>NC_091628.1:11212121-11515151 GCF_027580195.1 Bos mutus | reverse complement strand
AGCACTTGTCATGGGGTCTATTACTGATTAAGACCCTCACAAGCTAGCCTGGGGAGTTTCACAATATGCATTGAAAAGGGTGATTTTGGGCAGTGGTAACAATTAAAAAGCAGAGACATTACTTTGCTGACAAAAGCCCGTCTAGTCAAGGCTATGGTTTTTCCAGTAGTCATGTATGGATGTGAGAGTTGAACTATAAAGAAAACTGAGCACCAAAGAATTGATGCTTTTGAACTGTGGTGTTGGAGAAGACTCTTGAGAGTCCCCTGGACTGCAAGGAGATCCAACCAGTCCATCCTAAAAGAGATCAGTCCTGAATATTCATTGGAGGGACTGATGTTGAAGCTGAAACTCCAATACTTTGGCCACCTGATGCGAAGAGCTGACTCATTGGAAAAGACCCTGATGCTGGGAAAGATTGAAGGCGGGAGGAGAAGGGGACAACAGAGGATGAGATGGTTGGATGGCATCACCTACTTGATGTACATGAGTTTGAGTGAACTCCAGGAGTTGGTGATGGACAAGGAAGCCTGGTGTGCTGCAGTCCAGGGATGTTCCAAAGAGTCAAAGACGACTGAGCAACTGAACTGAACTGAATAATTATTCTAAAGACCAGCAGGATATTAGAAATGTAAAAAAGAATTATTTAGCAATAGATTATTTACATTCTAGATAGAGACTGTAGATAAGAGACCAGAAACCCAGAGCCTTGGGATTTATAATCTCTCTCTTAGCATGCATGTATGCATGCTAAGTCATGTCCGACTCTGTGCGACCCCATAGATGGCAGCTCACCAGGCTCCTCTGTTCCTGGGATTCTCCAGGAAAGAACACTGGAGTGGGTTGCCATTTCCTTCTTCATCTCTCTCCATAGATCTCTGAATTTTCTTTCTTGTTTCATTATCTGAACATCCAGGTGCCGTGAAAAATAGGAAGATGACCTATTAGAACCCCAACTTGGATTCTCCAGGCTGGCTCCCATTTTATATTATTACATATTGTATCAAAACCTTAAATTTGTCCTTCCTTATGAAATGTTACCTAAAGTCACTGAATGTCCATCTTTTCATAACTTTTCATATAACGATTCACAGTTTTTAATATGATTTATGAGGTAGGTTTAGCCTGGCTCTTTGGGTCAGGAAACACAGCCTCTGTATGGGGACGGTCCTGACCCAGGGCACTTGTGGACGGCTGGAGGAACTGGCTGTAGCTTGTGACTCAAGCTGGGTGATCTTAGAAGGAGCAACTGCCTCTTTGGGCTCAGAAGGCTCCAACCAACTACCTTGCAGAGAAACAAAAAAGAGATTCAAGCACTTACTAAAGAGGACAGCTTCCGTTTACAGGTGGCTGCAAGGCTACAATGAGGCGACATTTGCACTGCGTCACCCGTGAGGCAAGTAGGGGAGTGACTTGCCCCAAGTCACCCAGCTTGACTAGATGGGGCATCTCCAGCCAGCTTGAAAGGCGATGCCCATCTTCCTCCAAAACCTGTGTCCTTTCCTCAATGCCCTGGTCTCAGGTCACTGGGAATAGACTAGTGAAGAACCAGGAAGATGCTCCCAAAGAAAGCAATGGGTGGTCTCCCGTGACCCTCCCTCCAGCACAGCCACCCCATGCTCTGCAAGCTCTCCAGTTTCTGTCTTACCAGTTCCCAGGACAGAGCATGTCAACATCAGAATCAGATCCGAAAAGGGAGCTTACGTAAAATGTCTAGGGCCAGGCCCTCACTCAGATCAACTGCATCAGAATATGTGGAGGGAGTGCCCTAAATGCAGTATTTTTTAAACTTTCCTTAAGTAATTTTAACATGCAGCCAGGATGGAGAATCCCAGGGATGGGGGAGCCTGGTGGGCTGCCGTCTATGGGGTCGCACAGAGTCGGACATGACTGAAGCGACTTAGCAGCAGCAGCAGCAGGAAGGGGAACCATGGTCTCCAATTCACACACCATAGCCTCTTCCTGGGCCACACAGGTTCTTACATTTCCCAGCTCTGTCCCAGGCAATCAGATCTGAATCACCGAGTGTTGTCTTTTAAACCATATTACTCTACAGTTTACTGTGGGGTATTTTCACTTTGTTACTATGTTTTCATTAGTTAATTTATGGGATATAGTTTGATCATTATTATTTGTTGTTGTGTTGTTGAGTTGCTAAGCCATGTCCAGCTCTTTGTGACCCCATGGACTGCAGCATGCCAGGCTTCCCAGTTGTTCACCATCTCCTGGAGTTTGTGCAAATTCATGTCTGTTGAGTCAATGATGCTAACCATCTCATCCTCTGTTGCCCCCTTCTTCTCCTGCCCTCAATCTTCCCCAGCATCAGGGTCTTTCCTGATGAATCGGCTCTTTGCAGCAGGGGGCCAAAGTATTGGAACTTCAGCTTCAGCATCAGGGCTTCCAATGAATAATTCAGGGTTGATTTAAGATTGACTGATTTGATCTTGTTGTCCATGGGACTCTTAAGAATCTTTCCCAGGACCACAGTTCAAAAATATAAATTCTTCAGTGCTCAGCCTTCATTATGGTCCAACTCTCACATCTGTACATGACTACTGGAAAAAAAAATTGCTTTGACTATACAGGCCTTTGTCAGCAAAAGTGATGTCTCTGCTTTTTAATATGCTGTCTAGGTTTCTCATCACGTTTCTTCCAAGGAGCATCTTTTAATTTCATGGCTGCAGATACCATCTGCAGTGATTTTCAAGCCCAGGAAAAGAAAATCTGCCACTGTTTCCACATTTTCCCCTTCTATTTGCCATGAAGTGATGGGGCTGGATGCCATGATCTTAGTTTTCTGAATGTTGAGTTTTAAGCCAGCTTTTTCACTCTCCTCTTTCACTGATAATTAAACAGGAAAAAAAAAAAATCTCTGCGAGGGGCCTAGCGTTGGTTTCTTAGCCTCCCCACCTGATGGCCACAGGCACCTGGTGGGGAGTCACTGAACACAGCGCTGTTTCCTGCGGGCTGATGGAGCACACAGGCGTCAGAAGTCTCAGGAGAAGCGCTGGCCAGAGCTCCTATTGTTTAAAAGGAAATTCCTCGAGGCCCAGCGGAAAGCCTCCTACACTGGAGAATCCATCGGAAGCCCACATCCTCGTAGGCGTCCCCAGCAAGGCAGTATGAGAGACAAAGATAGTAACAATGCCTGAGGACACTCAAAGGGTACTGTGTGGGGGCCGTTGCGAGTGCTTTGCACATAACTCATTAAGTCCCACTGCAGCTAAGTCTGTGAGTCAGAGGGGTATGTAAGTGACAGCAACAAAGAGGGATCTAGGGTACTACAGCCCACAGACCTTCATCTCAAAGCAACATGGGTTTTTATACCATAGTGGAATAGTGGGCTGAAAGCAGTGACTGGGAGTATGGATACCTATTTTCTATGAGAAAATAAACAGCCTCCACTTGAAAGACCCGCATAATGGGTGGAGATCTCAGTTAAGGTCAAGAGAAAAGGAAATGCTGAGGGCAGAGACGGAAGATGTGTTGAACTATGATAACCATATCTCTTGACATACCTATCATAACTATGATAACCGTAACTATGATAAATCTTGTGCGTCCCTTGGATTCTACAAGAGATCGAACAAGTCAGTCCTAAAAGAAATCAACCCTGAATATTCACTGGAAGGACTGATGCAGAAGCTGAAGCTCCAAAACATTTGGCCACCTCAAGAGCTGACTCACTGGAAAAGATTCTGATGCTGGGAAAGTCTGAGGCAGGAGAAGGGGGTGACAGAGGATGAGATGGTTGGATGGCATCACCGACTCAATGGACACGGGTTTGAGCAAACTCTGGGAGATAGTGCAGGACAGGGAAGCCTGCTGTGCTGCAGTCCCTGGGATGGCAAAAAGTCAGACCCCACTTAGCGACTGAACAACAAAGGTTAACCGAGGTGTGGAATATTCCCAGAGGGAAAGTTGTATAGAATAAAAGGAAGAGGCACAGAGGGAAGCCCAAGGAGAACACAATGAGGATGAGAGTCTGGTTCAGAACAAGCCAGAGGGGTTATGCCTTAAGTGGTCACTATGAAATGGGCCACAGCTCGGTCAAGAGGATTAGTCCCGACAGATCCTTGGTGGATTAGGATAGGGTGAGGATGGGTGAGCTGGCTTTCAGAATTCAGCAATGGTCCAGACAGGAGTCCTTTTAAAGGCAGTCTTAGCTTCTGATAATTAGAAAATCTCCAACCAGTCCGAAGTCAGCTGTGGGAACTGATGATATGGCTGCAGATTCAGAGGCTCCTGAGCCAAGGCTAACACATAATCCAACTCAGGTGATACAAAGACTTTAGCAACTTGAAGATAAAGTTCACTTAATCACAATTTGTATGGTGTGTGTGCTCAGCCATGTTCAACTCTTTGTGACCCCATGGACTGTAGCCCACCGGGCTCCTCTGTCCATGGGGTTTTTCAGGCAAGAACACTGGAGTGTGTTGCCATTTCCTCCTCCAGAGACCTTCCTGACCCAGGGATTGAAACTGTCTCCTGCATTGGCAGGCAGATTCTTTACTACTGAGCCACCTGGGAATTTTAGAACTAGCACCCACACGTTCAGAAGGAAGGGGATAGAGCTAGTAGGTACGCTATTAGTAATTAAAATCATTTTCACAAACTGTTAAGAACGAAAGCTATTAATGAGATCATACAATCTATTTCATAGCTAAAAACTTACCAGACCTCATTATGTTGTAGCCACGCGTTCCGGGAAACAAACTCACTCAGAAGGACAATGCAGATGATGAAGTGCAGTTCAAGGCAGAGTCTCCTCTTAGCCAAGGACCCTGACCAGTTTTTGTGAAAACCTTATATACCCTAAGTGTATGTGCCCAAACCCACCTCCCCAAAATTCCCTGAAACCAGTCTGAACAAAGGAAGAGAAAGATACAATCAAAGTTAACCTGTGATTCATATGCCTTAAGCCTAGGTAGTTAACAGTGGACAATTATCAATAGGCCTGTGGTCATACCTCAATAAGCATAATAGAACTTATGATTCTATACAGATAATTAGGGTGTTCTTTTAGGCAATGGAGAGTCTAGGTATGAGCCCTGGGGTTCTTCCATCCGGGGGGCCTGGTTTTCCAGTTGGTATGTCTTTTCCACAGATATTGGGCGTATAGCTCAAAGTTCATAGTCCAGCCCATGATGGAGTCCTGCTTTCAAGATGGAGCCTGTTCTGTTTCCTCCTTCAATTAACTTCTCAGAGGAGTCACCAGGCACTGAAATCCATTGTAATTGTTAAGTTTTGTAGCTACTTAAATCTACAATGTCCAAACATTTTTATTCCACAACATATTGAAAAACTGGAGCCACTCAGTCATCTACTAACAATTCTTACCTCAAGGCCTTGAGCCTGTTAAGTCCTCCTGGAAAAGTTCTTCCCACTAATATCTGATCAGCAAAGCTGTCCAAATGTCATCCCACTAGAAATGCTTTCTTGGCCTACCGTACTTAAAAACAGTAAACCGTTCATCACATACTTAGTGAAGAATAATATATACACACTATCTCAAACTAATTACATGGTCTGTCTTCAGTTAACTGCTGTTTATCTGATTACCTTTCAATTTTTGAGAGGGGAAAAATATGTATTAAAATCTGCAATTGTAATTTGGTATTTCTATTTCTCTCTTCAGCACTCTATTCTTGCTTGATATAAACTAAGGTATAAGTAAGTGCATGTAAGTCAACAGTAGACATACCTTCTCATTTTTATTGAGATGACTAAGGTAACAATTTCAGGTGTACAACACAATTCACTGTATGTACACACTGCTATATGATCATCATAGCAAGTCCAGTTAACACGTATCACTACAGTTAAAAATTTTTCTATTTTTTACCATTTATAGTGTTAAATTTGTATTTTTATCAATGTATATATAATTCCTCTTTGTTGCTGTATTCTGCATTAAATTCTATTCAAACTATTACTCCATCTTTATACTGGTTCATATTATATTAGCTTCTATCTCCATGCTTTTATTTCAAGTGTATAAACAATTTTAATACAATCTAAGAATCTGAGTTTAACCCATTTATTGTCATCAGTGGTCCATCAGAATTTTTCATTCACTGTAATCTGTTCCTCTTTTTCTGCTTCCCACTAGATAAATTTTTTTATATTTTTAGTTTTTAATAATCATATTCATGTTTGTGGATAGTGAAAAATTCATCAATTTCTTAATCTTTTCAATGTCTGTAACGTCCTCTTAAAGCATTTCAGCTCTTACTTTGAAGAAGGCTGAGCGCCGAAGAATTAATGCTTTTGAACTGTGGTGTTGGAGAAGACTCTTGAGAGTCCCTTGGACTGCAAGGAGATCCAACCAGTCCATCCCAAAGGGGATCAGTCCTGGGTGTTCTTTGGAAGGACTGATGCTAAAGCTGAAACTCCAATACTTTGGCCACCTCATGAGAAGAGTTGACTCATTGGAAAAGACTCTGATGCTGGGAGGGATTGGGGGCAGGAGAAGAAGAGGACGACAGAGGATGAGATGGCTGGATGGCATCACTGACTCGATGGACGTGAGTCTCAGTGAACTCTGGGAGTTGGTGATGGACGGGGAGGCCTGGCGTGCTGCGATTCATGGGGTCGCAAAGAGTCGGACACGACTGAGCGATTGATCTGATCTGATACCTCTAGCCCTGATGGTAATGCCTAGAATTTTGTTACATTAAAAACAGGTTGGTAACAGTCAACTCTGCAAAGTTACTTGATCACTCTTCTCACTGTATCTCTAGAAGCATCTTCCTGATTTTGTTACCTCTTAATATTGTTCCAAAAGTATTTTCTACTAGGACCTTTCTAAGGCAAATCTGAGGTTTAAATGACTAAGGATATTTTTAAATGCTGTCGTATTCTAATGCTAATTTGCTTGGATATACAATTTTAAGCTCAAAGTAACTTTTCTTCAATCCTTAAAAAGCCTTTCATCTTCTTACATTCAATAATGCTTTTCAGAAACCTGATTTTTATTCACAGTAATTATCACTACCTGACACTATATAATAATTTGTTTGCTCTCCCCCTACTAAAACACAAACTCCATGAAAATAAGGACACTTTTGTTCACTACTGTGTCTGTCATACCTGGAACGATGTCTGACACACAAAAGATGCTCAATAAAACACAGACTGGATTATATATAGCTTTTTACCCTGTAGGCTCTGCCTGCTAAATCCATTCCTCAAGAAAGAAACCAGGAAATTTCCTAGCAGTCCAGTGTTGAGGATACTCTGTGCTTCCACTGCAGGGGCAAAGGTTCCACCCCCGGTCAGGGAATAAAACCCACAAGCCGCTATGTGACAGGGCCAAAAAAGGAAGAAACCTAAAGTCAAATTCTGAAGTCATGACACAATCACGCGAATCTTTGCCTTTTCCTATCTGTTCTGATAAACCTGGCAAGTTCAAAGGACTTTTCACGCTGAGACTAGAGATCTCACTAAGTACTTGGCTCTCAGATGCATCTCCTTTAGGTTTATCATTATTCTCCTTTAGCTTTCCAAAACTAAAAGATCCTCTGCCAAACTTAGGATAGGGTGGAGGGACGCGACTGAGAGACACGATACACAACCCTTACTAAAAAGGATCCCTACCCACATTCCAGGTTCACAATGCTTACACTCAAAATGGGGTGGAAGTAAATAGATACAATCTCTATACACAGAGGAACACACCACTGGGTCTCACTAATCCCAGCGTCACTCTCTTCCTGCCTTCCACACTGTAAACCTAACTTCCCACGTCTCCACTACCCACCCTACATAACTCAGAAGCTCCAACGATCTCAATGGGATCCTTTTTAAAGACTGCTGTTGAAAGTGCAATTTCCACATAAATTATTTATTAACTGGCATCTTTTAAAGAAATGGCATCTTACTGACAGTAACATGAAAAACTACATGTTTCCCAGGCTATTTAGTGACAAAGATAGCCTACTTCTAATATTATTAAAACACTAAAAAGAAGCCAAACTGTTGTGGCACTAATATTGGTAGGTGGTTATTTTTTTTTTAAATAAACTTGTAAAACTATGATAATTTTGTATTCTGTCAAAGAAAAACATTTTGCAAAAATATTTTGATAGTGTAAAGCAATAAAAAAAACACAAATAAGCAATTTTGGTGGTGTGAAGCAATAACACAAACACAAGTACAAAATAATTTATTACAGCATTATACAGGTTGGCATTATTTTACAGTGAATTCTTTTCTCTCAACAATTATGAATCTAAATATATACTTAGCATGAAGGAAAACAATTTTAATTAGAACAGTTTCTCTAAATCTTTTGAATTTATATTTGTCTTAAAAGGAAGTATTAATGTTACAGACATATTTATATGGTTCTGAAAAGAACACATTCAATGATACTATTACTGTTTTCTGTACAAGATAGAACAAAAGCTGCTGCTGCTACTGCTAAGTTGCTTCAGTCGTGTCCGACTCTGCGACCCCATAGACGGCAGCCCAACAGGCTTCCCCGTCACTGGGATTCTCCAGGCAAGAACACTGGAGTGGGTTGCCATTTCCTCACCTGCTAAATATTGCTCAACAACACTATGTTTTAATAGTTACACTGTTGCAGGGAGGAAGCCAATCCTGACTCCATGTTGGAAATGGTTTCTTTGACTTGCTTCTGTTATTATGATCACACTTAATGGCTTGGCTGGAGGACCCTGGCCTTGTGCTTGCCTATAAACTAAAGTGCCTTTCTTCAGAACCCTGTCACCTGCAGAGGGCAGAAGGGAGAAATTAACACATCCCCTGACTGAAGCTTGCCATTATGAAAGATGTTTGCAAGACTAACAGTCTTTTTACTTTGCTTCCTCACCTCCTCCCATCTCTGATCTATAAAAGAACCTGGCATCCAGACCCTGTCAGATGGTTATTTGGAGGCACTGGCCTGCCGTCTTCTCGGTCAGCTGCTTTCCAGATAGTCTCTTCCTTGTCTCAACAGCTCGTCTCTGGGATTCACTGCCCTGTCGTGTGGCAAGCAGAGTGAGCTTGGACTCGGTACCAAAACTAGTTGATGTCTAGATTCTCACTGTGGTGATATTAAAATGTATTTAATAGTCAATGTATAGCTATAAGAGTAAGACTATCTCACTGAAATCTGTCTTCTGCCCCGTCACGCCCTCCTGAAGCACACCACTCATATATAGACTACTTAAACTCCCTGGGGACACACAAACCGATTTAGTCAAAAAAGCATAGCTCTGGCCTGTGGGTTAAGACTGACCTAGATATGCAACAAAGTCACTACTGAACTTCCATGGGTAAGAGGCAAACGGATCCCCACACCCTGAAGCATCAACATACAGCTGCAGTACCCTTATTCAACACACAATAGCGTTTTCATGGACACTAAGAAGAAAATGGTACAAGGTGGACAAAGTATCACACTAAAGTTAAGCTTTAAGTAAGTATTTGCCAAAAGGAGTTCCATACCATTTCTGACATACAGTTAATACTTGAATATTGATGTGCTTTAAAAAGCAAACAGACAATAACAAAACAAACCAAGAAGGGATCAAAACATAAAATTCTGAAATGAAACCTGAATCTAAAGAAAATAATACAGTGGAGCTGGATTCAACTTAGGTTAATTAGGAAATTATCATCGTTACAATATGAAGTGACAGCAACCATCACAATGTTGATAAGTGAAAAATTTAAGACAACTGTACAAGAACAAACAGGTAATTTTAACAGATTTTTATGTAAAGTGGCAAAGTCAGATGATACCCATTACAGCTGACCTTTGCGCAAAGCAACAGTTAGGTGCTCTGACCCTCCGTGTAGTCAAAAATACACATACACTAATAGTCTGCCGCCTGTGCACACACAGTTCCTCCCTACGTGGGTTCTGCATCAGATTCAACCAACCGCAGACGACAGAGTAAGGTAGTATTTACTATAGAAAGAATCAACATATTAAGTGGATCCTTGCAATTCAAACCCATGTTGTTCAAAGGTCAACGGTATTTCATTTCTTATCTATATTAAAGTACAAAATGGAAGAGAAACCTTAACCTGAATTCAGCTTTGAGTCTAAGAGAAGTCAACTTTCTAGAGGATTTCAAGTTTCATTTGCCAAGACATCACAGTTGGCTGTGTGGTTCCGAGCCGCGCCGTGACTGCCGACTTCGCTGAGAGCGGGCAGGAAAGCAGAAGTGAAGGGAAGCAGCCTGTGACACGCCATCCTGTACTCCTCATACTGGGAGTTGCAGCTCCCAAAGCTGCCATCGAGCAGAGCCTCAGAAACCTTTATTAAAGTCTATTAAACAAGGAAAAAAAGAAAACTATTCAAAAAATAGTCTGGTTAATAATCACCTTAATCAAAAGATGCAGTTTGTTAATTAAGCAACAGAAAATCAACAAGGCCTCACTCTAAGATACCTTCTTGCTATCCATAACAAGTAATCACCACAAAAAGGAACATTTAAAAAAATCAATTCTATGAGGCCTTGAAAAAGCAACAGAATTCTAATACTTTAAAAAGGTGAATCTCTGAAACTATAACCAGTCGTGTGTGACTTCCTGAGACCCCACGGACTGTAGCCCACCAGGCTCCTCCGTCCATGGGATTTTCCATGCAAGAGTACTGGAGCGGGTTGCCATTTCTTTCTCCAAGGGATCTTCCTGACCCGGGGATTGAAACTGGGTCTCCCACATTGCAGGCAGACGCTTTACCCTCTGAGCCACCAGGGAAGCCCATAATTATTGATGTGTCCTTTATTAACAGTAATAGTTCCCATTTACTGAGTGCTTACTACATGTCAAGTACCTCACAGTTTACTATTTCAGTTAACTGTCATGCTAACTCTGAGATGGACCGCCTTTTCATCCTCAACTTATAAATGAGGAAAAGGACGCTAAAGAGGTAAACTGCCTAACATGATCAGCTCACAGTGAGCAGAGCTGAGATTCAAATCCAGACGTAACTCTGAAGGCCCACTCAGGAATTACGTTGCAAAGAGATGTTTTGTTAGCTCACTCGGTATCCACAATCTGTGGCTATCGGTTGGTGAAAAATCTTACCTTTACATTTTTATCTTTTATAGCTTCATCCAGTCTAGTGGCAATAGCAATTGCTTTCTCTTGCCTTGACTTGTCCAGAAAATACATCATTTTAGCACCTGAAATACCAAGACATTTCAAAACCAGTAAATGTGGACATCTTAGATTTGATCTGAACTGACCAGTGACTTAAAATACGGCTCCAGGTATCCAGTCAGCAGTGGGCTGCACACGACTGTGGCCTTTTCCCCTAACTCCTTATTCCATGATATCCCACTGACAGCTTGGGGCCACAAGAAAAGTATTTGTATTACGTTTAGACACACACACAAAAAGGCCCCCACAAATTGGGGCTTTTTCTGTGACAAAGAGATGGCTGTGCAACATTTGAGACCAGGGTTAACAACCCCACCCCTCAGAAATGTAAATATGGGCTACCCCTGTGGCATCAGTCAATATTTTAACTAAAATCATTTTTGAAACATGATACTCTAAAATAAAACACCTAAGGAACAAACTATTATCAGAGTAGTGTGATAGATGGACAACAGGAAAATCTTTGCATATTTATGAAGAAAGTAATTTTTAAACCTATTTTAAAGTAAAACCCAATTTATGTTCCCCCTATAAATTCATGGTCCATGTTCATTTTTTATTGGTCTTTTATTAATTTATATTTTTATTATTAATCTATACGATTAGTATACATATTATTAGCTTTACTCAATTACATATCTGTAAATATTTTCCCTTCTTGGCCTTTTGACTTTCTTTATGGCTTTTTTAATTGAAGTAAAAATTATCTTTTTCTGAGAACATAATGTTTAGAAAGACATTTCCCATTATTATAATAAATAAATATCTCCTTCCATTATCCTGTGTTTTTGATGAGAAATTCTTACCTGCCCTTACTACCAAGAAGTGCTGTAATTTTTCATAGGAATTAACTTTTTTCATAGATAACAGAACCAAGCAGTTTACCTTTACAACAAGAAAGCTTAGGTTAAAATATTTAAATATGTGGCTTAAAGTAGGAGCACAGTTAATTACATTGTGTACTTCATTAATTTTGTCCCCAGTTCCACTTCCAGTCTTCCTCTAGTCTGCATGTCATGCCACCTTGTCATTTTATGAATTTGTATAGACTGCCTAAAATCCTTCCTGTAACAGGGCAGGATATAGTAAGTCCTCAAAACACAAAATATAGAAAGTAATCAAAATACAAGAAAAAAATAAGTCTCACATAACCTCAACATTCAAAGTCAACCACTTTAATACACGCTTCTCCTCAGCTTTTATGCTATGGATATTTTTACACAGCTGAGACTGTATTATACGTCAATTCTCTCTCTACACTGCTTGCTCCTGTTGTAAATCTTTTGTATAGACATCACTTTCTATCACCACCTGGTGGTCCAGCCTACAGGACCACTGCTTCCCCTGTAACTGGACATTCATTAGATTTGCTTCCATCCTTTCCCTATCCTTACACACAGAATTCCAGTTAATACCTTTGACCTTAAAACTCTTTCTTTGCTTTGGATTCTTTAAAATTATTTACACAAGTATGTACAGCTATAGCAAAAGACAAAGTTCTTGATAAGAACGACAAGTTGTCTTTCTACTTGGTCAGGCCAATTCACACCTGCAGCAGTAAAATACAAGACTACTTACACACTACAGCTTTCCCATACTTTAGCCTTTTTTCAAACATGAATAACCTTTCCTTTTAGGTGGTAGGTTAGGTTAGAGATTTTTCTTATTTTCAGGGGAAGGCTTGTACTGCTATGAACTTCTCTCAAGAGTTGCTTTGGCGGCATCCCATAGATTCTGTACGGTTATGTTTAAAAATAATCTTTCCTAATTTGAAAGATCACAATGGTACTATGTTCTTTTTCTCTGATAGTTTGATCATCTTGCCAAACTTTTTTTTCCCATCATATTCTAACTTTTTGCCATAAACATTTTAACTCTGGGAGCTAAATACCAACCTGAAAGTAGATGCTGAAGAGAAGTAGCATTATGTGTGAGAAAATCCTCATTAAAACTTTCCAAATCCTTGTTAACAAATATTTTCTGCATTTCCTGAGATAGAACTTTGCTCACGATGTCTGGAAGATTACTGTGATTAGACACTGTAAAAACAGAACATTTACAGTCTACAGTATGTTTGGCCTGTCCTTTGAAACAAAATCAATTGAAATACATTCATATTTACTATTAAGCCTGATACATTTTACATAATAAAAATAGGAGCGCTCCTTTGGAATACAAATACATTCCAGCTTAAAATGCACTAATTTCTAACATATCTTTGCTAGTATCTTCATTTAAGTACTTTGCAAACTTTTTTCTTTGTACTAATCTCTTTCATGTCCAGCTTAATAGAAGACAGGCAAACTGTCATAATTACTTTTACATAAATATTACCTTTTTTATACTTACCAGATTTAGAAAATTTAATTAAACATTCATGTAGCCATGGGTTATTCCTGTTGATAGCAAAAGCTCGTTTAACAGACTGCAGCATTAACAGAAACTTTCCTGTGTCAGAAAAAATTAGACAAGTAACAGAATCAGTATTTAAGTATGTTACTTTATTCTCTTTATTTTAGCCTCACTTAAAATCCAGACACAAAGTATTATCTTTCCTATAATCTTCAAAAGCAAAATTCAAAGTTGATTTTGGTTATCAGAGACTTTTATTTTCTAAAGAAATGCTTGAAAAATCATCAAGAATTACTTCAGGTAAACAATCTGTATGCCTATTCAAATAATTCATTTGATCAAAATATTCTAATCTATTACTCAGTAAAGTTTTGAGTAGCAAAGGAAAAAGGGATTAAGAGCCTTTGTGGGAGGTTGAAATGCAGGTCTAAGAAACAAAAACGGATCTAACTCACAAACATTATACTGAATATGGTCACCAATAAAATAAAAAATTAAAATCTGAATCCAAACTATTACCTTTTCTAAAATATATTTCAAATGCTAACAGATGAGTGTCAATGTTATCAGCAACAAGGTTCTTAAGAGGTATAAGAAACTTGATAGCTTCTTCTAATGGATTTTCTATCTATTTTGAAACAGAAAGAAAAATTATTGTATTTAAAAAGCAGGCACACAAGTCAAATTTCCCCCCAAATCTTATACTAATGCATAGCTGAAGTACTCTAGATAGTTCTTTTTATATATCTAAGAAGCAAGAAAAAAAATTTTAAACTATCAACTATAAACAAAGTATAGTCAATACTATTCAAAATGGAAATAGCTCTATTGTTTTCATGATTAGAAAATTCAAAATAATTTTATAAAAATAAAAAATACAGAAAATTATTCTGTAGACTTAATGAAGTGGTACTACAAATACCAATGTAATACCAAGCCCCTTGACATTCTAAAGTAAGGAGACAAACTTGAAAAAAAGTCGTTTAAAATACTAGATTCACAGTGAATAAACCAGAAAGCTAAATATTTCCCTAAATCTGGTTCCTAAATAACTATTAATATTTTGAAAAAATTGTGGAGATAAGCTACTATTCTCTTTGTAGCTAAAACATTATCTAGCCAAGTATATAAAATGCTGCCATATTTCACTGTATTGCTGCTCTAACAAATTACCAAAAATTTACTGTATTAACACAAATTTAGGTATTTCTCTGGCGGTACCATGGTTAAGACTCTGTGCTCCCAATGCACGGGGCACGCGTTCAATCTCTGGTTATGATAAAGACAGCGTAAAGGGACAAAGTAGGTGATTAAAGTTAATCCCACGAGGGAATTTAAGTAGAAAAAATATGACGACCTCTTTAAGTTAATGATTACTCAAAGAAAGGTTTACTTAACCACAAAACCAAGCAGCCTTGCTTGGCAGCAAAGCCACGCAACAGAAGCACAGGACGTGCCCCAAAACAATAAAAAAAAAAACGGTGGCACGAGACCCACATCCTGCCCAGTGAGCTCAGTGCACTAATGATCCCGAGGACATACGCACACAAGAAAGAGTAATGTGTGAACCGAGCCTGACCGTGTAGGGACAAGAAAAAAGTCCCCACCCAACCTGGAGGAGAAGCAAGTGATGGAAGCACAGCGTCCGCTCGGGAAGTCACACAGGTCCTCTCCCTCCTCCTCACTTGTGCTTTGATTACAGAACTGCAGCCGACTACGTTCTTGGATGTGGCACTCCCCGCCTGCACACCTGTAAGCCTCCCGAAGAGTCCAGTCTAACAGATCACTTTGCTCTTGCTGAAGTGTCTCTGCACCGAGGCATACAGGACTGTGGTACTAGAGTTCTTTGGAGACCCTCAAATGACACCAAACAGTGTCAGTTGGGCCACTAAGTTCCCTCATGCTGCATACTGCAGCCAAAACAAAACCCCACAAATTTATCTGACACGGTTCTGTAGGTTAAAAGTCCAACGTGGGTCTCACTGCACTCCAAGAGGGCTGCATTTCCTCTTGGAGGTTTTAAGGGAGAGTGTTTCCACGCCTTTTCTCGGCCTCTTCAGGATGCCCACCTCTCCTGGCTCGGGGCCCCCCTCTCCTTCACAGGCAGCCACAGAGGACAGAGTTCCTTCCCATCACTCAGCGCTCCCCGCCTGCTGCCCTCCTCCCCTTAAGGCCCCTGTGATTAACCACACTGG
Source organism: Bos mutus (assembly GCF_027580195.1). Lineage (NCBI taxonomy): Eukaryota > Metazoa > Chordata > Mammalia > Artiodactyla > Bovidae > Bos > Bos mutus. The sequence goes on along the minus strand of NC_091628.1, from coordinate 11,499,483 downwards.
GCTCACTGGGTAGTTCAGGAATCCTCTTTCTGTCCAGTTTTTTTATTTTTCAGATTTTTTTTTTGGCTTCACCATACTTAAGGCATGTGGGATCTTAGTTTGTCTTATTTAAATATAACCTTAAATTTCATTTGCCACCTTAATTCTCTCTGCTGTGTAATGTAACATATTCACAGTTTTCAGGGATTAGAACATGCATGCATTTGGAGGGCTATTATTCTGCCTACCACAAGTACAATTCTACCTATAATCTGCATTAGCCCAAACTTACATATTATCACTTAAAAGTAACTGACGACCAGCATAATGATCTTAGCTAATACTACAAATTTGGCTTCTGATTTACAGATTTAAATAAATCACATTTATAATCAGCACAGAACTAAATAATACAAATTTTATCAAATAAACACAGTGTATTCATCTCACCCTTTCTAATTTTTCAGGTAGAAGTTCTTCTTTGAAACCACTGGTTTCTTCTTCTTCATCCTGTTTTTTCTTTTGATTTTTTGGTTGATGTTCCCTTTCCACATGCTTTCTCACTTCTTCTACTTTAGCCTTTTTCTGAGCTCTTCTCTGCTTGCTAAGCATTTTCTTCAATTCTTTGGCTGACAGGTTTTCTGTAAATATTCAAATGAATGAAAACTCTGAGTCAGTGCTCTCAATTTCCTCATATTCTTACTCAATGCATATTATTAGTCTATCTGGCCTTCCCCGGTGACTCAGAAGGTAAAGAATCCGCCTGCAGTGCAGGAGACCGGGGTTCAATCCCTGGGTTGGGAAGATCCCCTGGAGAAGGCAAAGGCTACCCACTCCAGTATTCTGGCCTGGAGAATCCCATGGACTACAGTCCATGGGGTCGCAGAGAGTCAGACACTGCTGAGCGACTGTCACTAGTATGTGTGGGGGGAGGGGAGGACCTGTATCAAAGTTTTTAGAGAGTGTATTCCTAATGATCAACTTACACCCGGCACACCAAGGGCAACAGCAAATGCTGCGTCAACTAAAACTAACCGACTCTAGCCTAGCTCCTCCTCCCACACAATACATGGGCTTAGGCAAATCCTCTCTCTCAGTCTCAAGTCCCAAACTGTATAAAGTGGAGTTGAAGATTATCCTTTTGGAAAAATTCAAGAAGTGAGACAAAGCACACAGGCACAAGTGATCTGATCAGAAATCTGCTTTCATGCCACTATTTCTCAAATATTCTTGGGTACCGACATGTTAGTGAGTAAAACGTATTCAGATATTCTCATTGGCACTACTATTTTCAGTCAAGTAGGTATTAGAAGCTGTACAAATATATTTTTTTCTCTAAAAAGCTCAGTTATTTTCAATTACCACTTTAAAAAACAAAACAAAACATCCCATAAACATTATCAGTTACAGGACAACACCCTATCAACTTTTTCTAAGTATTCCCCCTACTTTTTTGGGGGTATATCCATTATCTAATGTTGCCTTCACACTCATTTGATAGTATACTATTCCATCATGAAGTTAATGACATTCTGAAATTCTGTGTTCTCTTCAAGTCTCTTTAAGCAAGTCTCTTTAGTTACCTGAATTTCTCTCTTGTTGTTTGCTTTCACTGGTCAAGGGATTATCATACAGTTTCAAGTATATTTCAATAGCTGATCTAGCAGCCTTGATATAAAATCCATGTCTCCTGAGTATATCTTCTAATCTCAAAAGGTCAACGTAGGCCCGAAGGGTCATCTTTCTCATGCAGTAAGTATGGAAGTCAAACTGATCGTCAGTTATCTCAGAAAAGTGCTTAAAAACAAAACCACAAAGTTATTCCTTACATTTATGTCAATAACGCCTACTTTTTTAAAAGAAAATTATAAAAAGCCTGTAAGATAATGTAAGCAGTCACAATTTCACTTAGTTGCCCTCTCCAGGGTTTAACATACAAAGGACCTCAAGTTGTTCTTTGCATTCAACTTAAGCTTCTCTTCCTTACATTCCATCCCCATTCCCTAGAAATCATGTTTCAGGATGATACCCAATTTATATGTAATAAGTCAGATGAGGGGAACTTCCTGCTAGTCCAGTGGTTAAGCCTAGAGGAAGAAATGGCAACCCACTCCAGACAGAGGAGCCTGGCGGGCTAGAGTCCATGGAGTCACAAAGAGCTGGACACAACTGAGCACCAGCAGTGAGGACGTGGTGCTTTCAACCCTGGCTGGGGAACTAAGATCCCACAAGCCATGTGGCACAGCCTAATAAAAGAAAGGCAGATGCCCAGGTTATTTTTTAAACCTGGAAATTAGAATATACCAATACTTTTGTTTCAATAAATACTTCTCAGTATTCCCTCAAAATCAGCAAGGTAGAGTTAAACAGAGCTCTGAATGGAGACTAAACGTATACAGGTTTACAGTGAATGTCTATACATCAGATGGCTCTACTCAACCATGAACTCTTCAAGGACGAGCCTGTCATATCCATCCCCACTCCCTGGCACAGGGCCTAGCACAGAAGACATTCAGTAAGCACAGTATGTGCCAACTCAAGAGAGAAGCTGCTTTTCAGGCATGTGACTTCGTAATTTCCTACAGCCTCAGTTATTTAACCTAAGTTAGGAATAAAAAATATATATACAGCCAATCTCATAGGTTGTTAGGGGATCAAGTAATTATTTTAAAGTTCATTCTAAACAGTAAACTGCTTTAGAAGCACAGAGTGTTGTGGCTTTCTCTCACTCATTAAACTCCTGTTTATCTAACTATATCCCATTTTAGCAAAAGTTTTTAATCTGGAGTCTGTGTATAAACAAGCATAGTAATGTTTTCCTAAGGAGAGAGCTTGAAGCTTTCAACCGATTCTAAAAGTGTCCATGGCCCCCAAAGGATTAAGAACTAATCCCTTACATGAAAGAAAAGATGACTAACTCCCCAACAAAACAATTTATACTTCTATTTTCTTCCCTATGTGCATCTCCACCTCCATCTTCTTTCTTTTCTCCTACTTTAGCTTCTCCAAAAATATACAGAAAAATGAATGATTCATCACACAAACACAGATCAAACTCTTCTACTATTTCACCTCCCTCTGTCCTGGGGGCCTAGTAACTCACTGTGCAGAAAACACATTAGTAACTATCCGTATCATTTGATAATTTTAGTTGTCTTGGTAATTAGAAATACATCATACACAGAATTACATTAAGAGCCTTATATTCTAAAATATTAAGATAAAAAAAATAAACGCACACAGTGTGAGGGAAAGAAATGGTGAAAAAAATGACTATTCTACATTAGTTTATATTTACTACTTCACGAACCATGCTTTAATAGTATATTTTAAAGTTTCATTCCTCCCATCAATAACACAAATCAAGTAACTTATGAAGGAATTACATAATTGTTCATGGTTAATATAAATACCGTTATACCTAGCACTATAATATCTCAAAATTCAATACAACTGAGGAAAAACGGCAGTGCCCCAAATCATGGAGCACATAACGAGATGAAAACGTCTTAAAGAGGTTGCAGTTTTCTTAGGGTGAGAAACCTTTATGTGTAAAAAAAGGCAGACGCAAGTTTCAAGAGACATTCCTAGAGCATGAGGTTTGAGTGAGGTCTCGAGGGAGCCACACGGAACCACAAGCGTGTGATCCGCCTCTGTATCAGTAGCCGCCCATAGCCTGCCTCTCTCCAGTCACCGTCTTCCAGAAACAAAGCAACCCACTTATCCTAGTGTGTCTGAGGCTTTCTCAGTTCTTGCGCTCAAACCTCTGTGTCTCAGGAACCTGCTGAGGATGGCATATTCCTACTTAAGAGCAACTATGTCATCTTAGGCTGGCTTTCTTAACTTTTCGTTTTGAGATGAGCATGGACAAAGGAGTTACAAAGGCGGTACAGGGATGTCCTATGTCCTCTTTGCTCAGTGTCCCCACCAGGTTACACCCTGCAGATGACTGCCAACACCCCCACCAGGCTACACCCTGCAGATGACTGCCAACACCCCCACCAGGCTACACCCTGCAGATGACTGCCAACACCCCCACCAGGCTACACCCTGCAGATGACTGCCAACACCCCCACCAGGCTACACCCTGCAGATGACTGCCAACACTCCCACCAGGCTACACCCTGCAGATGACTGCCAACACCCCCACCAGGCTACACCCTGCAGATGACTGCCAACCCGAGGAGCTGAGATGGGCTTGATGTGCGTGAGCAGTTCCATGTGACGTCACCATACGTAGGTCTCTACAGCTGCAATGCAGGGGACACAGGCTCAATTCCTGAGTCCCACATGCCGAGGGGCAACTAAGCCTGTGAGCCCGAACTACTGGGTCCATGTGCCACAACTTTGAGAAGCGTGCATGCCGCAACAAAGCTCTCCTGTGCCACAACTGGGGCCTGACATAGCCATGAACAAACAAACAAGTAAAAGAAGTAAGAGCTAGACCAACCAGGGCAATGATCTTAATTCCTTTACAGAAAATCGGTCGTTATAAAGTGAGTGTCAACTTGATAAAGATTAAGACACAATGGAAGATAAAGTTACGGGCTTCCTTGTGGCTCAGTGGAAAAGTCCTCTTGCCAATGCAGGAGACATGGGTTCGATCCCTGATCCAAGATCCCACATGCTGTGGAGCAACTAAGCCTGCGTGCCCCAACTACTGCACTTGTCCTCGAGGGCCCTGGAACCGCACCTACTGAAGCGTGTGCACCCTGGAGCCTCTGCTCTGCAACGAGAGAGGCCACCACAACGAGCAGCCACGCGCTGCACCTAGAGAAGAAGCCCACACTGCACTGAAGACCCGGCACAGCCATAAATAAATACAATTATTAAAAAAAGATAAAGTTACGAATGTCCTGTGGTTTTGATCTACTGGAAACCTTAGATCTTATCACAAAGTTTTAGAAATATGTACTGCTTCTCTCAGATATAAATCAACACGCTAAAATAATGAGAAACTAATCACCTGAAATAAAGGGGGGAAAACGCTCAATTCTTGAAAGAAAAAATAGTTAAAAATATTATTCTGAACACAAGTTTATAGCCAATAGTCTGAAGGTGGTCATTCTGTCTTATTTTTAATAAAACTTAAGTTCTAAACATCAGATTGTGTTGGACTACATAATCACTACATGTAATCTTAAACCCTGTAAGGAAGGCAAGAAGAAGGCAGAAAAAGGACTACAATGGACCATTCTAGAATTCTAACATTTCAAATCCAATTAGTAAGAGTGCAAAGCAGTATGTCCTAGGCTGAAACTGCCTTCAGTGAAAGAATTCTTGAAGGCAGAAGGACTCAGTCCTTCTTAGAACTTAGTTCTCTATTCAATAACCTTCTATTTAGAAGGTCAACTGCAAAATTTTATATATATATATATATGTTATTTTTTTTTGCCACACAGCATGCAGGATCTTAGTTCCCTGAACAGGGATTCAAACTGTGCCCTCACTGCACTGGCAAAGCAGAGTCTTGACCACTGGACTGCCAGGGAAGTCCCCAAAGTTTTATTTTTGAATAAGGTGCTGTGTCTTTACTGAACTATTTAAAACCCAGGCACAAAGGTAACCCAAATAGGTATCTGTTGTATCTTTTAATTCTGTAATTACTCCTAAATCCTTTAATTGTTATCATTAAGAATTTTCTTTTAGATGACATTAATGTTATTAGAAACTAATTTCAGAGAGCTCCCTGGGGTCTGGAGATTAAGAATCAGCCTTCCAATGCAGGGGACCTGGGTTCCATCCCTGGTAAAGGCACTAAGACCCCCACAGGCCTGAGGGCAACCACGCCTGCTCAAGACAAGGAGAGAAGCCAGCGCGCTGCAACGACTAAGCCTGTGCACCACAGCCCGCGCGTCACAACCACTGAAGCCACGCTTCCCAAGAGAAGCCCTCGCACTACAACTAGAGAAGCTCCTTCGTGCCACGACACAGACCCAGTGCAGCCAAATAAGAGAGAAAAATTAATTATTTCAGAAGCGTTCATCAGCAAACATTCAATCACCCTATTTGTACTCTACACTAATGTTTTTCCTTTTAGCATGAATTACTCACTATAAAGACTAGCTTATAAGCATAATATGAATAGGATCTTTTCTTGTGTATCTGCCTCTGGTTATATTTTTAAGTACCAATAGCAAACCCTAAAGATACTTAGTAAAGTTTCCAATGATGATAATTACATAACATAACCAGAGGGTGATGATTTCTACCATCTCTGATAACCAGTGATCGTCTATAATTTTTTTTCCTTCAAAAATGCTTTCTACCAGTCAAAACACATTTCTTAAACTGGAAATACAGGTGACCCTTGAACAATAACCATGTGGGCCCACTGATATGTGAGTTTTTTCCAACAGTAAATTCTACTGGACCATGTGATCATGGTTGGTTGCATCCATGGATACGGAAACAGGGATACGTAGGAACCACGTATACAAAGGACCAACTGTAAGTCACAGGGAGACTTTCAACTTCCCAGAGGGCTGGCACCCCAACACCCACTTTGTTCCAGGGTCAACTGTAGTTATTCAAAACCACTAAAAACTCAGGAGAAAGCATAATCTAAATGAAACTTAGTAATGGAACAGCTAGTGATCATAGTCTAACAATTTTTTAATAAAAAACATTAAAAAGTCACTAATGTTAGGAGGAATGGGACTAGAGATGGAGAATTTCCAATGATCCCAAGGTGTTGAAATTTGATTTCCACAGAAAGTCTGATTAACTTCTAATTACAGTCGTGCTGGAACAACTGATACATAAGTGCCAAGCTACGGCTCCTTGAGAATGTTCTGGGTAACAGAAATGCATCTTTCCTCAGTAATGAGCAGAATGCTTTTAAAGTGATGATTGTCTAGGATGTCAAACAAGCTAGTGATCTATGGTTTGGTCACAGAAATCAGAGCCTGACTTAAACTCAGGATGACTGGATATTGCCTGAATATTTCACATATCATCCAAAGGCTTTACAGTTTCCGAGAAGATGAGAAAGGTTTCCCCTGGCAAAGAGCCATCAAGTTTAGGCTTAAAAAGCAAAGAACAAAGCAAAAGCTACACTACTTCTGAAAGGGCTCTAATGGAATCTTAGTTCCCGACCAAAGCCACCCCCTAAGAGGTCCAGCCTTCCTTTGAGCAACTTCACAACTTTCACATGGGGAAGAAGGCCAAAGTGGCTGCCAGGGTGCAGACCGCAGGCTCACCTGACTGCGCCAGCTCAGGACGGGGCTGCCGAGTGACCCCTGGCTGAAGGCTGCTGAGGCCTGCCTCGGGGGTGCATTGTGGCTCTTTTCCTCCTGTGGTCCACTTGGAAGGAGAGCGCTTCAGAGATGACAAAGAACAGGAAAACAAAAATTCACACACAAGGAAAAGAAAAGTCCCCCTTACTACGGCACATCGCACACATGATCCTAGCAAGTCGTAACATAAGCCTGCAAGCCAGCCACATGTTGGGTACGGAACGTGCTGAAGGTGAGAACACACACCCTGGCAAGACAAACTGGAGAGAGGCTGACGACAGAGCAGATCCTGACACAGAGCAGAAAGAGGTGGCCCTCGGCCTGTGCATCTTTCCAGGCTGGGGATGAAATCAAGTAATGGCCCAATTAGGAAAGAGAAATTTTGAGTACATGTTAGTAATAGCAACAGTAACTTAACTAATCCTCCTCTTCTTGCTTCAGACAAAAATATGCAGACATGTCTACCTCATTACCACCTGAGGATCCAAAGAAAGGAATCATTTATTCACAATTTCTGAATGTCTGAAAGGCTAAAGACTGAGAATTTTTTCACAGTGAAGTTTTCCAGAGTCGTGAGAAGATGTAGATGAGACTCTGTAGAAATCTACCTGCTTTTCTGGTCACCTTAGAGGAGAAACACCAAGCCCAAACTCTTGTTAACTTACCCTTTCTACTTCATGGCACTTTTGCAAAGCGTCCCCGTACCTCCCCAGGCGCTGGTACGCGGAGATGCACTCTGTCTGAAACCACATGCACTGCATCTCATTTAGGTTCTCCATGGCAGACGTCCCTTCCTGAAACGGAAGCAACCGCAAATAAAGGAAGCACACGACACAAGAGAGCCTAAAAACCCCGTTTTCTCTTTCACAACAATGTCTATGAGGATTACGGCGACAATAAGTAGCAGTGACAAATTATATAATAAACACGTCGATGTGCTTCCAAAAGGCTCCTACCAACTTAAAACTGTGTGTCTTATTTACCCAGCTCTCTTGAGACCGTCAACAACCTACACAGAAAAGACTACAGGTTACTGAAGCTAAGTTTTAAACACCAGAGCTTTTATTTAACCTATTTAAGACAGGGATCCTATGAAGCACTGCCTATCTTTATCTATTAAGCAAAAGCCATTTAACCTTTTCCTTGCTGACTTAGGATCACTGCTATTTACAACATTGTTTTCAAATCTCTTCATAGTAGTTCCAAGCCCGCTTTTCAGTTTTGCAAGTCTCCTTCCTCCACATCAAGGCATCAGTTGTCACTTCCTTTCACAACGATGTCTATGAGGATTATTATGACAATGAGCAGTAGTGAATTATACAATAATACATTAAAATTTTTAAATAAAAAGAATATTCGCTAATTCGGGCTAAGTGTGTATCCCAGGAGAATGCAAAGCACAGAGTGCCTGGTCTCAGTGCAGGGACGTGGAGCTCTGTCACAATGGAGAACAGTTATTTAAAATGCATGTTACAGGACCCCAAGAATGACAGCAAAGATACGGGTATATTTACGTAAGTTCAGTCTTCATTTCTTTTTCATACCCACTGTTGTTATCAGTTTAATTTTCAGAATTCTCATTGAAAGTATAAAAATCAATTATCTCTGGGTAAATAAAATTATGGTGGTATTTTATGTCTTCTTCATGGCTACAGATATTCCATCGTTTGATAACTACCTATGTTTATAAGAAATCTACCGTATTTTTCATTTCAAAACTTTACCAACTAGAACTATTCAACCTGCCTCAGCAACTCTACAAATATTATAAACTGAAAAATTTGCAAGAAGGAAATAGGAGCACTTCACTTACGTATTACAAAGCAGATATAAACTGATAGGGAAGTCACGAGCAGCCCTCCTCCCCCAGCTCACTGCTGCCCACCACCGTCAGGGACACGCCTGGCCAGTGAAGCAGTGTGGATAAGCTAACCAGCTCTGTACACAGCACAGCGGCCTGTTAAAGACTGGACAGCTGGAGGCGATTATGACAAGCAAGCCGAGCCCCAGACTTTGGGAACTACTTTCCTCAAACAGCTGAACTTTCCCCTTCTTTCCCATTCTCCTGGGTCTTTTCAGACATGTCCTAGTTGGCTGTGGTTTGCTGCGTGGGTGTTTTGTTGTTGTTGTTTTTTAAACCACTGAACTTATTTAACTTAAATATCCTCATTTCTAATTGTACTTTACTTCTCATCTCTACAGGGCTTCCCAGATGACTCAGTGGTAAAGAATCTGCCTGAAAATGCAGGAGAGACAGGAGACGGATTTCGATCCCTGGGTCAGGAAGATCCCCTGGAGAAGGAAATGACAACCCACTCCAGCATTCTTGCCTGGAAAATCCCATGGACAGAGGAGCCCAGCAGGCTACAGTGCATAGGACTGCACAGAGTCAGACAAGACTGAAGCGACTTAGCACACACACACCAGAAGCACATGCACACTCATCAACCACAGTAAGAAATCACACTTAGGATACGCGCTAAACAAGATTTAAAAAATGACAACAAAAGTGAATTCCGAGGAACTATAGCAGCACACTTCACACATCACCAGGGAATTTAAGTTTAATTTTACTAACTCAGACAATGACATGCTATTTCTTACTCTTGTGAACTTGGAGCACATTTCCTCTGCTTCCTTTATCATATTTGCCCGAAGCATATACTTTGCGCATTTGGAATTGATGAATCTATCAGCCGTATCCAAAGACTGAGCTTCATCCATCCACTTGACAGCTTCTCTGAGATTACCCATATGCTTTAAGAGATGAAAGTATTAAAGACATCACTGTTATGATTAAGAGAATATGGGTACGCTACAACAGAAAACGTTCTTAAAGACAAATTAGAAATGTTACATTTCTGTCAAATCTATCTAGAAATTTTTATATACATTAAAATTCATATTTACTAAGAGCTGAATGAAATGATTAACACTGACTATATGACTATGCAACATAAAACTCCTTCGGATTATTAGCGTATTGAGAATAAATAATCAGGGTGCCCTAAAAGTTATCTCCACACAGAAAGAACTCCATGGGTCCTTAAAATGGCCAAATTCTTTAACTATTCAAAAAACATGACCAAGATTTTACCTTGTAAATTTTCGCTTTCATATAGAATAATTCTATTAGAGTTGGAGTGCTAGCAATTGCAGCATTAATATAATCCAAAGCCAAAGAATACTGCCCAAGCTTATCAAAGTGCTGTGCCAGGAAGTACTGAACCCAGAGTAGTGTCGTTGGGGGTTCCTTCTCCCCATTCTCTGCAATCAAACACAAAATTATTATAAGGAATGAGGCAAAGTGAAGCAACTCACTTGCTTTCTTTCTCCCAATGCATAATGAAATCAATTACTATTAGAATAAAAATCTAGTAAAAATGACCAATTTCAACAGAAAGAGATACAACCTCAAGTCACAAAGTTCAGGAAGCAGTAGCCAAGCAGAGCAAAGACGCTGCTTTCCCAAGCTTCTACCCACACCTCATGCCAAGGAAACAGTCTGGGAGAAGAGGCAGATCAACCTAACTCTACGGATTCTCAGGCAGACAGCATTAAGGCAGCAGGTCCAGGAAAAACCAAGGAAAACAGCCTGGAGAAAACACGTCCCTAACCACCACGGTAAAACTTCCACAGAGGAAAGAACTGCCAGAGCTTACGTGGACCGTCCAGGCCTCAACACAGACCAGGGAAACCCAAAGTTGAAGGGTATCAGGAGGGTACACTCTTGACCAGATTGTCACAACCAACCATCTGACCTCTATCTGGCTCCCCATTCTGTGCCCTGAAACTACAGAAGAATAAATAAGAAACACCTAGCTCTCAAAATGGGTATCAGAAGGGAAGACACACAGGTATAAAACGAGGTAGGAAGAGCAGAAAGGAGAATTTACTCATGTTACCTCAGAAGACAAGAAGGTCTCCTAGACTAGCTGACCGAATGAAACGACAATGCAAACACACAAATTAACATAAATTAAGACACAAATAATAAATATGAGCAAAGAGCCAAGCATTTATCTTGCTCCTCTCATATACACTGTATTTCAGGGGGGGTCAAATATCTGAGGAGGAAAAGTTCTTTACAAGAACTCCAGCTAGTATTAATAAATGCAGAAGGAATGATGATCAGAATGAAATAAGGGATCAAGGCAATTTTTGCAGTGGCTGCAAAAATCATCAGGTAAGTGACCACTAAGAAACACTGACTGCATGGCCAGATTAGGCTGACAAACATCTAAATTCTGATGAATCTTAGTTTCACAAAAAGAGAGACAACCAGAATGCCTTCGGCCTTCAGATGTGCTGTAACAGGAAGTTCAAAGTGTCACCTATGAAGTATTCACATGGAACCCAAATCTAATCGAGCCTATAAACCTAGGGGACTTCCCCAGAGGAACAGTGCTCAGGATTCTGTGCTTCCACTGCAGGGGCAAGGGTTCAGTCCCTGGTCGGGGAACTAAGATCTTGTATGTTGTACAGCACAACATGCAAGAAAGGAAAAAAAAAAGAGCCTATAAATCTAACTTGAAGTTTGTAAGAAATATGGAAGACAGCAAGATGTATTAAACGCTACCATGAGAAAACAATTGGCAAAATTCAAAGCATGGTGCGTTCCACGAGGCAAATGACCTTTCAACAAACAGCCTTTAAAAAAAGAGGAGAAAGGAAAGACAGGACAGTACCACCCAAGATTAAAAGAATATCAGAAACATAACAAACAAATGTAAACTGTGGACCTAAGCTGGATCCAGATTCAAAGAAACCAATTACACATTTTTTTAAATAATGAGGAAAATTTGCATGTGGACTAGGTGTTAAGATATGTGGTATGAGAGTTAATTTTGTGGAAGACACATTAGGGCTTCCCCCATGGCTCAGCAGTAAAGAATCCACCTGCAAAGCAGGAGACGTGGGTTCAATCCGTGGGTCAGAAGATCCCCTGGAGGAGGGCATGGCAACCCAGTCCAATATTTTTGCCTGGAGAATCCCATGGACAGAGAAGCCTGGCGGGCTACAGTCCACGGGGTCGCAAAGAGTCGGACATGACTGAGCACACAAACATAAAAGTAGAAAGAACAAAAAACTAGGAAGTCAGGAAAAACACATCTTAACATTAACTACTGGATCTTGGTCAAGCTACTCAACCACGTGGGATTCTGTTTACTCATATTAAAATGAGGTTAATTCCCACATCACAAGATTATGGAAATTTTTAATTAGGTTGCAAGTGCTCTTCTCATTTCATTCACTAATTAAAAAACTAGTGAACAGCTATCATGTAGCACATAATGAACACAATTTTACCGTAAGTGATTAAAAATGGACTGAAATGAATAATCAAATTTCAACTCAATCTAATTTAAACTTACCATAAGGGCTAAAAAAGTCACACGTTTTAAGAGAGGTTTCATAATTAGTAACCAGCTCCTGGATTATGGAAATCTGTTAAAGAAACATAGTTTTAAAAAATCTTTAATAGTATTTTATTTTTTATGGATTAGATTTGGAAACAATATACAGTTTATTTCAGAACAATAAATTAACTATAAATTGAGATGCTTGCTTTCCCCACTCCCACCCTCCATGTTGGAAGGAAAATGAGAAAAACACAGAAAATGTACTGCTCTCTTTATTAATAGTAAAACAGAATCTCATTAATTTCTCATCTCAATATCGAGTTTCAAATTATGAAACTAATGGACAAATTATCACTAGTTACCACATACTCCTTTTTGGCCAATGAACACATCTGTATAATTTATTAAGTTTATCGCTTTTTGCTTCCCACTGTCACAGGGTGAAGTTGTAAGCCATTATATTCTCAGATTTTCTAAAATGCCAATACAAAAAAAAAGTCAAGTGAAATAATCTAAACTACACAGTGAGTTGATGGAAAAAGTTAAGTAAACTCGTAATTAAAGGTTTAAACTCTGTTTTCAGTGATTATTTGAATAAATTTTCATTCCAATGCTATACTTAGGTAGGACTAAAAGATCATAAGCTACACTGCAAACATGCTATGCCCAGCAAGTACAAAAGAAAAGTGACATGAGTTAGAAGTCGCAGGAAAAAAGCAGCTTCTGTGTACAGTTTGTTTTAAATGTCTGTTGATGTTACCTGTTCAGAATACATCAGAAAATATAGCCATCTTATTTATGAACTTCAGAAAAACAAAGGTCAAAAGTGAAGAAAAACAATTAAAATTTATAACAGTATGTGATCAATATAGAATTATTTTAATACCGTCCCACTGAAAGCAGTCAAAAAACAAAATACCAAATTAAAACACTTCTCAGGCCTATATATCTTTCTGATAAGAATACTGCACTATATGGTGTAATTCTCTCAGATAGAAGGGCAATAAGGAATACATGGGACAATATATTAACAGTGGGGGGAAATACGTAACATAAACAAAAAAAGAAAGAATTTACACTCATTACTGAAAATATGACCAAATGGATTAGGGTAGTGGAATATGAATACAGTCTTAAAAAAAAGTAACAATAATGCTGTATTATTTTAATAAGATATTTAAACAAAGATCATTTTAAAAGAATGTTTATTAAAATCTGAATAGACCTGTATCTAGTAAGGAGATTGAACAAGAAATCAAAACCTACCAACAAAGAAGAGCCCCGGACCCTATGGCTTCAATGGTAAAATCTACTGAACAGTTTAAAAACTAACACCAAACTTTCCCAAAAAACTGAAGTGAAGGGAACGCTTCCAAAATCATTCCGCAATGCCAGCATTACTCTCATACCAAAATCCACCACAAGAAAACTACTGACCAACACTCATGATGAATACGGATGCAAATCCTCAACAAAATACTAGCATATAGGCCTCAGCAGCATGCTAAAGGATCACACACCGTGACCAGGAGGAATTATTCCTGGAATGCAAGGACAGTTCACCTTAAAAACTGATTAGTATAACATGCCATATCAACAAAATGAAGGACAAAACCCCACGTAATTATCTTAATTGCTGCACAGAAAGTATGTGATGAATTTCACCACTCTCATTATAAAAACACTTATTGAACCATGAACAGAAGGAAATTATATCAATATAATTGATGACAAACATGAAAAACCCACAGCGAAAATCAGACTCAAAGGGGAGAGACTGAAAGTATTTCTACTACTAAGATACACAACCAGGCAAGGATGCCTGCTTTCATCACATCTACTCAACACGGTTCTGCAAGTCTTCCTGCTGGAAGGCAAGAAAAAGAAATAAAAGGCATCCAAACTGTACACAAAGAAGAGGTAAAACTTTCTCTGCAGATATTTCCCAAAAAAAAGCAAGACACAGAAAGTCAATACACAAAAATCAGCTGCACTTTCACACATAAAAAATCTGAAAAGGAAATTACTAAATCAACTTCTTTCACAATAGCATCAAAAAGAATAAAATGCTTAGAAATAAACTTAACCAAGGAAGTGAAAGGCTTGTACAATGAAAACTATAAAACACTGCTGAAAAAAATTCAAGATGACATAAATAAATGGAAACACATCCCATATTTATGAACTAGAAATTTTAATATTATTAAAATATCAATACTACCCAAATAGACCTATAAACTCAATGCTATCTTCATCAAAATCCCAATGTTTTTTCCCAGAAATAGACAAGCCCGTTCTAAAATTAACATTTGGACTCTCAAAGAATCCAAATAGCCAAAACAATCTTTAAAAAGAAGGAAACCAAGAAGACTCACTTCTGATTTCAAAACATACTACAAAGTTACAGTAATTAAAAAAAAAAATACAGTGTGGTATTAGCATAAAGATGGACATAGAGACTAATGGAATAGAATCTAGAGTCCAGAAACAACGCTCACATTGGTGATTTTTTACAAGAGTGTCAAGACCAATCAATGTAGAAATAAAAGTCTTTTCAACAAATGGACTGGGAGAACTGGATGTGCATTTGCAGAAGAATGAAGGTGAACTTAACCTAATTCCATATACAAAAATTAACCCAAAGGACCAAAGACCTAAAATAATGAAAGTCTTAGAAGAAAACACAGGACAAAAGCTCCACAGTATCAGGTTTGACAATTTCTTGGATTTAACACCAAAGGCCCAGGGAACAAAAGAAAAAATTGACGAATTAGACTTCATGAAAAGTGAAAAATGTGTACAACCAGATGCCATCCACAGAATGGCAACCCCCAGAACGGGAGAAAATATTTGCAAATCATGTATCTAGTAAGAGCTTAGTACCCAAAATACAAAGAGAACTAAAATTCAACAACAAAAACCCCATTCAATGTTTGATAAAATACTTAACAAACATTTGTCCAAAGATATACAAACAGCCAGTAAGCACATGAAAAGATTTGCAACATTACCAGTCATTAAGGAAATACAAGTCAAAACTACAATGAGATGCCACCTCACACCCAGGAGGATGGCTATCTAAAAACAAACAAAAAACAGAAAACAACAACTGCAGACAAGGATGTAAAAAAAGGGAAACTGTGCACTAGTGGTGGAAGATGGTACAGCTGCCGTGGAAACAGTACGGCAGTGCCTCAAAAAATTAAAACAGGACCACCAAACGACCCAGCAGTTCTACTTCTGCTATAGATCCAAACGAACTGAAAGCAGGTCTCCAAGAAATATCTGTACACCCATGTACACAGCATTGCTCTTAACTGTCAAAACGCGGAAGCAACCCAAATGTGGGAGAGACATATGACAGGTATTATTCAGCCATGGAAAGAATTCTGCAATGTGTTACAACACGGATGAACATTATGCAAAAGGAAATAATCTAGTCACAAAAAGACAAATACCGTATGATTCCACTTTATGAGCTGCTTAGAGTAGTCAAAATCATAAAGCTGTAAAGTTTAATAGTGGTTGCTAGGGGCTAGAGGGAGGGAAAAACAGAGTTACTATTTAATGGGTACAGAGTTTTATTAATAGTGCCACAAGATAAAAAGAGTTATGGGGATGGATGGTGGTCATGGTTACAAAAAAAGGTGAATGTATTTAATACCGTTAAATCATACACTTAAAAATGGTCAACATGGTAAACCTTAGGTTAAGTGTATTTCGCCACATAAAACAACAACAAAAGTGGTTCTAAAAGCACAATCCTCTGACCATTAATATCATAAATGTTAACATTAGCATGACCTGGTAATCTGTAGGCATGCAAATTTCTGAGCAAACCCCACATTTAGAGAATCAGAAACTGAGTCTAGCAACATTTTCAGCAAACCCTCTATAAATAATTCTAATATACCCTAGGGTTTGAGAACTGATTTTTTTTAAATGCTGCAATAAGACTATTACTATTAAGCAAAATAAAAAGTATTAGGCATTTTTAAGCCACCAGGACTAATTTCATTCAGAGTATGTGTAACTTTAAAAAAACCTTCAGGTTCAACTTACGGAAATTCAGCACTCAACTTACAGAAGCAAAAAGTTTTTCGTGAACTTCCACTACCATCTACTGGCAGTTACTAAAACTGCAGCTAGAGTAGACTTTTAAGTAAGGGTGTACCTTTTTGCATCTCTAGGGTGGAATACATTTTAAAAATTAGTTTTAATAATTTTTAAAAGTACAACAAAATACTGAAGTTACACATAATAATGTTACACTCTTAATAAAAGAGTGCAAATACTACTGAATAAAATAGAATCTCTAGCTTCAGAACTCAAAACAAGATTTAATTGAGGGAATAAATCAAGGTAATGGAAAGTTCACATGAAATGTTCTAAATAAAAAACTGCAAAGATCACTGTCCTTCCTGGTTTACCTGGCATATATATTGAATCTAAAAAATGTGTTATTATGGTCACTCACTAAGTAATTAACTAAAAAATTCAATTTTCCAAACTTATCTATGAAAGTTAGTCTAAGGAGTTTTACTGAGGTATAAAGGATCCATTTTACTTCAAGTTTACTTACCATTTACATTGCAATTATACTGTATAATTATATATTCAATTATATAATTGTATACCATATAACTATAGTCAATTGTACAATATAACTGTATATTCAACTTCTTTCTTCTACAACTTAATAAGTAATGGCTAGTCTTGAAAACAGTATTTCCACTGGCATTTAAATCAAGAAGTCCAATCTACTCACATTAGGTATCTAATATCACAATAAAACTTCAAGCCTTAAAATAGTTTAAAATCATACAAAATTTTCTATGAACTGAAAATATTTCAAAGTTCAACCACCTTCTCCTGATTTAAATACGTTCTTCTAACAGTTATATTTGACCAGAATTGAAAAAGCTTTGCTTTTGCTAACCAAATCTAACATGGGCAAATGTGACTATTGTAGATAATTCCCCTAAATTATTGATTGCCCTTAACCAGCTTTTCTTATATATGAGTTAAAAGAATTCTTTATTAACCTTAAAGCAAAGTCCTACAACACATATACGACACACAATTTTTCACAATATAAAGAGAGATCGAGTTTAAAATGTTACTGTAAAACATGAAAGCCACTGAAACTGTCTTTCAAATTTTTTTAATCCAAATGAGAAAACCAAGCACAATAGTTTATCAACAAGGACCAAAACTGGATTAATTTCTAATAAATATACAATTAACATAAGGGACAATTTTGGTCCCCAAGCAGCTAGCTGAACTGTCCAAGAACTATGACACTAAAATGAAAGTAACTTCTTGCAGAGATGACCTGTGACAGGGTGCGGATGGTGAGAGAGCGGAATTTACAAACTTAATCATTTAATTAAAGCACACATCAACTCTTTCAGTATTAATTGCTCCAGTTTTATAATCCAGAAACAGAATCAGGTGAGTGCTCACGCAAATATGTGATGGAGTCAGGACTCCAGACCAGGCTTAATTCCACAGCAATTCTCTTTTCCCTACACCAATATTTCCCAAAGGGTGACCACGCAGCTAATTCAGTGAAACTTTTAAAGTTATATTTTAATATTAGATTTTTACTTTATGACTATAGAAACTGTATTAACACACATCTGGCTTTTATGAAAGACAAAAAAAATAATCAAATTTGGTGAAAAATACTAAATAAATAACACTGTAGTTGTTACATAGATTCGGCAAAAATTGTAAAAGGGATTAATGAATAAGTTGACATGACACTATACTAAGACACCTTTCCAGGTAGGAAAAGTACTTGCTTTTATTTCCCTCTCCCAAAATTTAACTGTTTTTAAACAAGAAATGAATTCATGAACGTCATTACAATTAACGGTTGATCAGCATATCTGAAAAATACTAACTCTGACACTGTTACCACTGCAAATAATGCCTTTTGGAATTTTTAACAACAGAATTTTTTTCCTTTAGTGAGAAATCCAGGATTCTAAGAAATTTTCTTTTTCCTTTTTTCAGAGAGACTATATTTGCAATAATTATTGCAAAAGGGGGAAAGGGCTATATTTAGTGCTGTGAGCTGGCTGTTGCCACAGAAAGAACCAGTGTCCATAAGATCTGCAGAGTTAGACAAAAGGGCTTTTATAAGAGGAGTGGACAGAGCTAGAAAGAGCCTGGTGTGGGGAGGCGGGATAAGAGGACGGCAGATAGGACAGTGTTTTATTCTGACACCAGCCTCTTCTCCAGGAGAGCCCTAGGAATAGTGGCTGTCTGCTCTCAGGCTGAGAGCAGGCTCAAGCTCAGGGACCTCCTCCTGGCCATGAGCCTTTACAGAGTCACCCCCTATGCCAGAGCAACTCCCCTCTTTCTGTTTTTCTTCTCTTCTTCCTCCTCAGTCTGCAGAATCTAAGAAACATTCTTAATGTAGTTCTTCTATTATTTGGGGCATCTAAGAAAAAATCCCTTATACTGCCCTTAAATACAAATCAAACTCTTGCTTTCCTTGGTAATTACTCCCATATATAGTTTTCTGAAACACCTAGTTTTCCAGAAGTATATAGGAAATAAAGCATTCTTAGAATCATTCTGCTTGACCATTAACTGTGATGTCATTTTTATAATGATGACAGAACTCTGAAACTTCATTTTCTCCCCTAACTTACCTTCACAATTAAAGTTAGTTAGTAAATAGACACAAAACTCAATTTTATACCCACCTGAGTTAATTCAAAAGAAAGAAACAAAGATACCTTAGAGACAATATATTCCAGGATCAACATCTTAATTTACCTCCACCTCCAGCAACAAACTATAGGTGTTTCCCAGTAACCAGAGCCAAACAATTCAGTACTTTCCACAGACATATTTCAACAATGTTCACGATGATTCTCTTTCTGCAGTGAACAGGGCAAGTGTTCTGTAACTCTTTCGGCCTACTGTCATCAGTTTCTAAAGGTCACAAATACCTCAACAGGTCCTTCAGCTGAATGAGGATCTTGACATATTTTCACAGTTATGGGCAGATTTAACACAAGAAAGAAAGGCTGTCTTGGAAGCAGCCTACCTTCCCTTCCCGTGTATGGACAGCCATACGTTTTCTGTTGAGACAGCTGCGCTTCACCAGTCTGTCTCACCAAGCACTCAGATTCCATGTTCTCACCCGTGTTCAGCGCACCTATGCATCGGTGTCCAGATGCTATGGAATCAAATGTACCTGTAACAACCCATGCAAACCGTGATGATTCATTCACTCAAGAGTCTGACACAGTGAACAGCTAAGCAAACTGCCAAGTACTTTCCCCTATAGGTGAAAATGGAAGTCCAGAATTAATTTCCACCTCTTACCAGGGTCACTTTGGTTTCTTTTAAAAGCCCCCCAAAATATTTTTAAAGTATATGCTGTAACCTTGATTTATCCTTCAACTAAAAATAAATAAATTTTTTAAAAAGCAATTGCAAAAAGATGAGCAAATTAAATGTAAAGCCAGCAGAAGTAAGGATATAATAAAGACCAGATTTGAAGACTAGTGAAATAGAAACAGAGGGAGGGGTCAACAAATCGAAAACCTAGCCTTCAGAAAAGACTGACAAAACTGGTTGCCTTTAGTTACACTGACCAAGAAAAAAAGACTCAAGTTATTAAAACTGGAAATCAAAGAAAAGCACTACTTATTACTGACTTCATAGAAGTAAAATGATTATAAAGAAATATGATGAACAATTATATGCCAATATTGGATCATTTAAATGGACAAACTTCTAGAAAAACAAATCTCAGAAACCAAATAAGAAGAAATAGAAATGAATAATAATAAATAAACAGTTGAAACAAGTAATCAAAAACAACCCACAAAGAAAAGTACAGCCCCAGACAGCTTCACTGGTAAATTTTACCAAATATTTAACACCAACACCAATCTTCACAAACTTCTCAAAAAAAAGAAAAAAGGAGAGAAAATTTCCCACCTCATTATAAAGTCATTATTACCCTGATATATCAAAGCCAAAGACATTACACAGTATTTGTTAGAAATTCAGATACAAAAATCCTCTATAAAACTCTAGCAAATTGAACCTGAAGTCAAGTCGCTCAGTTGTCTCCAACTCTTTGCAACCCCATGGACTGTAGCCCCCCAGACTCCTCCGTCCATGGGATCTTCCAGGCAAGAATACTGGAGTGGGTTGCCATTTCCTTCTCCAGGGATCTTCCTGACCCAGGGATCGAACTTGGGTCTCCTGCATTGCAGGCAGACTCTTTACCATCTGAGCCACCAGGGAATCCCAAATGCAGGAGACCCTGGTTTGATTCCTGGGTCTGGATGATCCTCTGGAGAAGGGACAGGCTACCCACTCCACTATTCCTGGGCTCCCTCTGTGGCTCAGCTGGTAAAGAATCCACCTGCAATGTGGGAGACCAGGGTTCGATACCTGGGTTGGGAAGATCTCCTGAAGAAGGGAAAGGCTACCCACTCCAGTATTCCGGCCTGGAGAATTCCATGGATTCCATAGGGTCACAAAGAGTCTGACATGACTGAGCAACTTTCACTTTCAAATTGAACCTAGCAACACATAAAAAGAATTACACATCATGACCAAGTGGGTTTTATCCCACTAATGCAAAGCTGTTTAACATCTGAAAATCAATTACTGTATGACATAATTATCAACAGAATAAAAAATAACACATGATCATCTCAATAACATAGAAAAAGAATCTGATAAAATTCAACACCCTTTCAAAACAAAAATGTTCAACAAACCCGAAGTAGGAAGGAACTTCCTCAACATCATAAATGGCATATACAAACATATCCATAGTTAAAACAATATTTAATGGAGAAAGACTAGACACATTCCCATTGAGACCAAGAACAAGACAAAATCGTCAATTCTTATCATTTCTATTCAACATGTATT
The DNA here is from genome assembly GCF_027580195.1 of Bos mutus. NCBI lineage: Eukaryota > Metazoa > Chordata > Mammalia > Artiodactyla > Bovidae > Bos > Bos mutus. The sequence goes on along the minus strand of NC_091628.1, from coordinate 11,477,984 downwards.
GGGGGTTCTAGACAGAACAAGTAGTCCAAAAAATAAATAAAAGGGATACTAATTGTAAAGGAAGAAATAAAACTTTCTATTTGTGCATGACAGGAATTCATTATACCAACAGTAACAACTAGTAAACAGATTTATCAAGGCTGCAGAATATAACAATATAAAAAAAAATCTACTTACTAGCAAGAAAAAAAAAAACCTGAAAAATTAAATTAAGAAAATAATCTCAACCCAAAGAATACAAGAACACTAATCCAAAGAGACAGATGCACCTCTGTGTTCACTGCAGGATTATTTACAATAACCAAAATATGGAAACATCTTAGATGTCCATCAACGGATAAATGGATAAAGATGTGCTGTGATACATGGACTATTACTCTCCTCAGCCATAAAAAAGAATGACATCTTACCATTTGCCACAACATGGATGGACCTCGACAGTGTTATGCTAAGTGAAATAAGTCAAAGAGAGACGAATGTCACATGATTTCACTCACACACAGACTTTTAAAAAAGAACAAAATAAAACAAAAACTGATAGATACAGGTAACAGACTAGTGAGGGAAGGGAGTTGGGGTGAGTGTGAAATGAGTGAAGGGGCTCAGCTGTATGCTGACGGGTGGTAACTAGGTTTGCAGTAGTGAACAGATTACAATGTACATGGACATCAAATTATAACTGGCTCTGTAAGTTTCAACATGTGCACCTGAAACTTATAAAGAGACAATAATTCTACCCAGCATAGCATAAAAAAGTAAAATACTTAGGAATGAATTAACGAAAGATGTATAAGAGGTATACTGAAAACTACAAAACACTGTTCAAAGAAATTAAGGACACTCTAAATAAATGGAAAGACTACCAATGTTCACAGATGGAAACACTTGTGTTAAGATGAAAATGGGAGTTCCCATAATGGAAATTCCCAAAGTGATCTACAGATTCAAAGCAATCCCTATAAAATCCCAGCTGGCCTCTGTTGAAGCTGAAAAACTGATCCTAAAATTCAAATGAAAATAAACCCTTAATGGCCAAAAGAAGATTTAAAAAAAAGAACAAGGAATATTCACACTTCCTAATTTAAAAAACTACCCGAGAGCTGTAGTAAGCAAGACAGTGTGATACAGCCTAAGGTGGACACACAGAGAGCCCAGAGACGAACCCTCACATCCACGGTCTACTCATTTTCAACACGGCTATGTAGCCTTTCAAGGGAAAAAAAAGTAAATGGTGGTAGGAAAGTGGACAGACAATGCAAAGGAATGAGGCTGGACTCCCACCTCACAAAAATGAACACAGAATGCATCACACTTTAACATAAGAACCAAAGGTACAAACTCAGGAGTAAACATGTACACATCTTCACGACCCCGTATTTGGACACGGTTTCTTAATATACAACACAAAAGCACAAGCGACACAAGGGAAAAAAGATAAAATGGGGTTTATCAAGACACTTTCAAGAAAGGAAAAAGACAATCCACAGAAGAGTAGAAAATATTTTCAAATATATTATTTCAAATACCATATGTCAGATAAGAAACTTTCTAGTATATATTTAAAAACTTAAAATTAATAATAAAAAATAAATAACCCAATTAAAAACTGGGCAAAGAACCGGAATTGACATTTCTCCAAGGAAGATATACAAATGGCCAACAAGCACTTGAAAAAATGCTTAAAATCATCAGTTATCAGGGAAATGCAAACCACTTCACACCCACTAGGATGTACGTTAGAATCAAACATCATACAGTAACAGGTGGATCGCTGGTGAGGATGTGTAGAAATCAGAATCCTAATAGACTACTTGTGGGGATGTAAAATGGGAGCAGCACACTGGAAAAGAGCCTGACAGTTTCCAAAAAGTTTAAACATGCAGTTAGCATTTGACTTAGCAATTCCACTCCTGGAGTATATACACCCAAGAGAAATGAAAACGTGTACATGCAAAAAACTTTACACAAATGTTCACAGCAATATGGGTACTAATCAAAAGATACAAACAACCAAAATGTCCATCAACTGATAGATAAAATGCTCTATAGCCATACAATGGGACATTATTTAGACATAAGAGGAGAAGTGCCCATGTTACCACAGGGATGAAAATATTTAATGCTAAGTATAAGACACTAGAGAGAGAAAAAACCACCTGTAGTTTGATTCTGTTTGTATGAAATATTCAGAATAGGCAAATCCATGAACAGAAAGTAAACTAGTGGTTGCCTGACTGGGAGAGTGGGAGTGGGCAAATATGAATGGGAGGTTTCTAAAATCATGTTGATGGTTAGAAAACTCTGAATATACTAAAAATCAGTGAATCTGTAAGCTTCAAATACATCAATTTTATGGTATGAGAACTGTATCTCAATAAAGCTGTTAATGGGGGTAAGCTAATGACATCCGAGCAGCAGAGGCCAAGGACACTGCTGCTGCTGCTAAGTTGCTGCAGTCGTGTCCGACTCTGTGCGACCCCATAGACAGCAGCCCACTAGGCTCCCCCGTCCCTGGGATTCTCCAGGCAAGAACACTGGAGTGGGTTGCCATTTCCTTCTCCAATGCATGAAAGTGAAAAGTGAAAGTGAAGTCACTCAGTCGTGTCCAACCCTTAGCGACCCCATGGACTGCAGCCTACCAGGGTCCCCCGTCCCTGGGATTCTCCAGGCAAGAGTACTGGAGTAGGATGCCATTGCCTTCTCCGAGGACACTGTTAAACACCCTATCATACACTGGACAGCCCCTAATAACAAAGGGTTATCTAACCCAATTGCTGATAATGCAGTTCTTTCTTATAGGGGCTGTCCTCTGAACTGCAGAAGTATCAAGCAGCACACCGCCACCACAGTGACAATCAAGTCTCCAGACACCGCAAAATGCCCCCTGGTGGCCTAATTCCCTCCCGTCCCACCTTGTGAAGCAGTGCTCGAGACGAAGGGGACTTTCCAAACTTTTTTTAAAACAACAGGTGAAGTTCTACAATAGAAATAAAGATCAACAAATCTGGTTACATTAAATTTTAGCTTCTCTATATTAAAAAGAAAAAAATCTTCTGAGAAAAGCAAACACAAGAAAATATTTAACACTGCCTAATGCTGGTGAGGAAATAGTGAACCTTTCACACACCTTTGCTACTGGCAATACAAACTGATGTTTACAGCCTTATAGAAATCAGTATATCAGTGTTTACCAAGAATAACAGAATGTTCATACCTTTTACCCATTAACTTATTCTGAGAATTTATGGGGGGAAAAATCCTAAGTAAAAACTATGCGTACAAAGACTTTTTTTTTTAACAGCAAAGTTCAATAACTAGAGGTATGATTTTAATAAAAGACTATGCTGTTATGAAAAAGAAGAAATCAAAGACTACACAATAAAACATGAAGTCCCTGTGAAATTGCTAGGTGGAAAAACAAAATTTTTATGGTCAAAATTACTATAGCTACATATATACATCACAAATAAATTCACAGGGAAAAAAATTTGGAAAGGAATTACATGAAAATTGCTCTTAAATTGTGCATTCACAGTTTAAAATGCTGGAGACATTTTTAAAACACTTTTCTACAACTGTATTATATCCTAAGCTAACTTCAAAGGCTAATCTTTTATTTCCATGGTACCTGTCGTGGATTATTTTTTTAGTCTTGGAATTTTACAAATTAAAACAATTGTAATTGTTCATCATCCTTAACCTCTTTGAAATCCTTCAAGAGTTAAAAAGAGTCCTGCATCCCTGGAGGGGCTTCCCTGGTGGCTCAGAGGTAAAGAATCCACCTGCCAATGCAGGGGACACAGATTTGATCCCTGATCTGGGAGATCCCACATGCCTGGGAGCAACTAAGCCCAGAGCCACGACTACTGAGCCTGTGCCTGGGAGCCACAACCATTAAGCCCGAGCACCCCAGGGCCTGCGTTCCGCAGCAAAAGAAGCCACAACAACGAAGAGTCTGAGCACTGCAAGGGAGAGCAGCCCCCGACCCCCTACAGCGAGAGAAAAGCCCATGCAGCAAGGAAGACTCAGCACAGTCAAAAATAAGTACTTTTTAAAAAAAGTTTATTAAATAAAAAAAATGCAGCCCTTGCTAAAAATCAGGACTCACTGCTGATTAGAAATATGCAAATTTTTAAAATGTCCCTTTGAGTAATCACAAATATATGCAGCCAAAATGATTTGAGAAGAATTTCCCATACTTGTACACTTTTAAAAAAAATATACTAAGTTCTGACAACTTAAACTCAAATTTCTGCATTGTAATTCAAACATCAAAAACATATGGTAAACATTCCTGCTGTGTGCTTAAAAATTAACACTAAAGATATATGTCACGGGTTCCTGTACAGGTCAACGCATCCTCAATGCCTTCTTTAAAAATGCAATTTCTAAGATTTATAAAGTATCAACAAATGCTTAATACCTTTATGATGGTAATTTGGGATCAGTACTGAAGGGATTTTTGTTTTAAGTCTATGCCTCTTATGAAAACTGAGAAAGCCAGGGAAAGCTCACTGACAGCTTTAAGAGGAACAGATTCTGAAAGGACTGCTGTATTCAGTACTCGCTGTAAGACAGTTACACACATGCGCTTTATTACTAACACTGCCGACATTTCATCTCTTCTTTCTTCTTCGTCAACCTTGCCAAAATGAGTAAAAGAAGCACTTTGGCAAATGCTAATTTAAATAACCTACAGAAACCACTGTTAGGCACTGCTCCATGTTTTCATACAAATCAATCACTCAAAAAAAATAAGACAACAGGAGAAAAATCGACAGCAATACCATAACGATCAAATAAAGTATACTACAGACATTAAAAGAACTATAAGGTCTTTTGGTTTGTTTTTTTTTTTAATGCAAATGATACTTTCTTACTGATCAGGCACTATAGGTATCTTTCTAGAAGTGGGGATGTGACCAGCTGACAAGGAGACTGGGTGCACAGCGGCAGGAAGAGAGTGCAGAAGTTCTGCGAGCCAGCCTCAGCCACTCCCCTCTAGATATTATGAGTCGTGCCTTTTGTTTATGAACCTGCTGCCGAAGGAAGAAAGGGTCAATCGGTATACCTACCACTGACCTTTCTGAATAACTTATTATTCATAATTATGCTAAGTTGCAAATAATTACCGGTCAACTAAGTAAAGTGATGAGGTTTAACTAAAAATATTTAGCTCTTCTAATAAAGTCTCTTCCTTATCCATTCAACTTTCAAAAACTGTTTACACAAGAGTTTTAGATCTTAATAAGAAGCAACACTTGGAAATAGAAGTATAACTTATTTTCTATTAACTTCTAATTTTCTAATTATCTTTCTAATATAAAACCACATCTATTTCCTAATTTTAAAAAGCAGAAGGATGACTCTTCATGGGAAAACCAGCTAAACCTATCTTTATTAAAATGTAGCCTGTTAGTTAAAATAGTGCCTAGATTTTATTGTTCCACTAACAATTACCCATGCTCTAACTTTAAAAGCAAGCATACAAATTTAAAAATCCACAATCACACTATAAAGTAATAGATAACTAATCGTGAAACAGTTAAATATAGACCTTTGGTGACAATATGTCAAATTTATTAATAAAATTCCACTAGAAAAGTATACCCATTAAAAACAATAACCTTTTAGTGTTCTTATAAGCCCCTTACTCAGTAAATTTCAGACTGACATTTCCTTTGACACTACTTATAGTACATGCATATAATTTCAGTTCATCTATTATTAAGCTAAGGTGCACACCATTACTTGAATAGAGAAAATCTCTTTCTATAATAAAGTGAGTAAAAAGACTACAGCAAAACTGAATAAAGACCAAATTTTACCTTTTCTGTATTGTAATACAGAGATTTCAAAGTAGTAAACAAGGGCGGGCAGCCTTTACTGAAGTTAACCCTCAGGAACTTATCCATTAGTTCTCTAAATTTTTCACCTAGGAATAAAAGTGTACTTTGTTAAACTTCAATTGATGGAAACAGCTCTCAAAGTTATTTTATAAATAAAAATAAAACTTCTTCAGCAACAACAATTCCCCTATCCAACGTTTAAACCCAAAAAGTTAGCATTGCTTGTTTGTTACTGCCAAAGAGTGTAACACCAAATATCTCAGTTGGCACGTTTATTTCCCCTAGATATAGGTTCAAAATATCTTCAAGTAACATCTCAAAAGACCAGCAAGCAAAATAACTAGGCAGTTTTGAGGAAGAGTAACCTACTATGCAGTCTGCTGCTGCTGCTAACTCCCTTCCGTCGTGTCCGACTCTGTGTGACCCCAGAGACAGCATCCCACCAGGCTCCCCGTCCCTATGACTCTCCAGGCAAGAACACTGGAGTGGGTTGCCATTTCCTCCTCCAATGCATGAAAGTGAAAAGTGAAAGTGAAGTCGCTCAGTCGTGTCTGACTCCTATCGACCCCATGGACTGTAGCCTACCAGGCTCCTCCGTCCATGGGATTTGCCAGGCAAGAGTACTGGAGTCTACCTTTCCTAATCTCACTGACCAGCACAGGCTCAACCCTACTATCTGACATCTCAGAAGGCACTCTGCAAACTTTAGAAAAGGGTTCTACCGTGACCAGCACCGTATGCAAGTAGTAGTCAAAATACCTTCTTAAACACTAACATATTTACAAATGTCTTCCAGATCAACTAATGCTTTACTCCATCATTCGTCCCACAATCATCTATCAAGCACCTACTATGTGCCAGGCACTGTTTCAAGTATCCAAGATATAGCTGTGATTAAAACAAAAAAAATTTTTTTAATTCTGCCCTCATAGAACTTATTAACATTCTAGTGGGCGAGATGGATAATTAAGTAAAATAACAAACATAAGACATCAGTGTCCTGGGGCATGCTAACATTAGAATTAAATAAATACCCCATTTGTAACATTAAGTAAATACATCTCCTATTATTGCTAAACCCTTACCAAAAAGTTTCAGTATCACTTTTTAAAAGCAGAAAGAACTGAAAAACAAAATTAATTTTAAATATGAAGGCTCTAACTTTTTGACAGTAAGGGTTAACAATTGTAAGAGCATGGATCTGGCCATGCAAAAGAAAAAAATATATAGGTCATGAATGGTTTAAGCTAATGTAAGACTACTGAAATGAATTTTCCTAATGCTTCTTTATGAAATCATGACATTTTACCAAAATACTCAACAACCCAAGTGGTTTTTATCTGCTGTGACTAACACTGTTGAACAAAACATGCATACTCAACATATTACGGATGTTATAAAAATTAAGAGAAATTCAAATTTTATTGGATTACAAATTTATCTAACATAAAAACAGGTTCAAGATTTGTTACTTATAAAGGCTGTTGTCAGATGATCTCTAATCTTTGTAACAGAGGAAGTACTGGAAAGATTTATCTCTGAAACTATTTTTGATTTTAAGGAAGTAATGATATATATTTAACCCAGAGTAAAATTTTGTGCAATCTTCATAACCCTGTGCAGTCTTGATAACCTTGAAGTGCTGGGCTGGATGAAGCACAAGCTGGAATCAAGATTGCCGGGAGAAATAACAATAACCTCAGATATGCAGATGACACCACCCTTATGGCAGAAAGTGAAGAGGAACTAGAGAGCTCTTGATGGAAGTCAAAGAAGAGAGTGAAAAAGTTGGCTTAAAACTCAACATTCAGAAAACGAAGATCATGGCATCTGGTCCCATCACTTCATGGCAAATAGATGGGCAAACAATGGAAACAGTGACAGCCTTTTTTTTTGGGCTCCAAAATCACTGCAGATGGTGACTGCAGCCATGACACTTGCTCACAGAAAAGCTATGACCAACCTAGACAGCATATTAAAAAGCAGAGACATTACTTTGCCAACAAAGGTCCGTCTAGTCAAAACTATGGTTTTTCCAGTAGTCATGTACGGATGTGAGAGCTGGACTATAAAGAAAGCTGAGCGCTGAAGAATTGATGCTTTCGAACTGTGGTGCTGGAGAAGACTCTTCAGAATCCCTTGGACTGCAAGGAGATCCAACCCGTTCATCCTAAAGGAGATCAGTCCTGAATATTCCTTGGAAGGATTGATGCTGAAGCTGAAACTCTAATACTTTGGCCACCTGATGCGAAGAACCGACTCCTTGGAAAAGACCCTGATGCTGGGAAAGATTGAAGGCAGGAGGAGAAAGGGATGACAGAGGATGACATGGCTGGATGGAATCACCGACTCGATAGACATGAGTTTGAGCAAGCTCCGAGAGCTGGTGATGGACAGGGAAGCCTGGGGTGCTACAGTCCATGGGCTCGCAAAGAGTCAGACACAACTGAGCGACTGAACGGAACTGATGACCTGGGATTTTCAAAAGATTATATACAAAGTATGCCAAAACTACAGAAAATATCACTTTGGGTTGGATATACATGATTATTTCCTCAAAAATAAAAACTAGTTTTAGAAATCAAATCTTTCCAGCACTTGCTCTGATATAAAACAAAGGTTAACAATATTGTGCTAGGCAGTCAGAGATCCTATTGCTTACTTCCTGTGTGACATTATCCACTCAAAGATGAGGATACAACCACCAGCCTCAAGAGTACTCTTTCAAGGCTCACATGAGATGAAAAGTATAGAGTGTAAGCACACAGTAACCACTCAATAAATGCTGTGTACCATCACACGCATTGACATTTAACAGCTGTTGAATTTCTAAAGTCAGAAGTGTTCCCACATGCACTATTATCGACTGAGACAATAGGCATTTTATCTTCATGTCAGAGGCTACTCTAAAAACTCTTCAAATCTCAACCTATTCAGAGGATACTAGCAAGATCTCATTTAAAAAACAAGGCATTCCTTTCTCAAGTACCCACTAAAACCTCTTCTCCCATTAAATTGTTATTCCAGCTGTGCAAAAGGTCTTCTGTACTGATACAGGACTGAACTCCAGACAGAGTCCAGTGAAAAGGAAAACAAGGTACAGAGCAACCTATGCTCCTTTTGTACAAAAGGGAGAGGAAAAAGGAAAATTACACATAAGCCCTCACACACGTACTTTTGCTTGCATACACACAATTTATTTCTGGACGAGTACACCATCTACTAGTCATAATGGCTGTCTCTGGGGAAGCAACTCTGGTGGCCAGAAGACAGAGACATGCAGAAGGCCTTTCAGTTGAAGCCCGTTTTGACCCTTTTATTGGGAACTATATGAACACAGTGTTTAAACCAGAAGCCTATACTGCTACTCAACTGCCCAGTCACACACTATATCCCCAAATTACTATTTACCCATCTCATAAATGTATTTTTTTATATTAAGAAAAACTTATTCACAAACTTATTCACAAAAATAACTTCCCTTCTTCCTAATTACTAGGACTCCCATAGGCTTTCCTTTAGAGGCGGAAAAAAAAAACTATCAATTATTATGTGCCTATTTAGAACTGCAGCTTGTAAAACAAGTTTTCTATCTTCAGAGACGCTATGCTAATTCTTCATTAGATGTAGCAGATTCACATAAAAATTGATATTCCCCAAAACCACCACTAAAATAGTGAACAAAAGCAAGATCAGACAGTATCTGATAACCTGGAAATTTATTCTAAATAATGGTGCATGTTCTCACTACAAAACAGAAACGATAATCATGTGACCTAATGGAGGTATCAGCTAACACTACAGTGGTAATATTGGAATATATAAATGTATATTATATCAATACCTCATACACCTTAACATACGATATGTCAATTATATCTCAATAAAAAACAAAACTAATCCAATGAAACAAAAATAAAATAGGAGCAAAATGTGATGAGCATTCTCTGTTTAATACTCTGGATCATCTCCTTCCCTCTTTCTCCCTCCTTGGCCAGTGAAGACTAATACATCACGATGAATTAAACTAGGTATTTTGAAAAGCTCTGTTTTCATAGCACTTTTCAGGCTGTTGGAGAATCTCCTCAGGACTTTGGCTGTGTTCACTAATCTGTTGGTAATAAATCTTTTTACTTAAAAACCAGAAAGCCTTTTTCAAAACTTGTATCTTCAAGTCCCATCACATTTCTAGGAAAACATCTTACTGCCTTTGGTGATGCTGAGATACCTTTCTTATGACACATAAAAATATTTCTAAGCAGGCAAAAAAACTTCATGAAGTAGTCACCTGTTGCACAGGTTCAATTAAGTAGCTGCATAATTTTATATATGGTCCCCAGAGCTTTGTAAACACATGTTTATGTTAGAACCTCACATGATGGTTGCTGACCCTGAAGCCCAAGCCCTCAAGAGCCCTCAACTAAGGCCGTGCTTGTAAAAAGACCCCTTTAGCATTTCAAACACAGAACATCCTAAAGGGTCCAGAATCATTCCATTTTAACCTAGATCACATTTTACAGTCAAAGCTGGCTCCAGGCTATCTTTCAGTAAAAATCTATTTCCTACCTTATACACAAAAGGCCACCCACGGTATGACTCCAATTACACAAAATGTCCAAAACAGGCAAGTCCACAGGCACGGAAAGTTAGACCGCGGCTGCCTGGTGCAGGGGCGAGAGCTGGGAGTGACTGCTAACGGGTATGAGTTTTCTTATTGGAGTGATGACCATTTCCTGAAACCAGAGAGTAATGATGGGTGTGCAACTCCCTGGGGATACTAAAACACTGAGCTGCACACTTTAAAAAGTGAATTTTATGGTATGTGAGCTACATTTCGACAAGTTGCTTTACTGTTTTTTGTTGTTTTTTTTTTTTTTAAAGAAGATACAGAAATGTGAGTCCAAGCATTTTCCAGAAAACACTTTTTTACTAGGGAAATGCTCCTCCAAGCTCAGTACATTCCACCTTGGAAACTCACAATGTATCTACTGGAAGTTCCAGGAAATCCTGCAGAAACCTGACTGCTACATTTAACCAAGTTTCCCAAATTCACCTGACTGAAAAATATCTCAGTACATTGGCACTCTCCCCACCAAGCCTATTAATATCCACTTGGACTTAATGTTCCCTTGAAAACATTAGCAAATTTGCCTAGTTCACAAAGTCAAAACAAAACAGAGAATCAGAGAAATACTATTCATCATTTATGTAACTGAGAGGCACTATTTATTTTTAAATAAACTTGTATCTACTGTCTAATCCAATACATTTCTAAGAGGTATTGCATATATTTTTAAAGTCAGTCTACTAAAAAGCTCTTAATTTCCATTAACTTTTTGATAAAAGGAAAACAACGCAATTATTTAAACAAACATTTCCATTGTAAATGAGAAAATGCCTAAGAAAATACATTCCCTAATGTAAAAAAGTTAAAAATAAATTAAAAAAAAAAAAATCACACACAAAAAAGAAAACACTTTCCCTCCTCACCTATGCTTAGGATAGAGATTTTTAAGTCACATTAGCTTTCTAAGGTCTGACTTGTTTCAAAAGACAAGCCAGAAGTCTTAATAAATAATTCATTATCTAAAGCACTTGCAACTAAAAAAAAAAAGATGACTTTCAGAAAAAGGCACATGATACCTTCTAAAACTCTCAGGTCCTCAAATCCTGCACAGTGTTGGTATTTCTATTAAAATTGGTAACCAAGTATTAGTCAACCAGTCATACATGCATCTACTATATGATATGTACTCAGCTCTATATACAGAGGTAAGAAATGAACCCTCTCCTCGTACTTAAAACTTAGATTTACGTGTTTTTAAAGCAGGCAAGGAGAACTGGATGGATTTCTATTTTATTGGCACCTTTAAAGAACTGTGTAGACAAATCAGATGTATACAGCCTGCATTACCAAAGAACACGTTAAATTTGTGATGGTTAGTTTTGGTTTTTTAAAAAACATATGCAAGACAGCAGAAGTTTTTTAAAAAACTATATGCAAGACAGCAAAAGAGACACAGATGTAAAGAACAGACTTTTGGACTATGTGGGAAAAGGCAAGGGCGGGATGGTTTGTGAGAACAGCATTGAAACATGTATATTACCATATGTCAAACAGTCGACTAGGGCAAGTTCAATGCATAAAGCAGGACACTCAAAGCTGGTGCTCTGGGACAACCCAGAGGGATGGGCTGGGAAGGGAGGTAAGTTCAAGATGGGGGGACACATGTGTACCCATGGCTGACTCATGTCAATGTAGGGCAAAAACCACCACAACACTGTAATTAGCTTCCAATTAAAATAAAAAAATTAATTGGAAAAAAAAGCGTCAAAAAAAAAAATGATGGAAATAATCTAAAGCAACTTCTAGAGGGAAATATTTCAAAAAAATTTTTTTTCCTGGAATACAGATGTGTTCAATGAGATCTGTATGTTGTATCGTGTTAAACTGTAAATAATGTGATTTTGATTTATGCTGTGTTAGCAATAATTTTAAAAGGAAGCTGGAGCAAAAAAAGAAAAAGGCACATAAAATCATCAATGAAGTCATTAACTATCTCAAGAGCTAATATACTCTCTACCTCTTATAAGCTCAATAGCAAATGAATTCAGCTACACACTACAATTTAGATCAAGGTCATGAATACACTATTGTTCAATAAAAACAAATCATAAGAGTATATACCACAGTGCTCCAAATTACCTAAAGTACAAAATGGGATTTTCTGTTTTTATTTCTAGGGATACAAAATACATGGTTCTACAAAAATGATAAAAAGCTAAATTCAGGAATGTGGTCAACTCTGAGGAGAGGGCCCTGCACAGGATTGATGACATTCTTAAACACTGTGGCAGGAACAAAGAATTCACAACTCTCTGAATTTATGTCCTAAAAAAGAAAATCTAGAACTTCAAAACTTTTACCACTTAAATCACAATACCTCACATATAATTTTTCATCAGTTCTATGGAATTTAATTTACCTTCTAAATATGGTTTTTAGTTTTTAAAGTCACATAAGAAAAACCATTTTATATAGATAACTTCTGACACTTAAAATCAACATAAAGCTAAACCAACATAAATACTCTTAACAACATATATATAACAAATTAATAACTGATGACTCCCACCCCTAAGACTGGTGTGCTCTCTTCCAGAAACAAGTTTTTAAAATGTGATTGGCGTTGAGTAATTTGAACAAGTAATGATTAGTGTTACAAAAGATATCCTAATATTACCTGGGGCAAGATTCAAAGGTAATCTTCTAGGTGAAATTGCTCTGGGGTGCTGCTTACTAATGTCTTCATAAATTTGAAGTCTCTCTTCTAAAGTGCCTATTATCAGTAAATATGTGTGAGATTCAAAGCATCAGAACTATTATCTATGATAAAAACTTTAAAACTTTAAACTTTTATCTAGGATAAAAACTAATAAACTTTAAAAAAAGTATGTTATAAATTAAAAATCTCATGATCAATATTAAAACTTCTCTTTTTGTAGGAATCACATTAAAAACTCGGTGGTAGTGAAATAATATAACCAGTAAATGATCATTTTAAATTCAAAGTCAGAGAAATCCAAAACCTGTCACAACAGATTCTACATCCAACTCAAATCATATACACACAACACTCACAGAAGCAACATACCCCTCTTACATTCCTGCATGCACAATCCACAGAAAAAAAAATGTTCCTTTAGAACATACCTTACATAAATCCTCTAACCTAATATAACCCATATAAATCCAACAGAAGTCTATAGCACCTAGAGATAAGCTTAAAGAAGCAACAGTTTTAGGGTTATGACTGCAATATCTTAAAAGATAAGAATTAAGTTTCTAGGGTCGCTTTGACACTTAAAATCTTCAATGAAACTGTATAATAAAGAACTCCATCAGTTCATGTCCCTGTCCAGGTGCCCAAGAAAAAGTACAGACTTTTGAAAGTGGCAATTACTTCACCCAAGTATTATGATATAAAATGTACTTCTAACAGAAAGTTGTATCTTCCCTCTCAAGACCAACCTAATTTTATAGTACCAAACACAATATCTATAAGTAAACTAAAGTAACAATCTGAAGAATAGGTTCTAGGTCTAGTTTATTACTCTAAAATACTATCCTGCATAATCTACAGAAAGATTATTTAATATGAGCAATAAGATATTTACAGCAAATATCAAGAAAAAGCAAACAAACTCGTTTTTAAACTATAAGGTTCTAGGTGGATTTTAATTCAGACCACACATACGTAATTATTTTAAGAATAACCGTTGGTGCGAGCAGTCAAGGTATCTCCACAGTAAATGTAGTGTTCAGTACCAAGATTATAAACACAGAACTTTAAAAAGTCAAGTCTGGTTTTATTTAGACTCCTTCCTTCCTCCAATAGTATGTTTCGGAGCTCCAAAGTGGTTGAATTTTTGAAAGTGGGATATGAGAAAAATTATTCTCACACTCTGTTAATGATCTGGGAACTTCAGGAAATATTAAGGATCCTTATACTAATATTTACAAGAAGGTTATTGTAAAATTCTAAAATGCAGTTCTCATATTTATGCCTAATCCTGGGAAATGAAACAAGCTGTGAGTACAAAAACAAATTTCCCACTAGCTCAGATAAAACAAGTCTTATAAACGTAGTTAAATCAAGACCAACCCACTTCAATGTCCTTTGTGAAGTCACATGTTGGAGCTCCAGAACTTACCATGGGGGAGAAAAGGTTCTAAGGAATAATAATGGAATTAGTTTCATAATCAATGTATTTTATAGTGAGCATGGATCCTGGCAAATGGAACACAATACATTCATTTTACTAAAACAGTTATTAATGAATGTCAGTACCTGGTAGTTTAAAGAAAAATCAGTTATCTCACACTTCTAACCTTCCGACACGACTTTGTCCCTTTTTTTTAAAAAGAGATTACTAATCTAACCAATATTTTAATTTTCATTTTTTTCTCAAAAACAATTACGTAAGGAAATGTTTTAGTAATTTGTGATATTACATTTTAAATACAAACACGAAACTTGGATTTAAGCATACAGGTAATTAGGATAACTAAAAATAAATTTTTTCTCAAATTTCTTCCTACTGTAAATATGGATAGGTACCTATTTACCATATTTTTTGGATTTAAAAATTTTGCTATTTCAATACCTTTGAGTTTCATAATTATTTCATACTAGTTTCATAATTATTTCAGCCAAATACTTACCTGTGAGTAAATATAATTTTGGCAGTACTAACTGCTCCTAAAAATACTTAATTATGAAAATACTAGGGAAAGTTTAGAATAATATTCTAGATTCTGAAAGAAGTCAAGGTTATCAAATTTCAAAATATGTATTCATATTCGGCACAAATTAGCCTAGTTTGAAAGTAAAACGATAGTTTTTATGCTGATGCAGTGTACAACATACTCTCAACAACCTTGCTTTGGTCCAATTCTTATGCTTAAGAGAATGAGAGTAACAGTCCTCTAATTGTTTAAAAATATTTAATAATTATGGCATTTCCCAGAAAGGGAATGCCCATTTTCTTCCCCACCATTCTAGTCATCTAAATTGGTAATTGACAATTGGGATGAATAAACCTAAAATTATCTGTAAGTGTTTATCACTGAAATATTTTAAATATCTGAATTCATTTTCACTCCCATGTTTAACCTGCAGCTTTCCCAAATGGAAAAATAAATGCTAATGTTAAAAATATACATCCTCAAATATGACTATAACTTTATATTTTACTACTTTTTTTACTATACTTCAAACACTAGTTAAGAGAAGGTAGGAGAAAAATCATTACATACTAAGTTGCAGAGCTTTTTCCAAGCCTTCATAATAACACCAATTTTCTGCATTCCGATCAATCAAGTTTTTGAATACTTCACTCGCTTCTTTTAATCGCCCCACTTTCAACAGCATTTCCCCTAAAATTAAGTTTAAACGTCACATTCATTTTACTTAAACATTAAATACCTTTCTGAGCCCAGAGGTTTTCACTAACCATTATTAGTATAGTAGATATTTATGAAAGACAGAATTTTGTGTGCTTCCCTTCAGGGTTTGTTGCCATTGTAGTTTAAATAACTAAAGATTAATTCAGAGTTTGCCTTCAGAAATGAACCTTCATTTACATATTCTATTAACATTCATTTCTGGCTCCCTCCCACACCCCAAATATGATATTAATTAGTAAAAATTTTTGCTATTTTGTACATTTTTATACACCCTTTAAGATAACTAAAGACACCCTATTTACAGATTGGTAAATAATTCCAATGAAATATCTCTACCTTCCTACTGCAAGATTTTCAATGTACTTTTCCTTACCAATTTTTGTGCTAAACAATTCTCCATTTAATTCTCTTAGTGTCCTTTCCAGGTCACTAAAATCGGAGAAGTTTAACTCACAAAACAATAACACTAAATATTATTTCAGAGCAAGAAACTACACAAAACAAGTTCACCTGAGAGTCATCTCTAACACTCCGTTCCTTTAACTAAGCCATATAAATTGCAAATGGGAATGGGAAAGGGCATCTCAACTTCTCAGATAAAAGCAAATCTAATCAAGACAATGGGGAGAATCTCGAAAAAGAATATACCTCAACTTTCTAACACTAAGCTTTCCCACTTCCTGAAGAATCTGTTTCAAACAACCCTTTGAAATGTCTTCAGTCATACATACTATTTCAGCTTTTATCATCATCATATTATAGTGGTTATTATATGTATTATTTTGCTATTTACATGTATTATATATTACTCAATCTCTGGAATAAGACTAACAGGAGTGGGAGAGCGGTTCAAGGGGGGAGGGGATGTATGTACACCAGTCACCAATTTATGCTTACATACAACAAAAGTAACTATCCTCTAATTTAAAAAAAGATTAACATAACCCTGTATACGAGACAGCAAAAGAGACACTGATGTATAGAACAGTCTTATGGACTCTGTGGGAGAGGGTGGGAAGATTTGGGAGAATGTCATTGAAACATGTGAAATGTCATGTATGAAACGAGATGCCAGTCCAGGTTCAGTGCACGATGCTGGATGCTTGGGGCTGGTGCGCTGGGAAGGCCCAGGGGGATGGTATGGGGAGGTTGGGAGGGAGGAGGGTTCAGGATGGGGAGCATGTGATTTTTTTAAAAAAAATAAAAGAAAAAGAGAAAAAAAAAATAAATAAAGAGACAATGATAATAGTAACTTGAAAAAAAAAAAAAAAGATTAACAGGTATAATTACGAATTTTACCACTTTCTAGCTTTGGAACCCTGAGTAACTTATAAAACTTTCAATTCCCATTTCCTTGCTTGCAAAATATCAACTGTATCAGTCTATTTTTATGATCATCAACTGAAATAATGCACTTAAAATGGTCAACACAGTACTTGATACAAAGTGAATACAAATAAGCATCTTCTACTTAAAACTATAAATAGTATGTCAACTATACTTCAATTTAAGGAAAAGGAAAACAAAAACAACAACAAAAAAAAACCTGTGACTGTGCCCCATTCCTCCGCAGGAGTAGAGGAGAGCAGTTAAAAGGACTCAAAAAATGGCACGAAGGAACCTTAAAAGGATACTGCTAAGTGAAAAAAGCCAATATAAAAAGGCGGCTGCTGCTGCTGCTATGTCGCTTCAGTCGTGTCTGACTCTGTGCGACCCCACAGATGGCAGCCCACTAGGCTCCTCTGTCCCTGGGATTCTCCAGGCAAGAACACTGGAGTGGGTTGCCATTTCCTTCTCCAATTATAAAAAAGCTACGTACTATGATTCCATCTCTAACACATACTGTAAAAGGTACAAGTAAGGAGACAGGAAAAGGATTTTGGATTGCCAAGGGCTGGAGGCAAGGAGAAACAAACAGGTAGAACACAGGATTTTTACGGCAGTGAAACTATCCCGTATGATACTACAATGGTAGATACATGTCATTACACATTTTTTAAACCCTAGAAGGTGTGCAACACCAAGAGTGAACCCAAATACAGACTACAGGCCCGGAGCAGGGAGGAGTCTGCGCGCGTGTGAGGACAGAGGGTGCATGGGAAACCTTTGTGTCTTCCACTCAGTGTCTACGCACCTAGAACTGCTCTAAACAATAAAGTCTATTTAAAGCAAAGCAAACAAACACACAAAGTAAAGGCTCTGAAATCAGAAAGGTATGTTTAGAAATTAACTCCTAAAAGGCTAACCTCTTCTAGCTTCTTCAAATATAAAAAGGGGAAATAACACCCGTGTTAGAAGTGATAAAATATTCCAAGAAATTAAGCCAGTTGAGCAATTACTACTGTGAAAGACTAAATAAATCTTGGCAAGTATTTTTATTAAGCTTTAGAAGTCCTGCAACTATATGAGATTTTAGTTTTAAACTAATTTTTAATTTAAATGGACAGTCTATACAATATTCCTCAGGAAATGGGTAACTGATCAGCAAAGTTAAATATAAAAAAGAAAATGTTTGACTTTGTTGAATAACCCTTTTAACAAACTATTTCTCAGGATTCTGTCTTATTAGCCCATAATAAAAATAAATGAATGTTGCTTTCATGATGATCCCAGTGTCACCATTTACTAATCTCATTTTACTACATATGAAGGTAAGAATTGGGAGAGGAGATGAATATGAAGGCAGTATAACACACTACTTTAGAAAATGGAATCTGGTGTCAAAATCCCTGCATTCAAATCCTGCACTACTAAGCCTAATTGGCTGTGTGACTCTGGGCAAGTCACTTAACCTCTCTGTTCCTCAGTTCCTGATCTCTAAAATGGATATAACAACTACATCATAAGGTTGTTATGAGGATTACATTAATTAATAATGGTTTAATAATAGAACTGTTTAGAACACTGCCTGATATATAGTCTCACTTAAGTGTTAGGACATGAAAGTGAAAGTAAGTCCTGTATCTTTGCAACTGCCAGGCTCCTCTGTCCATGGAATTTCACAGAATCCTTGAGTAGGCTGTAGGATACTTGTGAGAATACTTGAGTAGGTTGTTATCTCCTTCTTCAGGAGATGCTCCCTGACCCAGGGATCACACCCTCTGCAGGCAGATTCTTTACTGTATGAACCACCAGGGAAGCCCAAATACAGCTTCTATTCTCATCTTTAATTGAGACCATTTTTTAAAAAAAGAAAAAGCAATTCAACTAACCTTTAATTTCTTCCACCAAAAGTTTATCACATATTTGTTTCTCATATGTTTCTATATGTTCCAAAGATTCCTGAAACAGATCTGCCTCCCTCATCACTTGATTCTGGTACAGTATCAGTTCACTGTATTCATAGTCTATTTTGCTGGGAGGAACCTGGAAAAACAAAACAAAACAAATAATCTTATTTATATAATAACATAAAGCAGTTACAGATCTTTAACTGACTTCTCAGGAATGTCATTCACACAGACTTTAAAAAGCAACCTACAAGCAATTACACATAGAAGAGTGATCAACAGCAAAGATTAATATATTCTTTAAAACAAATGAAGGGATGGGGATTTCTGCAAAAGGAAGAGATCAGCAAATCCTATTACCAAAGAAAAGTAAAATAACGGGATTAAAATCCTAAAGAATCTTCCAAAAAAGAAACCTACTAGAAAATCACTTTAGCAAAGTGACAGAATACAAGACCAATGTATGAGAATCAACTATATCTCTCTATACCAGCAACAAATAATCCCAGCCCCCCAAAAATTAAAATAATTTCACTCACAACAGCACTATAAAGAACATTCAGGAATATATTTAAGAAACAAGACTCATACCAAAGAGTACAAAACATTCAAAGAGAAATTAAAGACCTAAATACATCAACAGACATTTCATTCCATGTACATGGATCAGAATACTTAATATTTTTTGACTCAGTATTTTTTCTCCCACGTTGATCTAAAAATGCAATGCAATCCCTATCAAACTCTTAGTAAGGTTTCAGAAACCGACAAGCTGACCCAAAGGTTCAAATGGAAACCAAAGGATCCCTGCATGTACCAGCAGAATCATAAAAAGAAAAACAAAGTAGGAAGACTTCAAATTTCAAACATATTATAAAGCTACATCAATAGAGACAATGTGGTTGGTAATGGCATAAGGGCAGACATAGAGATCAATGGAACAGAATACAAGCTTCAGAAATAAGCCTTTATAACCTGGTCAATCAATTTTCGACAGATGTGCCAATAAGACAGGGTAGTCTTTTCAACAGTGATAGTGGAACAATAAAATATCCATATGCAAAAATGTAACCTTAGACACATATCTCATACCATATACAAAAATTAACTCAAAATGGATCACGGACCTAAATGTGAGCACTAAAACTATACAAGAAATCTCAGAATAGGAAAAAAGTCTTCATGACTATTTGTATAAGAAAAAAATTAGTAAACTGGATTTCAAAATTATAAACTTTTCCTCTTCAAAAGACATCATTAATAGCATGAAAAAACAAATTACAGACTAGAAGAAAATATTTTCAAATGATATATCTGATAAGGAGCTTGTACTGAGAATATAAAAGAAATTCTTAACAAATAACCCAACTAAAAAATGGGCAAAGAGTTGAACAGACATCTTATCAAAGAAGAAATATAAGTGACTAGTAAGATATGTTACTAGTAAGTAGTTACTAGTTATCATGTTACTAGTAAGTAACATGATAAAATACTCAGTATCATTAATTTCTGGAAAAATGCAGATACAATCAAAACAAATATTACTACATACCCACTAGGAGACTATCATCAAAAAATTGAACAGTAACAGAGGTATAAGGATGGGTAGAAATTGAAATTCTCACACATTGCTAGTAGGAATGTAAAATGGTCCAGTCACTTAGAAAAACAACTGAACAGTTTATGGAAAAGATAAATATATACTTACCACAGAACCAAGTAATTTCATTCCTAAGTATCTACCCAAAAGAAATAAAAATATATGTCCACACACAAACTTATACACAAATGTTCACAGCAGCACTATGCATAGCTAAAAGTAAAAACTACATACATGTCCATCAATTGTTGAATGGATAAACAAAGTGTGGTGCATCTCCAAAATGAAATAGTATATAGCACTAAAAAGGAATTAACCACTAATACTACATGCTCTAACACCGGTGAACTCAAAAGTATTCTAAATAAAAGACTCTAATGACGAAACACTACATTATGATTGTCTTTATTTGAAGTTTCCAGAAGAGGTCTAAGTATATTCCCTAATGTTAACATATGGAGAGCTCTGTTCTTCCATGTCTTCTCTGGACCAGGCTCTGGACCACAAGGCAGGGACAGAAAGGTTAGCATAGAGGACAGTTACCATGAAAACTCTGTAATTAGAATTACTGGATAAATGAGAAGAGAAAAAACATCCACCATTCTAGCAGGTAAAATTACTTTGGCTATCAAACCCATCATGTTTTGGGTAATGTGTCAAAAGAGAAAGTTTTCATTAAGAAAATACAGAGGATGATGTCAGGAGAAATGGTAAAGAACTCTAAAGATTCACCTCTCCATATGAGAAAGGAAAGAACAGGTAAAAACTGTCAGAATCACGCTATTCAGAACTCTGAAAATTAACCAAACGCTTCCCTGATGGCTCACACGGCAAAGACTCCACTTGCAACGCAGGAGACCCAGGTCGATCCCTGGGTCAGAAACATCCCCTGGAGAAGGAAATGGCAACCCATTTCAGTATTCCTGCCTAGAAAATTCCATGGACAGAGAAGCTTTGTGGGGTACAGTCCATGGTGTTGCAAAGTTGGACACAACTGAATGAATATCACTTACAGCTATCTGGGGAGCAATTACTGAAGAAAAAAAGCTAGATCTTAAGAAGACCAGTGAGTTTTATGTCATTATAACTTGCCTTAGTCCTATCCCTGGTGGCTCAGACGGTGTCTGACTACAATGCGGGAGACCAGGGTTCAATCCCTGGGTCGGGGAGATCCCCTGGAGAAGGAAATGGCAACCCACTCCAGTATTTTTGCCTAGAAAACCCCAAGGACGGAGGAGCCCGGTAGGCTACAGTCCATGGGGTCGCAAAGCGTCAGACATGACTGAGTGACTTCATTCACTTCACTAGTCCTATCCAAAGCTCTCCAGCTACACAGCAGCCTTGAGAAATAAGCTTGTATTCCCATAGCAGCTTGACAGTCACCAGTGAGAAAAGAATGAAGCTGGGGCTCTTTCAAAGCTTCCTTCCCAAGAACTGTAATTAACTGACCTATCTCCTGGTTCACTGCAAGCCTCCAAATACAAGCCTAACTCAGAGTGTGCCCAGAGCAAAAAAAGCCTCAGGGGGAAAGGGAGAGAGCCTAAGTGCTCAACAAAACTGATCACAAGGGGCCTTTCCTAGTGGTCCAGTGGTTAAGAACCCCTCTGCCAATACAGGGGACACAGGTTTGACCCTTGGTCCAGGAGATTCCACAAGCCGCAGAGCAAACTAAGCCCATCAACGACGACTCCTGAGCCCACGTACCCTAAAGCTCCACAAGAGAAGCCACTGCAATGAGAATACCACACACCGCAACTAGAGTCGCCCGCGTTCGCCACAACCAGAGAATGCCCGGGCACAGCAATGAAGACTCAGTGCAGCCAAAAAGAAAGAAAAAAGAAAAAGCGATTAGAGGCATGTGTTTTACTTTTACAGTGCCTGAAAGATGGGTAACAGTCAGGGCAGACAACAGACTACACAAAAGCCTTAAAGGAATAGCTGGGCAATGTGACGTCCATAGGGGGCACTGAAGTCACACACATATAGAGCTATACGCAGGTTCAAGAATTACCCGAGAAAGTTCTGCTGACCTTGAGACTGCACAAGTAAGAGGTCAAAGTTAAGGCAGAGTTGTAAACTGCCTTCAGTTCAGTTGCTCAGTCATGTCCAACTCTTTGTGACCCCATGAACCACAGAACGCCAGGCCTCCCTGCCCATCACCAACTCCCGGAGTCCACGCAAACCCATGTCCATTGAGTTGGTGATGCCATCCAATATCTCATCCTCTGTCATCCCCTTCTCCTCCTGCCCTCAATCTTTCCCAGCATCAGGATCTTTTCAAATGAGTCAGCTCTTCGCATCAGGTGGCCAAAGTATTGGAGTTTCAGCTTTAGCATCAGTCCTTCCAAGGAATATTCAGGACTGATCTCCTTTAGGATGGACTAGTTGGATCTGCTTGCAGTTCAAGGGACTCTCAAGAGTCTTCTCCAACACCACAGCTCAAAAGCATCAATTCTTCGGTGTTCAGCTTTCTTTATAGTTAAACTGTCACATCCACACATTACTGGGAAAACCGTAGCTTTGACTAGACGGACTTTTGTTGGCAAAGTAATGTCTCTGCTTTTTAATATGCTGTCTAGGTTGCTCATAACTTTTCTTCCAAGGAGCAAGTGTCTTAATTTCATGGCTACAGTCACATCTGCAGTGATTTTAGAGCCCAAAAAAATAAAGTCCGTCACTGCTTCCACTGTTTCCCCATCTATTTGCCATGAAGTCATGGGTAAACTGCCTGGCTGATGCTAAGGCATACACCAACACAGAGAAATTTAACAATACTACAAGATGAACAAATCGACAAGTCTTCAGTGGGAATGACCGAGAAAGAAAGAAGGCTACTAAAATTGAGAATAAAAGGAAGACCATTACCACATACTCTACAAAAATAAAAAGGATTATAAGGGACTGTTAGGCAAAGTGGTATGCCAACAAATTAGATCACCTAGATGAAATGGACTGACTCTCAAAAAGCACAAGCTGCTGAAACTGACTCAAGAAGAAACAGAAAATCTGAACAGACCAATATCAAATAAAAAGTAAATCATAATTACCAATAATCTTTCCATAAAGGAAAGCCCAGGACCAGATGCCATCACAGGTGAGTATTACCAGATGTTCACCTAAGAACTAATACCATCCTGCAAAAAATACTTCCCAACTCATGCCTTGAAGCCAGACACAGACATCAAAAGAAGAGTATGGCTTAATATCTCTTATCCCAGTATCCCTCACTAATAAAGAAACACAAATTAAAAGAACAATGAGATACACTTCTTCACATGTAGAAGACTGGAAAAACTATTAGTCAAGAAGACTAAGAAAAGCTAACAGTAAGTATGTCCGTCCAGGAAGGACACAGGCAAATAATAACCATCAAACCTTGCTAGTGGGCATATAAATGAGTACAAGTACTTCAAATGGGGAAAACTGAAGACACAGATCTGCAACTCTGCAATTCCAGTTTTAGGTATAAATTGAACAGGAACTCACAAATATGGCTAATGAAACAGCAGAAAAGAATATTCACCATAGCACTAAGTTTTAATAGACACGAAACAGTGTAGCTATGGAACACCAAACAGTGGTTTAAAATGGATAAACTAGCCCTACATGTATCAACACAGATGTACCTCTAGGAATGTTGGATTTTAAAAACTGAGTATCATTTCTGTAAAATTTTAAATATACAAAATAACGGTTTGCAACTTTCATGGACTTAATACATAAGGTAAACATGACTAGAAATGATCTATACCAAATTCACAATAGTGGCTACCTCTAGGGAGGGACATGGGAGGATTCTGGCTTTTCTGGAACATTTTAGTTCTTTAAAAAATAATTAAATCTGGAGCAATTATTGCAAAATGCTAACATCTTTTTAATTTCTCTTGGGACACACACTATATTTTTCGCATTTTTACTATTTTTTTTACTATTTTACTGTTTTATATTTTTTCATTTTTCTATTTTTTACTATGCACAGTAAAATGTATTATCATGTTTATATAAAATATAAAGCAATATATATTAAAGAAATTCCCACAGTCACAAAACTATTTTCAGTTTCATGTATTCTTTTCTTTATTCATTTGAATATTATTGAAATTATAGCATAAAAACATTTTTATATTGGGAATTCCTAGAAGTCCAGTGGTTTGGACTCTGCACTTCCATTGCAGAAGGCATATAGGTTCAATCCCTGGTCAGGGAACTAGGACCCCACATGATGCATGGCATGGCCAAAATAAAAGAATTCTACATTATAACTTTCTCCAATTATTTCAAAAAATTTTCAATTTTCCCAAAGATCCTTGAGGGGTGGAGGCAATATAGCAGTCAACCATTTTAGCTTGTAGAGGAAGGACATGTTGAAACGAACGTCTTACTTGCTGAGTCTGTCTAAATTCTTCGAGCAGTTTCAGTGCCATCTCATAGTCTTTCAGTAGATGGTGTGCAACGGCATAGCCAATCCAGGAAGCACGTTGTGTCGGGCGCAACTGAAGAAGCTGATATCTTGTCTCCTTAAAAATAAAAAAAAAATCTTTTAAATTCTCTTCACTGTCTTAAGTTTCACTAAAATATAATCCATCAGTTTTAAGACAACATACCTTTAATTCCTTTCTAATGAACTGAATGAACAAGTATCGCTGAACTCCAGAATAAAACAAAAATACTGAGGTGGACAAAAAAAATTCATCCAGGATTTTCTGGAAGATGGTACAGAAAACCTCGATTGAACTTCTTGGCCCACCCAATACTTTCTATGTTCCTCATCTAAACTTAAACTCTAGAATACTCCATAACGCTCACTGAAAGACTGTCACTGAAAAGCTGTCCTTGGAGTCAATGCTGTTGGGCTGCCTTATAAAATTAACTGTATATAACAAGAATGTTTTCCGGTAACTGAACACCTTAAGAGAGAGAATAAGATCGCTTTAATGACAACAGTTTTCTGCATATTAAATTATGATATAAAATTAAGACCTACTTACATTGTTATAACAGGCCCACAGACAGGCTGGACAGAACCAGAGAAAACACTCAAACACCCGACTGGACTTTTCTAGCAGAAACACCACCGCTGCTACTCTTAAGACAGCTCAGTATTTATGACATTAGGAAGAAAACGCCAGAAATTCCACCTGGTTGCCAGGAAGAATCAAGACCAGCACAAAAGCTTCAGACCAGCACAAAATCTAACTTCCCTACACAGCTCCAGCTTCCTCGTAGTTCATATACGTCTCCAGGTTTTAAGCAAGTGTAACTGCCTAGAAGAACAGGGTCTCATGAAAAACCCTAGCTGCAATGAGTTTTAAAAATGTAATGTTTAGCTTCTATGACTGCCACTGGAATGTGTGCTGGCCATCTACGCTATAGGCCATGAGGAGAACCATGATTAGATCTTTCTTTAAAAGAGGTATCTTTGACAAAACAATTGAGACAATATTCACATCTAAGTGTCGTTCCTTCTAGGAATACGGCATTAAGCTCTTAACAATCTCACCCCTTATTTCCATTGTTACTTCTCTGTCATCCCCCTACTTCATTAAAGTCTGCCTCAGTTTTCATCTCTCTGTCAAATCCTGCCATTATCCTGGGCAAATGCAACACTAACCATCCAATAACTTTTCTTCTTGGAGCCAAGATTTCCTCCTCTTTAATGATCTCCACCCTGTTTCAGGGACCTACTCCCACTACTACACCCTAGACCTTACTGCCGCCCAGAAATCATAAATTCAGGTATCTCACTCTGGCTACAGCTCCTTTGCTATCAAAACTCTCACTTGGGACCTTCCCACCCTTGTTCCTAGATACCACCAGTACCTCTAGTTCCTGGAGTCCTTCACTTCTAACCACCAGCTCTTTTATCTTTATTTATTTCACAACCCCTCCTAGCAACCAGTCTCCCGCCAATACTGTTCTTTATTCCTAAAGATAAATGATTTGAACTCTCACCAAACTTAGGCTGCTAAGTCCTAACCAAAAAAAAAAAATCACATAACCTTGATGAATTAATTGGTGCCATTATTAAGTTCAGCAGAACCCTTGAAACTTCTGCAAAAGTCTAAGTATAGGGTAGAAGGACTTACAGAGCAGTAGAAGGGCAAAAGGAAAAAAGATAATGAAAGAAGACTTACCTAAAGAGAACTATTAAGTCTCGGTAGCCTCCTTCCCATGAGAAGGGGGGAGAATTCCATTTTGAACATTTTGAATTAGGATACTAAGTGGGGTAAGCACCTGTAGATGCCCAGTAGAGTTGACAATAATGGTCTGGGACTACATGTATGGCAATCCTTCTCACAATATCTTGTATTTTCTAACCCATAATAAAGCAAGCTAGTCAATCTCTACATTTAGATTTCTATTATAAAAGCTGTTTGCCAAATTTGTAAATATCAAGCCCACAAAGAATATGGTACAATATTAGGACATAGGAGATACTCTAGCTTTTATAATAAAAAGCATTAAATGAATAAACCAGTTACCCTTTTTGATCAATTTATGCAATTCTGCAACTATCACTGGAGGGGAGATCCCAAGTAACTTCCCCCTTCTACTATAGAATGCAATTAACGATCAAGTCTACATGATGTTAAGTTTACCTCATTCTGAATTACATGCTTTTAAGTTATAGCTATCGCAAAAACATGTACACTTAAGACTAAAATACTTACTCGATAACCTTCAAGGTCTCTCATTTGGATCTGCAACAGAGAGAGATCCCTCAAAATTTGCAGATTATCTTTATCTAACTTGAGGGCATTTCTGTAACATTTAATAGCTTCATCATATCTCTTATCAGAACGCTGCAAGAGTCCATATACATGCCAACCTATTAAGTTAAGGAAACAGACATTCACAGATACTAGAATATACTATGCTACATATTTAACAGAAAGCTTACCTTAACAAAACCGTATTTTGTTTGGGATTTACCTTAGAATGACCTGAGTAAGAGGGGGATGATACTGCTACTGCTAAGTCACTTCAGTCGTGCCCGACTCTGTGCGACCCCATAGACGGCAGCCCACCAGGTTCTCCCGTCCCTGGGATTCTCCAGGCAAGAACACTGGAGTAGACTGCCATTTCCTTCTCCAATGCATGAAAGTGAAAAGTGAAAGTGAAGTCGTTCAGTCGTGCCTGACTCTTAGCGACCCCATGGACTGCAGCCTACCAGGCTCCTCTGTCCATGGGATTTTCCAGGCAAGAGTACTGGAGTGGGGTGCCATTGCCCTCTCCCAAAAGGGGGATGATAGTGAGATGATAAAAGATGAAACCAGATCAGCCCTGATTGACAGTTGTTAAAATTACTGAAGCCAGGTGATAGGCATATAGGGTTTCATTATTCTAGTCTATTTTTGGACATGTCTGAAATTTTTCATAGAATTTTTTTAAGTAACCTTAGAAATTACTGGTAGGAATTCTTCACATTCCCTACCCCAAGTCCTTCACTTTCCTATGCCAGCATCTCAACATGCTCTTAATATCAAACACTGTGTATTAAAACAGAATATACACAAAAATTGCAATTATCTTTTAAAACAAGTATATATTCATTCAATCAACTACAAAACATGTTTTAATTCACTAGTGATTAAAGATGGAGGAGCCTGGTAGGCTGTAGTCCATGGGGTCGCTAAGAGTCAGACACGACTGAGCGACTTCCCTTTCAGTTTTCACTTTCCTGCATTGGAGAAGGAAATGGCAACCCACTCCAGTGTTCTTGCCTGGAGAATCCCAGGGACAGGGGAGTCTGGTGGGCTGCTGTCTATGGGGTCGCAGAGTCGGACACAACTGAAGTGACTTAGCAGCAGCAGCAGCAACAGTGATTAAAGACCACAAAAAAAAAGTAAGTTTTTATTTAATATAAATTAAAGTCTTAGTATATCTTGGAGCTACAAAAAGTATCACACTTACACACCCTTTCTCTTCACTCTGGGGTAAGCACTGGGATAAAGAAATAAGTATTTAGTATTCTGAGAGAACCCTAAGCTAAATATGTAGAAAACAACATTAAGACTACTGATGTTCAATACTGGTCAAGAGCTAGATGATTTAAATGCAAAACATTAACATAAAAGGGCAATACACGAATTCTGAGTAAGTATACAGACAAGCAAAACATAAATTAAAACAGTTTCAATGATGCATCCCTAAAGAATATTTTTGTCTTCTTACACACTGGGGTAGTGGTAAGTATCCAGTGAAGTAACAGCCAAGTCCTTGTGCAGCAGAAACCAAGTTGAAGAATCAATATGATACTTATACTAAATAAAATCTATCTTACAGGTTCCTTCTCAATGTTCATCTAAGATTTCTAAAGCAAAGTTTAAGGACCTTTTAAGGAACACAAAGTTTACTATATAGGTAAGTCATTCGGAATGGGGAAACTATCACTCTGTTTATGGATGTATATGAAAAAAACAATGGGTTTTAAGTCACATATAATTATCAAAGCTGGCTTCCCAAGTGGCGCAGCATTAAAGAATCCGGCTGCCAATTTAGGAGACACAGGAGATGCGGGTTCGATCCCTGGCTCAGGAATATCCCCTGGAGAAGAAAATGGCAACCCACTCCAGTATCCTTGCCTGGAAATCCCCATGGACAGAGGAGCCTGGCAGGCTACAGTTCATGGGGTCACAAAGAGTCGCACATGACTGAGTGCGCGCGTGCACGCACACACACACACACACACACATGCAATTATCAAAATTACTTTTCTCTTACACTAAGTACAACTGCAGTAAATATACAGTGCATAGGGATTCCTCTTAAAATCTTCCAATAAACAAAAAACAAAGGGTAGGGAACAGATGAAACTAATATTAAAAACGTTGATAATACTGAAGCTGGACAATAGGTACATAGACTTCATTAAACTCACACTTTCTTACAGCTTAAAATTTTTCCACAGAAGTTTTTTGAGTTAGAAAAACTAGTAAACAGAAAACAATAAATGAAAATTAAAACTACTCAACTACTACAAAAGGATACAGACATGACTCTTCACATTGTTACGGAGTCCTTTACGAACAAATTCATATGCTTCTTCTTTTTTTCCTAAACAGTTCAATGTTAATCCTTTCATAGCCAAAGTCTCTGAAAAACATTTTCAACCTGTATTTACCCATGAAAGATTCAAATTATTCTCTTAGCAATATTGTAATATATGAGATCTACCAACAGGTACAATATCCATTCTTTAAACCTATAGTTAGAAGAACTTCTCTCCAAATAAAAAGTAAAAATATATTTATGTATCTGCTTAAAGTTTAGCCCTATCCTTTTCTGAAATTCCTTAGGCTGGAACTGAGTTGGTAAAAAGCTTTCTGCCTTCCTGAAGACTCTATAAAGGAAGTTAAGATTATTCTGCTGAAAAAAGGTAACACAGCAGGGTCCTGAGTCCTGTTGAGTTAAATCTACTGCAGCCGACCTCACCTTTCACCTGAAGTCAATTCTACTAAGAATCTAACAATCTGATTTATACTCCACAAAATCACTCAATCTACCTTAAAGTGATGTACACAATTTAAAAGTCACCTACTCAATACTGGACCAGACTTCATTTTTGGTTGTAAGTTTATTCCAACAAAGTCCACTCACTTAGGCTAGTTAACATCAGTTTGCACTTGAAAAGCACAACACTGGACTGTGTGAGTGGTAACTAACCCAAGAATATGTTTAAGGTAGTTAATGGAAGATTATATAGAATGAAATAATTCTCTCAATAATCCACAAGACCGAATTACAAAAGATAAATGGTTTTCAAGATGATCTCTATGGACTCTGGTTTTCAGAATACGGTGATCCAGCAGTTCAGGCTCCTATGATCAAACATCTTATTTTATCTGTTTTGACATAATGAACTTCCCCAGAAGCTCCCATTTGGATAAAGGCCTGGAGAACCCCATGGACAGAGGTGCCCGGCGGGCTCCAGGCCATAGGCTCACAAAGAGTCGGACACCACTGAATGACTAACACTACTCTATTGCTAAATAGCTTGAAAATAAGCTTTAATTTCTAAAATGCTATGAAACAAAAGACTTCTTCCCATTTTCTTCAAAGAATGCTTTAAGCATTATTAGAAACTGAGTAGGGCCAGGCTAAGATGGTCTCGAGAATTACTCAAGTCTAATATTCAGAGACCCAGTGGGCTTTCCTTGGCTATAGGACCATAACTTACATGTCTAACCTGATTCATCCTTTTACCAAGCACTGGTCACCAGTGAAAAAGGATCAGACAAGAAAATACAGACCTAACTGATATCAGTACTAAAGAACCAAGATAATCCAAATGTAAATCAGTAGTATCCTATTTACATATGAAGATCAGCAGATATATTAACAATACATCTACCAAAAAATAAAATGCATTTGATTGTATCTTCATTCTACTTTGGTGTTGCAAATATTGTCCTAATTTTATACATAAGAAATCAAAGGATAAGTCCTACTCAAAGCAACAAATGAAATCAGGTCTATAAAAGTAGAGGTATATGCCTCTTATTTACCAACAGATCAACGATTTCTCATCTATTAATAAAAGTAAAGTCTATAAATATATCTAAGCATAATACTGAAGGAAATAATCTAGAATAATAATGATATGAGGCATAATTTAAAAAGTTAAACATGTATGGACTCTAAGAGGTCATGCAAAGTGGGAAGTATTCTTCTTTCACGGTTAGAAATCCTTTCCATCTGATTGTGGAATTAGATTTTCTCAAAGGACTCTCACAGGTGATACCTCCATGTTCAGCAAATTTCGGATTTGAAAGAATCATCTTGCAAAATTTGAGGCCATTTTTGTATTGCTTCTGTTCATAACATTTCTGAAAAAGAAAATAAAAATTATTATACAAAATGAATACACATGGAAATAACTTTTCATTGCATTATATAAATTCTAAATTCAAGATTCAAAATTAGGTTTAAAACATATGTGATGGAAAGGTTTTATACCAACTTATATCACTTATAACATGAAGTGTACCTCTGTTACTTACTGGTATCTGAGTATTTTCACTTTTACAGAAAATAAAAAATTGGGACTTCCCTGGTGGTCCAGAGGCTAAGACTCCCAAAGCAGGAGCCCAGGTTCAACCCCTGGTCAGGGAACTTGAGCCCACAGGCTGCAACTCAGAGTGTGCACGCTGCAACTAAAACCTGGTGCAGCCAAATAAATACATATTTGAAAATAAAGACACTTTTTTAAAAACCCCTTATTGTCAATCAATACACTGCTATAGCTTTCTTATTCAAAATCCAAAAGCAAAAAAATGTGATCACAAAGAAAAATACTAGAAACAGCATTAAAAACCTTTGCCACTTCAAGAATGGAACCAAAGCATATACACAAAAAAATCCTGCTATTTATTGAGCAACTAATGTGTGTCTGTACAAAACTTGTTATGACTCATGACAACTCCTTAAGGTAGGTGTCATCATCTCCACTTCACAGATGCAGAAACTTAAAAGTTCATTAAATTTGTTTATAAGTGGGTCAGCCTAGTTGCAAACTCTGGGTTGACGTCAAAGACCATGGTCTTTCCATCAATTACTCTAACACAAATGTAAGCAACCTCTTTATTCCTAAATGTCACCAGCCAGGCTAAGTAACCATGCCTGGCCTCCACAGTCATTAACTATGAGAACACCTTATCTTTAACTCAACCTCTCACTTGTGGTTATAGGTTATTTTCCCTAGTACTCAGCATGCCAAGCTCATCCCCACTTCAAGGCCTCTGCACATGTGCTCCTTCTACCCTCTGAAATGTTGTTCTTCCCCAGACTTTCCCATGGCTGATGATCGAGTTTTCCACATCATCTACCCGACCACTCAAACACCGCCAGCCTCTTACTGTACCCCTCCACACACACATACACACTCTACCGTACTGTTCTATTTTCTACACAGTGCTATCATTTCCTGACATTATTATTTGTTTTTACTTAGTGTCTGTCTTTCCCATCATACTGTAGGCTCCATGAGAACAAGGATCCTGCCTGTTTTAAACATGGCTGCATCCTCAGATTCTAGACAAATAAGCACTGCTCAACACAGTCAATGTGTACAATCTTCTAAGTTCAAAACAAAGCAGGACCAGCAAATGAGAAGAAAGAGATTAATTCTTGCCAACAGGGGTGGCATCTGGAGGGGAAACAGAAAAGTATTCATAGAAAAAAAGTTTTTGAGGCTTATTGATGGCCTCTGGGGGAGAGACCTTAGTGGTTGGGGAGACAGGACAGGAAAACTTTGAATTTTGAATCATGCTAGTATATTATCCATTCCAAAAATATTTTAACATAAAAATTTAAAAAAATAACAATCTGAATCTAGTCACAGGAGTTCATCTGACAAAGACAAGAAGAAAAAAACAAGCAGAAGGAACCACTGGGGAAGAGGAAAAAGAGAAATATAATGTTTTTTTCTGCCTTACCAAGTGATCTGGAAGTAATAATATCATACTATCAACAACAGGAATAATAATAGTTAACACTTCCTGGAAGCATTTACTATGTGACAGGTGCTTTTCTCATTTACTCTTTAAAGACTATGGGATACATGTAATCTCCATTTAGATGGAGACTGAGGCATAGTTACTGAGTCTACATAGCTGGTGTCAGAGCCACAATTCAAACCCAGGTAGTCATCTCCAGTACCCAAGTACTCAGGTTATAGGAAAGTCTTACTAAGTTCAATAAAGAATATATACTTAGTAGAAAAAACAGATTGTAGTTTCAACTTGGCTACTAACCAGTCAGAGAACCTTATACTGTCATTTACTATTCCTGGATTTGATTGTCTCCTCTGTAAAAGAGGGCATGGAGTAGTTCCAAAATTCAACAAAATGCTAACAGCCAGTTTGGGGAAATAAGATAGGCAGGAACAAGTCATGCAAACTATGTTGATAAGCAACCTGGTAAACTTGTATGGATGTTTAAATACAATGAAAATTAACATTTAAAAGTTACTGTTGGTGGCAAAGCACTCCGGTCCACAATCAAACTAAAAAAATAATTCTATGATAGGCTTCTGAAAACTATGGAATTTGTCACAGCCAAGTTTTACCCACACTTACTGCAATTTGAGATGACAAAATAATTCATTTTGCAGCATCTTCCTAAAGTCATGTAAGCTTATTAAAAAACTACATACTCAGAAAAAATGCTCAGCATTTCCCAATTTGGGGGCGGGGGGGGGCGGGGATAAAGTGAACTCTGCAACAGTTTTAACTTTTTTTTACTAGAATATAATAAATTAGCTGCTTTTCATTATGCTCCTGATAACGTGATTTGAATTTGAAAATATCCATAGACAAAAAAAGCGTTCTGTCATCTTTCATGTACAATGCAAATATCCTGAAACCCAACTAGCAATTTATATAGATGATTTTTCATTGACATGTTTCAGCTTCCTTAAACGAAAAAAATAACAATAACAAACCAGCCCACCCGAAAGGGGCAAAAAATTCCCTTCTCCAATCCACATTGCGAAAAATAAAAAGATATAAGAAAAACGAAAGTAAAATAAAGATAAAATAAAGGCAAAGTCGAAAGAAGCATTCTGCCACAATTAGGTTTTTACACTCATTTCTCATTGTTTGCTCAACACTACTAGTTCAGTTCAGCTGCTCAGTCGTGTCTGACTCTTTGTGACCCCATGGACTGCAGCAAGCCAGGCCTCCCCTGTCCCTCACCAACTCCCTGAGTTTACTCAAACTCAAGCGTCTGCCTACAATGTGGGAGACCCCGGGTTCGATCCCTGGGTCGGGAAGTTCCCCTGGAGAAGGAAATGGCACCCCACTCCGGTACTCTTGCCTGGAAAATCCCATGGACGGAGGAGCCCGGTAGGCTACAGTCCATGAGGTCGCAAAGAGTCAGACACGACTGAGCGACTTCACTTCACTTCATGTCCATAGAGTCGGTGATGCCATCCAACCATCTCATCCTCTGTCATCCCCTTCTCCTCCTGCCTTCAATCTTTCCCAGCATCAGAGTCTTTTCAAATGAGTCAGCTCTTCGCATCAGGTGGCCAAAGTATTGGAGTTTCAGCTCAACACTAAGCACCATATAAAATTAAGATTTAACATTTTCACCGCATTTTCCACGTTGCTTCCCAGGTTTCTTTCTGCTAGGAAACAAAGTGAATGCTCCCTTAAGAGCAACGCCAACCTACCCCAAGAAGCTTTCATCACTTAGCTCATCGCAGGGCCTGTACGAGTTAAACGCAATCCAAGTTCCCTGTGACAACCCAGAGTGGTGGGACTGGGCGGCGGGCAGAGGTTGAAGAAGGAGGGGGCATATTTATGACTGATTTACGTTGCTACATAAGAGAAACCAACACAACATTATAAAGCAATTATTCTACAATTAAAAGTAAAAATAACACTTTTTTTTAAAGCAATCAACAGTTATGCTCGAATTTATAACTTAAAAATGGCAGCCCCAGTCACTGACTTCCCAGAGGGTAAACACTGAGCACCAAAGGAAGACAAACCTCTCTACCAAAGGGAGGGTCGGTCTCCGTCCGAAGTTTTAGCTCCCCGGAACCGGTATAAACCAGATCCCACCCCGCCAGAGAATCGCTCCCTCCTTCACGGGTGTCAGCGCGCGCTGTGCAACAGATTCCACACCGAGCAGAGAACCAGCACACCTGGGTGACGGCAAAAGGTAACCGCGGAAGACTAGGGGCGAGGCGGCGGCGAGGCCGGCCGCCAGGCGCCGCAGCACGCGTGGGCCGCGCCCCGCGCTCAGGCCCAGAGTGACTGCAGCGGGAAGTTCCGGGAAGGACTGTCCACGGAGAGAGAGAGACGACAGCGGGGAGGCAGCCCGGCGAGGCGGGCGTGCGGGATTCCACAAAAACAAAGAACCCGAGGGGGGCGGGGCGGCCTGGCCCCGCCGCGTCGAGCCCGGGGCTGCCAGCGGCGCGGTCCGCGGCCACTCACCAAGATGCGTTTGAAGAGGTTGTTCTCCTTGGGTGGCAGCTGCACGTTGGGCATGGCGGCCGGCGGGGCAGGCTGGGTGCCCCGCGCGCACAGCCTTGCGGGACAGGCACCAGGGCAAGCCGCGGCTGAGAGTCGGGCTAGCCCCGGATCAGCTCATTGGCCGAGAGCTGAGGCTGGGCGGGCCGGGCAGGGCTGTTGGCCGGGGCTGACAGAGGAAAGAGGAAGACGGTCTGGACAGAAAGCCGCGGCCGCAAGCCCAAGCTCGGGACCCGCGGCGCGACTCCCGCGCACTGCAAGATGGCAGTCGAGGCCCGCCCCCCTCGAGCGTGGCGGCGCGCGCATGCGCCCGCGGCAAGGACCAGCGGGGCTTGTGTGAGGCGGTCTCCTCAGGCACCTGCCCTCGCGGCATGCTATAGGAGTCCCGTGCTGGCGCAGCTCACAGGCCGCTGGCTTGTGTTGTGCTCTGCCTGTGAGGCTTTGGGCCTTGTATCAGAGTCCGTTTGTGTTTGTGTGTGTGTGTGTGTGTGTGTGTGTGTGTGTTTTCCTGTCCAGTGAGGAATTTAAACAGCACTCGACTCAGTAAGTATTTTGGTGTAGGACGAACTTGTTTTCCGTCTTTTTCCCCCTCGACTGACTTGACAAGCCTTTTCTGTGTAGACCAAACAAATATTCACAACGTATATGAGGTCATTGGACAGGACTTGAAATGGGCTGATGTGAAAGCATGTTTGAAATGTCGAAGAAAAATATTCTCAACAGTATAGAACACCTAACACTGTCAGTGAGAATTATGGTAGTGTCATGGAAGCCATTGATTCTCCAGGTCTACCTAGACTTTCTCCTTAGCTCATTCCTTGTACAATGCCTATGATAATGGAAGACACAAGATTCAAACTCAGGGTCTTCCAACTCTGGGGTGTTTTTCTGCCATTTATAAAACGCACTGTAATGACAGAAGTATATCTTTCCTTTTCTCCTTTGCTTTTCACTTCTCTTCTTTTCACAGCTATTTATAAGGCCTGCTCAGACAGCCATTTTGCTTTTTTGCGTTTCTTTTTCTTGGGATGGTCGTGATCCCTATCTCCTGTACAATGTCATGAACCTCCATCCGTGGTTCTTCAGGCACTCTGTCTTATCAGATCTAGTCCCTTACGTCTATTTCTCAGTTCCACTGTATAATTGTTAGTGGTTTGATTTGGGTCATACCTGAATGGTCTAGTGGTTTTCCCTACTTTCCTCAATTTAAGTATGAATTTGGCAATAAGGAGTTCATGATTTGAGCCACAGTCAGCTCGCAGTCTTGTTTTTGCTGAGTGTATAGAGCTTCTCTATCTTGGGCTGCAAAGAATATAATCAATCTGATTTCAGTGTTGACCATCTGATTATGTCCATGTGTAGAGGCTTCTCCTATTGTTGGAAGAGGGTGTTTGCTATGACCAGTACATTCTCTTGGCAAAACTATATTAGCCTTTGCCGGGCTTCATTCTGTACTCAAAGGTCAAGTTTTCTCCAAGCGAAGGAGAAAAGGACAGATATACCCATTTGAATGCAGAGTTTGAAGGAAGAGCAAGGAGAGATAAGAAAGCCTTCCTCAGTGATCAATGCAAAGAAATAGAGGAAAACAATAGAATGGGAAAGACTAGAGATCTCTTCAAGAAAACTAAAGATACTAGGGAACATTTCATGCAAAGATGGGCACAATAAAGGACAGAAATGGTATGCACCAAACAGAAGCAGAAGATATTAAGAGGTGGCAAGAATACACAGAAGAACTGTACAAAAAAGATCTTCACCACCCAGATAATCACGATGTGTGATCACTCACCTGGAGCCAGACATCCTGGAACGTGAAGTCAAGTAGGCCTTATGAAGGATCAGTATGAACAAAGCTAGTGGAGGTGATGGAATTCCAGTTGGGCTATTTCAAATCCTAAAGATGATGCTGTTCAAGTGCTGCAATATGCTGCACTATGTTCAAGTGCTGTTCAATGTGCCAGCAAATATGGAAAATTCAGCAGTGGCCACAGGACTGGAAAAGGTCAATTTTCATTCCAATCCCAAAGAAAGGAAATGCCAAAGAATGCTCAAACTACCACACAATTGCACTCATCTCACACGCTAGTAAAGTAATGCTCAAAATTCTCCAAGCCAGGCTTCAACAGTATGTGAACTATGAACTTCAGATGTTCAAGCTGATTTTAGAAAAGGCAGAGGAATCAGAGATCAAATTGCCAACCTGTGCTGGATCATCGAAAAAGCAAGAGAGTTCCAGAAAAACATCTATTTCTGCTTTATTGACTATGCCAAAGCCTTTGATTGTATGGATCACAATAAACTGTGGAAAATTCTTCAAGAGATGGGAATACCAGAACACCTGTCCTGCCTCTTGAGAAATCTGTATGCAGGTCAGGAAGCAACAGTTAGAACTGGACATGGAACAACAGACTGGTTCCAAATAGGAAAAGGAGTACATCAAGGCTGTATATTGTCACCCTGCTTATTTAACTTATATGCAGAGTACATCATGCGAAATGCCGGGCTGGATGAAGCACAAGCTGTAATCAAGATTGCTGGGAGAAATATCAATAACCTCAGATACGCAGATGACACCACCCTTATGGTAGAGAGTGAAGAAGAGCTAAAGAGCCTCTTGATGAAAATGAAAGAGGAGAGTGAAAAAGTTGGCTTAAAGCTCAACATTCAGAAAACAAAGATCATGGCATCTGGTCCCATTACTTCATGGGAAATGGGGAAACAGTGACAAACTTTAATTTTGGGGGGCTCCAAAATCACTGCAGATGGTGACTGCAGCCATGAAATTAAAAGGCACTTGCTCCTTGGAAGAAAAGTTATGACCAACCCAGACAACATATTAAAAAGCAGAGACATTACTTTGCCAACAAAGGTCCGTCTAGTCAAGGCTATGGTTTTTCCAGTGGTCATGTATGGATGTGAAAGTTGGACTGTGAAGAAAGCTAAGCACCGAAGAATTGATGCTTTTGAACTGTGGTGTTCGAGAAGAGTCTTGAGAGTCCCTTGGACTGCAAGGAGATCCAACCAGTCCATCCTAAATGAGATCAGTCCTGAATATTCATTGAAAGGACTGATATTGAAGCTGAAACTCCAATACTTTGGCCACCTGATGCGAAGAACTGACTCACCGGAAAAGACCGTAATGCTGGAACAAATTGAAGGCGGGAGAAGAAGGGGACAACAGAGGATGAGATGAATGGCATCACCAACTCAATGGACATGAGTTTGGGTAAACTCCAGGAGTTGGTGATGGACAGGCAGGCCTGGTGTGCTGCAGTCCATGGGGTAGCAAAGAGTCGAACATGACTGAGTGACTGAACTGAGCTGAAACATGCCACGAGATGCATAAACAAAAAACCTTCACCACCAAGATTCAAGTCGGAACCCTCATCAAAAATAACAAATTGCCGATGGGACCACAGATAGTGAATGCAGCCTAGAATTGGTACTATTCAAAGGCCCTGGGTCAGCGCAAAAACATCCTTTAGAGCCCATGCTCCACTGGAGAAGCCACTAGTGAGAAGCCTGCACACTGCAACGAAGAGTAGCCCCTGCTCACCACATCTAGATAAAGCCCAGAGCAACACACACTCAGCACAACCAAAAAATAAATAAATGTATTTTTTAATGTTTAAAAAAAAGAGAGATAGACTCTTTTAAAAAAAAAAAGAGACCAACCAACAGATTCACACCCTCCAGTCCTGTCACTTCTGTTGTGTTCTTGTTTGTTTGGCTCTTTGTTTTCTCTCCAAACTCATCTTCCTATTGCTATTTTCTATGCCACACCTTTCCATTTTGCTTTATCCTCAACCCCTTCACTGAGCATTCTTTTCCTTCTTACCTTCATTGATACCCAGCCCTTCACCAAGGATACTCTCATTTTGCATCTTCCTCTGCTTACATACTGTAGGAGCTGCTGAGGGAAGAAATCAACATTTTTTTCCCATCCCACTGCCCGTCGCCCCCACCCCCCCAATCATAAGACTTCACCTTCATTATTTTTGAGTCTACACCAGATCTGTTGTTCTCTTCTCATTTTCCTGTTGGTTGCTATCCTTCATTTGTTCATCTGCCAAGTGACAATAGTTGCCATTTCAGCTTCACTCCTAGTATCCATCTACTATAATTCCAGTAACTATATGGATTTAAAATCCTAGCCTTTGATAAATAAACTGTGGTACATCTAGACAATGGAATATTATTCAATGCTAAAAAGAAATGAGCTACCAAGTCATGAAGAGATACCGAAGAATATTACATGTATTAATATATTACTAAGTGAAAGAAGCCAATCTGAAAAGGCTACATACTATGTGATTCCAACTATATGACATTCTAGAAAAGACATTTATGGAGACAATAAAAAGATCAGTGATTGTCAAAGGCCAAGGATTAGAGGGAAGGACGGATGAATAGGTGAAGCCAAGAGGGTTTTTAGGGCAGTGAAACTCTTCTGTATGGCACTATAGTGCTGGCTACACTGAAAACCTAGAGGGCATACAACATCAAGAGTGAACCCTAATGTAAACTGTGGACTTTGGGTGATAATGACGTGTCAGTGTAGGTTCGTCAATTGTAGCACATGTTTTGCTGTCCTGGGAGATGTAAGAATTTCTGTAAGGGAAATCTATGTATCTTCAGCTTAATTTTTTTGTGAACCTAAAACTGCTCTAAAAAATAAAATCTTTTTTTTTTTTTTTTAATTCCTAGCCTTACAGTTCCTTGGTTTCATATCCAAAGAACTTCACTTTCTACCCCATTTTAGCTACCCACTCACATGGCCAAATTTAGAATCAGCAAGACCTGCCCCACCTCCTAAATCATAAATTCTAGCAATCTACTACCTTATTTTTAAAATTATTTTTAAATGAGAAGACATTTTCCAATAACCTTTTAACTCCAAGGAAACTTGTTACAGCAGGCACAACTACCTGTTATTGAAGACGAGATGCCAGCTTCCAGGATTAGTAGCCTATCAGGGCGGCATTGAGAGATGTCTTTCTGCCATTACATTGAGGCTCCAGCATCCGGCCAGCATGAAGTCAAGAGCTGTTGTACTCAGTGGGCTGTTTTGTGTATAACACTGATTTCTGATGCTAGTGACTCCAGTCAGATTCTTTGAGAGACAATCCACGTTCTAATGACAATTACATATCTTTCCTTCTGCAAACCTATGCTGATTCCTTAATAAGAGTCATTCACTTTTCAAGATGCAGGAGATCTAAGCAAGCTCAGTTCAGTTCAGTCACTCAGTCATGTCCAGCTCTTTGCAACCCCATGGACTGCAGCACACAAGGCCTCCCTGTCCATCACCAACTCCTGAAGTTTGCTCAGACTCATATCCATTGACTCAGTGATGCCATCCAACCATCTCATCCTCTGTCATCCCCTTCTCCTCCCACCTTCAATCTTTCCCAGCATCAGGGTCTTTTCCAGTGAGTGAGTTCTTCGCATCAGGTGGCTAAAGTATTGGAGTTTCAGCTTCAATATCAGTCCTTTCAATGAATTTTCAGGACTGATCTCATTTAGGATGGACTGGTTGGATCTCCTTGCAGTCCAAGGGACTCTCAAGACTGTTCTCCAACACCACAGTTCAAAAGCATCAATTCTTTAGTGCTCAGCTTTCTTTATAGTCCAACTTTCACACCCATACGTGACTACTGGAAAAACCATAGCCTTGACTAGACAGACCTTTGTTGGCAAAGTAATGTCTCTGCTTTTCAATATGCTGTCTAGGTTGGTCATAACGTTTCTTCCAAGAAGCAAGCGTCTTTTAATTTCATGGCTGCAGTCACCATCTGCAGTGATTTTAGAGCCCCCCAAAATAGACTGCAAGGAGATCCAACCAGTCCATTCTGAAGGAGATCAGCCCTGGGATTTCTTTGGAAGGAATGATGCTAAAGCTGAAACTCCAGTACTTTGGCCACCTCATGCGAAGAATTGACTCATTGGAAAAGACTCTGATGCTGGGAGGGATTGGGGACAGGAGGTGAAGGGGACGACAGAGGATGAGATGGCTGGATGGCATCACTGACTCGATGGACGTGAGTCTGAGTGAACTCTGGGAGTTGGTGATGGACAGGGAGGCCTGGCGTGCTGCAATCCATGGGGTCGCAAAGAGCCGGACACGACTGAGCGACTGAACTGAACTGAACTGACTGAAAATAGTCTGTCACTGTTTCCATTGTTTCCGCATATACTTGCCATGAAGAGATGGGACTGGATGCCATGATGTTAG
This sequence comes from Bos mutus, assembly GCF_027580195.1. Classification (NCBI taxonomy): domain Eukaryota; kingdom Metazoa; phylum Chordata; class Mammalia; order Artiodactyla; family Bovidae; genus Bos; species Bos mutus. The sequence goes on along the minus strand of NC_091628.1, from coordinate 11,436,119 downwards.
TTTTCTGAATATTGAGTTTTAAGCCAGCTTTTTCACTCTCCTCTTTCACTTTCATCAAGAGGTTCTTTAGTTCTTCTTCACTTTCTGCCATAAGAGTGGTGTCATCTGCATATCTGAGGTTATTGATATTTCTCCTGGCAATCTTGATTCCAGCTTGTGCTTCATCCAGCCCAGCATTTCTCATGATGTACTCTGCATATAAGTTAAATAAGCAGGGTGACGATATATAGCCTTGACATACTCCTTTCCCGATTTGAAACCAGCCTGTTGTTCCCTGTCCAGTTCTAACTGTTGCTTCTTGACCTGCACACAGATTTCTTAGGAGGCATGTCAGGTGGTATTCCCTGGTATTCCATCTCTTTAAGAATTTTCCACAGTTTGTTGTGATCCACACAGTCAAAGCCTTTGGCATAGTCAATAAGACAGAAGCAGATATTTTTTTCGGAACTCTCTTGCTTTTTCAATGATCCAATGAATGTTGGCCATTTGATCTCTGGTTCCTTTGCCTTTTCTAACTCCAGCTTGACCATCTGGAAGTTCACGGTTCACATACTGTTGAAGCCTGGCTTGGAGAATTTTGAGCATTACTTTACTAGCGTGTGAGATGAGTGCAATTGTGCGGTAGTTTGAGCATTCTTTGGCATTTCCTTTCTTTGGGATTGGAATGAAAACTGACCTTTTCCAGTCCTGTGGCCACTGCTAAGTTTCCATATTTGCTGGCACATTGAACAGCACTTGAACATAGTGCAGCATATTGCAGCACTATGAACAGCATCATCTTTAGGATTTGAAATAGCCCAACTGGAATTCCATCACCTCCACTTTGTTTGTACTGATGCTTCATAAGGCCCACTTGACTTCACATTCCAGGATATCTGGCTCTAGGTGAATGATCACATCATTGTGGTTATCTGGGATGTGGAGATCTTTTTTGTATAGTTCTTCTGTGTATTCTTGCCACCTCTTCTTAATATCCTCTGCTTCTGTCAGGTCCATACCATTTCTGTCCTTTATTGTACCCATCTTTGCATGAAATGTTCCCTAGTATCTCTAGTTTTCTTGAAGGAACCTCTAGTCTTTCCCATTCTATTGTTTTCCTCTATTTCTTGGCATTGATCACTGAGGAAGGCTTTCTTATCTCTCCTTGCTCTTCCTTGGAATTCTGCATTCAAATGGATATGTCTTTCCTTTTCTCCTTTGCCTTTCACGTCTTTTCTTTTCTCAGCTATTTGTAAGGCCTCTTCGCACAACCATTTTGCCTTTTTGCATTTCTTTTTCTTGGGGACGGTCTGGTCACTGCCTCTTGTACAATGTCACAAACCTCTGTTCATAGTTCTAGGGCACTCTGTCTATCAGACCTAATCCATTGAATCTATTTATCACCTCCACTGTATAAATCGTAAAGGGTTTGATTTAGGTCATACCTGAATGGTCTAGTGAACGGTCTACTGAATGGTGCATGAAACCAGCTCATGCACCCTTCTATTCTCAGCATACCTCCTCTTCAACTGCATCTAACTTGCCAGTTTCCATGTACAACATTTTCTCCTTATCTATTCACTCATTCAATCCACATTTGTTTTCAGCCGTTCAGCACCCATCGGTTTACTTCTTTCTTCCCCTTTCAGCAAAAATGGCACCTTCTAAACTTCTAGACTCTTGAGAGTCCCTTGAACTGTAAGGGGATCAAACCAGTCAATCCTAAGGGAAATCAGTCCTGAATATTTCATTGGAAGGACTGATGCTGAAGCTGAAATTCCAATACTTTGGCCACCTGATGCAAATAACTGACTCTTTGGAAAAGACCCTGACACTGGGAAAGATTGAAGGCAGGAGGAGAAGGGGACAACAGAGCAACAGAGCATGAGGTTGGATGGCATCACCGACTCGATGGATAAGAGTTTGAGCAATCTCTGGGAGTTGGTGATGGACAGAGAAGCCTGGCATGCTGCAGTCCATGGGGTCACTAATAGTCAGACATGACTGAGTGACTGAACTGAACTAGCCTATGCAGAATTAATTCTTCCATCAGTGCTTTAAGCACCAGGATTCCCTGGTGGCTCAGACAGTAAAGAATCTGCCTGCAATGCAAGAGACCTGGATTCAATCCCTGGGTCAGAAAGATCCCCTGAGAAGGGAATGGCTACCTACTCAGTATTCTGGCCTGGAGAATTCCATGGACAGAGGTCTATGGGGGTTGAAAAGAGTCAGAGGCGACTGAGCAACCGACACTTCCACTTTCACATGAATAAAGAAACTGCCAAAAAAAAAGGAAGAAAAGAATAAGAAAAAGAAAGAAAAAGCTGACACAATCACAGAAATTTAACACTGACTAGCTCTTTGTGGGTTTCCCAGGTAGTGCCGTGGTGACGTATCTGCCTGCCAATGCAAGAGACCCAGGAGATGCTGGTTCAATCCTGGGCTGGGAAGATCCCCCAGAGTAGGAAATGGTAACCCAGTATTCTTGCCTGGAAAATTCCATGGCAGAGGAACCTTATGTGCATGGGGTCACAAAGAGTCGGACATGACTGAGTAGTTGAGCACACAAGTAGATATTTGATATTTGATATTTAGGAAGTTATTTTTATTTTATAAATAAATAATTTTTATTTAAATTATAAAATAAAAATTTTATAAAATATAAATATAAAAAATAAAACAGAAATATAAAAAATTATAAAATAAAAAAATTTATAAATATTTGATATTTAGGAAGTTATTTTTAATTATTAAGAGTGATCATATGATTTAAAAATCTTTATCTTCTGCAGCTATATACAAAAATGTTTACATGTGAAAATTATGACATTTTTTATTTGTTTAAATTAATCCAGTTAGTATAAAAAGGTGGAGGAGGGCAAGTAAAATCGAGTTGATTAACATTGAGAATTCATGATGAATGCACAGGGGGTTGTTTTACTGTTCTATTTTTGAGCTTGTTTGAAGTTTTTCATAATAAAAAGAAAAAAATAAAAAGATACATATTTACACACAGAGTATAGATTACAGAGTGTTCCTCAATGGAGGATTTGGAAATCAGTTGGAAAGTACTTTAATGCTTCTAGAGGATATTTGAAGACTACTGTTAGTAGAAAAAGATATAAAGACAATTCATTGAAATGAAAATTTGAAATGTAGAATTCAAGCCTGAAGTAAAAAATTTAAGAAAAATACTTAGCCTGATACTTAGGTTGAAAAGAGAAGAGATGAAATGTCAAGAAGTTGTAGGAGACAACACTAAATGAGCCTGTTAACAAAGCTGACCTCATCCTAGGATAATACCAGTTTATGGGATAAAAGATGAATTCCCGGATCTACCCCTCCCCCCCCCCTTTTTTTCTAGAGTAAAAGGAATACAGTATAAGTTGACATTTCAGGACCTCTTAATTAGCTTTCGACTGTGATCATTATTTGTGATCTGTCTCAGTTAACACCAGCAGGTGGCGTGTTTGTTAGGTTTATTTTTTTTCAAGCTCCAAAAAATTTGAGAACCTGAATGAATATATGAAAATAAGAAATGCTGGCTTTTCATTATTCATCACCACTTCTCTCAGGAAAGATTGTTTATGAGAATACAAGAAGAATAATCTTTGTTTTTCTACTTTACCATCTTATTGAGAGATTGAGTTTTGTATTAAATTGCTAAATAACTTCTTTCACTTTTCCTCTAGTAGAATATATCTGATTAAAATCCCAGGCCATTGCTGATCTTTCCATCGTGAAATGTCTGAATATGTGGTCAAGAGGCCAAACTCCAGGGAACCAGAAAAATATGTATTATAGCTTGTGTGCTGGAATTTAACGTTGCTTCCAGTGCTTTTGAAAATTTCCCACATAGGACCAAAGGTTTCAGCTCAGCCTGGAACAGTCTCTATACCTACTCTTGTCGAGCTCCCCAAGGAACATCCAGGGCTAAGGAAAGTCTGCTGCTCTGCCTCTTGGAAAGCCCTAAGCAGACACTTTATTGATGTGAAGTTTCTGCAGAAGGGCACAAATCAACCTCCTATTGGCTTCCCTGGTGGTTAAGAATCTGCATGCTAATGCAGGGGACGCTGGGACGTGGGGTCAGTTCCTGGTCTGGGAAAATTCCGCATGCCACGGAGCAACGAAGCCACTGTGCCACAGCTACAGAAGCCCAGGTGCCTAGAGTCGTGCTCAGCAACAAGAGAAGCGCCGCAATGAGAAACCCATGCATTGCAACTAGAGAAAGCCCACACGCAGCAACGAAGACCCAGCACAGCCAAAACTAAATAAGTAAACAAATCTTAAACAAACCAAAACCTCCTGTTAGTACTTTAGGCACGGGAGTATCCTCAGAACCTTTAAAACAAACCAGAAGTCTCTGAAAGAAAGCCAAGTGAAAATCTCCATTCCCTACTCCTTTGGGCTTGGGGCAGATTTTGCTCTAAATGGAGCTGAAAAATGGCCCCACGAATTTTGGTGTCTTAGCATGCTCCAAGATGGGGTGGGGGTAGGGGGAAGCAGATCATTTTGTTTATGACAAAGAAATACCAAATTGCATTGCCCATTACAAACTCATTCAACAAAAAAAACTGTTCATAGTTGACTTGATTTTCAGATATATGCTTTCCTAATTTAATCAAAATGCTATTTTTTTCCCCCACTGAAAAAAACCTCTGTTATTACTATTTCTGGAAACTTTTTTGCTGTAATGTATCAGAATATTTGGAAACAGAAGTTGTTTAACGTCATAGAATGATTCAACAATAACTTCCATAAGGCTTTTCAATCAAACATAAAAGAATGTCTTTTTTTTTTAACAGCTTTCTTACTTACAATACCCATCACAAAATTTCTGTAAATTTGTAATATTATAAAAAGGAAAGTAGAGTTTACCTATAATTCCACCGACCTTTTTTTTTTTCCCTGCCTCTCTGCATGACTTGCAGGATCTTAGTTTCCTGACCGGGGCTGAACCTGGGGCAACAGCAGTGAAAGCGTAAGTCCTAACCACTGGACCACCAGGGAATTCCCTCCACCAGACTTTTAAATATATATACATCATATATATATATATATAATAGAATAGTTTGATAAGTTTTTTAAACATCCTCTTTTACTAAATGTATTGTAGACATCTTTGAATACTAATAAATACAATTATAGCAACATTACTTTCTTTAAAAAACATGGAGTAGGAAGCAATATTTATTCTTTAGTGATTTTTTAAATAGATAAATAACATTCATAAAGTATATAAAGTTTTATGTACATCACAATAAATTTTTACATATTGTCTTACAGTTTTGGAGGCTGGCAAGTCCAAGATCAGAGTGCTGGCAAGGTAGATTTCATTCTGAGGCCTCTTCTCCTGGCTTGTAGGTGGCTATTATCTTGCTGTGTGCTCACGTGACCTCTTTGCACTCCTTGTGAAAGAGAAGGGAACCAAGAGAGACTATGCAGACTCTCTGGTGTCTTCTTGTAAGGACACTAATCCTATCAGATTAGGGTTCCACTTATATGACCTCATTTCATTTAATCACCTTAAAGGCTTTATCTCCAGTACAGTCATACGGGGAGTTAGCTTCAATATATTGAATTTGGGAGGGATACAATTCAGTCCATAGCACTAAAGTTTATTTTTTAAAAAGAAAGCTTTATAGAGATCTCTTCAAGAAAATTAGAGATACTAAGGGAACATTTCATGCAAAGATGGGCTCAATAAAGGACAGAAATGGTATGGACCTAACAGAAGCAGAAGATATTAAGAAGAGGTGGCAAGAATACACAGAAGAACTGTACAAAAACGATCTTCATGACCAAGAAAATCACGAGGGTGTAATCACTGACCTAGAGCCAGACATCCTGGAATGTGAAGTCAAGTGGGCCTTAGAAAGCATCACTACGAACAGAGCTAGTGGAGGTGATGGAATTCCAGTTGAGCTCTTTCAAATCCTGAAAGATGATGCTGTGAAAGTGCTGCACTCAATATGCCAGCAAATTTGGAAAACTCAGCAGTGGCCACAGAACTGGAAAGGTCAGTTTTCATTCCAATCCCAAAGAAAAGCAATGCCAAAGAATGCTCAAACTACTGCACAATTGCACTCATCTCACATGCCAGTAAAGTAATGCTCAAAATTCTCCAAGCCAGGCTTCAGCAATACGTGAACCATGAACTTCCAGATGTTCAAGCTGGTTTTAAAAAAGGCAGAGGAACCAGAGATCAAATTGCCCACATCCACTGGATCATGGAAAAAGCAAGAGAGTTCCAGAAAAACATCTATTTCTGCTATATTGACTATGCCAAAGCCTTTGACTGTGTGGATCACAATAAACTGTGGAAAATTCTTCAAGAAAGGGAATACCAGACCACCTGACCAGCCTCTTGAGAAACCTATATGCAGGTCAGGAAGCAACAGAATTGGACATGGAACAACAGAGTGGTTCCAAATAGAAAAAGGAGTGTGTCAAGGCTGTATATTGTCACCCTGCTTATTTAACTTATAGGCAGAGTACATCATGAGAAACGCTGGGCTGGAGGAAGCACAAGCTGGAATCAAGATTGCCGGGAGAGATATCAATAACCTCAGATATGCAGATGACACCACCCTTACGGCAGAAAGTGAAGAGGAACTAAAAAGCCTCTTGATGAAGGTGAAAGAGGAGAGTGAAAAAGTGGGCTTAAAGCTCAACATTCAGAAAACTGAGATCATGGCATCTGGTCCCATCACTTCATGGCAAGTAGATGGGGAAACAGTGGCTGACTTTATTTTGGGGGGCTCCAAAATCATTGCAGATGGTGATTGCAGCCATGAAATTAAAAGGTGCTTACTCCTTGGAAGGAAAGTTATGACCAACCTAGATAGCATATTCAAAAGCAGAGACATTACTTTGCCAACAAAGGTTCGTCTAGTCAAGGCTATGGTTTTTCCAGTGGTCATGTGTGGATGTGAGAGTTGGACTGTGAAGAAAGCTGAGTGCTGAAGAATTGATGCTTTTGAACTGTGGTGTTGGAGAAGACTCTCAAGAGTCCCTTGGACTGCAAGGAGATCCAACCAGTCCATTCTACAGGAGATCAGTCCTGGGTGTTCTTTGGAAGGAATGATGCTAAAGCTGAAACTCCAATACTTTGGCCGCCTCATGCAAAGAGTTGACTCATTCGAAAAGACTCTGATGCTGGGAGGGACTGGGGGCAGGAGAAGGGGACGACAGAGGATGAAATGGCTGGATGGCATCACCAACTCGATGGACATGAGTTTGAGTAAACTCCGGGAGTTGGTGATGGACAGGGAGGCCTAGAGTGCTGCAATTCATGGGGTCGCAAAGAGTCAGACACGACTGAGCGACTGAACTGAACTGAAGTTATATATTTGCATTGTTGTTGTTGTTTAGTCACTAAGTCATGTCCAGCCCTTTGCACCCCCATGAAATGTGCACACCAGTCTTCCCTGTCCTTCACCATCTCCTGGAGTTCACTCAAATTCATGTCCTTTGAGTCAGTGATGCCATCCAACCATCTCATCTTCTGTTGTCCCCTTCTGCTCCTGCCCTCAATCTTTCCCATCAGCAAGGCCTTTTCCAGTGAGGTAGCTCACTGCATCACGTAGCCAAAATATTGGAGCTTCAGCTTTAGCATCAGTCCTTCCAGTGAATATTCACGGTTGATTTCCTTCAGGATTGATTTGGTCTCCCTTCTGTCCAAGGGACTCTCAAGAATCTTCTCCAACACCACAGTTCAAAAGCATCAATTCTTTCAAGCTCAGCCTTCTTTATGATCCAACTCTCACATCTGTACATGACTGCTGGAGAAACCGTAGCTTTGACGATACAGACCTTTGTCAGCAGTGTTAGCTGCTGAATTTGGAAGGGATACAATTCAGTCCATAGTACTAAGGTTTATTTTTTAAGAAGAAAGCCTTATATATACTACTTAAGTTATATATTTGAATAATATATCAAAATAAAAAGTCAAAAGCTTTTGTTGAATAATTTAGGAGAATGATTTACGTGGTTTCTCTGGAATTTGTGGGGCTTCCTTGGTGGCTCAGCTGGTAAAGAATTTGCTTGCAGTGCAGGAGACCTGAGTTCGATCCCTGGGTTGGGAAGATCCCCTGGAGAAGCAAACAGCTAGCCACTCCAGTGTTCTTGCCTGGAGAAGTCCATGGGGTCGCAAAGAGTCAGACAGGATTGAGTGACTTTCAGTTTCTGGAATTTGTGGGGTCAAAGATTTTTGTCTTTTCTATTCATTGCTAAATTCTCATGTCTAGAACAGTGAGAAGCACATAACTAGCGCTCCGTATTTACTGAATGAATGACTGAATGCTTTCCTTTCTTTTTTTTCTGGAGGAGGGAGCTAGTATCAGAGCTTAAGAGCCATAGATTATTAAGATAGGTAAGCTTTTTCACTAGTTCTTTTCCTTGGACAAGTTACTAAAATTCTCTGTGCCATAGTTTTCTATTCTGCAAAATGGGTTATTTTAGGGTTGTTGTAAGGATTAAATTAATTAAAAGGCTTAAGCCATTTAGAATAGTATCCAATATGTAGTTGGTAGAAGTGGGTACCTTGATATAAGCAATAAATGCTAGATATTTATGTTTATGCCTAATTCCCCTTTTTATATTTATGTTCATAACCTAAGAAAATATCCTGTGAAGTCGGTAATATTGAATTCTTGTTGCCTCTGCTTTTCAGGAAGAAATACTGAGGCACAGAGTTCAAATGACTTGTAAATATGATCTGCAACATAAATAAGTATACTACTTGAATATTTAAAGTAAGGCAATATATTTGCATTTTGCTGGAATTGTTTATTATTTATGTTTTTTAATGCTTTACTTAATTGATGGTTTACAAACCTAAATTGAGCCCCCAAATTCTGTTTATGCGTATACAACAGATATAAAGTCACTAACTTGTGGCTATATATGATCTCCCATATTTTGGATCCTCCTTGTGACTTTTAGGGCTTCAGTGGTAAAGAATCTGCCTGCAATGTGGGAGACCAGGGCTCCACCAGGGTAGGGAAGACCTCCTGGAGGAGGAAATGGCAACCCACTCCAGTATTGTTGCCTGGAGAATCCCATGGACATGGGAGTCTGGAGGCCTATAGTCCATGGGGGTAACAAAGAGTGGAACACAACTCGCTATCTGAGCACTGCTATGAATTTTTTAAAGATATACATTTACAGTCTCAACTAGCCATTATGTATTTTCTCAGGCAAGGAAAGCTGAGAAGTACAGCTATTAATGTTCAGAATCCTGTAAACTTTCGAATCCTCATTTATAAAAAAAAAAATCAGGACTCCGTGCTCTAGTGGCTCCACAGGTAAGGAAATTTTTGTATATCAAGAGCTCTTAATCAGAACTGTAGAGAACTTCCCTTTTGAGCTTGCCTGAAACTGGGAAAACCGAAACTGCAGCTTCGGCCTAGGGGGTTGGGGGCGGGGCGCCTGTCCGACGTAAACTACAACTCCCAGGACTCCCGGGCCAGCGCTCCCGGGAGTCATGGTTCATTCAACACCCGAGCCCGCGTTGCCCGTCCCCTCTCCCTCCCCTGGCAAGCCACACTTTGGGTTCTGACTCCAGATGAGCAAGCCCACGGCCGTCTCGGGGAACGTTTTCTTGTTGTACCGTTTTCTCTCTTGTTTCCTTTGATAGCTCATGTTGCGCACACTCAAGAACTCCTCTGCCGCAGAGGAGTGGCGACGCCCGAGGAGGCGGGGTCGGGCTCTAACCCAGACTGGGTGAACCCGGAGGTGAAAGGGATCCGGTGACCGATGGGCTGAAATGTAGTGGATCACAGAAGGTTCCGACTTCAGTAAGGAAACCTAGTGTCCTTAATTTTTTTTTAAGTACTCACAGTTCATGTCTCTTTTCTGATCTTAAAAGTCTATTTTCTTTCTCTAGCTTTTTTTCCCCCTGGTGCCTCCCTGTGGGATCATTCTTGATACCGAGTAACTCAGTGTAACTTACACGTGATACCCTCGTGCGGGCTTAGTGTCGCTTCTGATTTGCCGAGGCTGAGAGTTCCTAGAATTTCACATTAATCTTGTTAACTGCATGTATGGGGGCGAGGGGGTGAGGGGTGAAGGAGAAGACTTGAAATTCTCAAGTATAGATAACCCTAGAGGGTGAAGGTCTTAGGGTTTACTTAACATTGAAGTTCATGACCTAGAGAGGTATTTTACTTGTTCAGCCGCTCAGTGGTGTCCGACTCTTCACCAGGCTTCCCTGCCCTTCACTATCTCTGGGAGTTTGCCCAGACTCCTGTCCATTGAGTCGATGATGCCATCTAGCCCTTTCATCCTCTGTCCTCCCCCTTCTACTAACTGTTCCTAAAAAGGAACTCTAGCTAGAAGTGTTTCAACAAAAATCTTCTTTGCCGTTTTTTTCTCTGTCCTTTTTCAAATGGACACACCTGTGATGGAGACTAGATGTTGCTACCCATCAGGGTTCTTGGCCTCCTTAATCACTAGAAAGTGTTCAGAGGCTAGTCGGGATATTGAAACAAGGCTTTATTGAGGCCCCTGCTACAGCAGGGGTGAGCCAGAACAAGTTTGCTTGCTTGCTCACTTGCTGGGGGTGGGGAGAGACAGGCGAGCTTGTTCCTGTCCAGGAGTCGGAAGGAGGGGTAGATTAGGTGGTTCGTCCCTCCCTTTGAGGGGTCATGCTGAGGACCATGCTTGTACTCCCAGCTCTTCAGGCTCTTGGGAGGTGGCAGGTGGGCTTTTTGGTCTCTTTGTATCTAGGTGTCCAGAATTTGCCCCAACTACGCATGCACGCGGTTAAGTCCCTTGTAGTTTCTTTGTGTTGTGTTGCTCCTGGAGATGTTTGTCCAGGGGCAAGCATGGTAGCCCTGCACCAACAGGGTCCCAGGTCCCAGCCCCCAGCCTGTCTCAATGTGAAGAGGAGTAGTAACTCCTGCTGGAGGACTAGCAGTTGTGGCTACTGGACCCTGGTGCCCTCTTTAGAGTGTGATTAAGTTACATTTTGTTAGCAGAACCCTGCAAATTTTGAATATTTTAGATACCATTCTATTTCTTAGAAAATAATGATATCCAAGTTAGCTGACCTGCAATGATCAACTGAACTAATATATTAATACACCTAGCATAGTAGGAGGAGAAGGCAATGGCACCCCACTCCAGTACTCTTGCCTGGAAACTCCCATGGATGGAGGAGCCTGGTAGGCTGCAGTCCATGGGGTCGCTAGGAGACACGACTGAGCGACTTCACTTTGACTTTTCACTTTCATGCATTGGAGGAGGAAATGGCAACCCACTCCAGTGTTCTTGCCTGGAGAATCCCATGGACAGAGGAGCCTGGTGGACTGCTGTCTGTGGGGTCGCACAGGGTCGGACATGACTGAAGCGACTTAGCAGCAGCAGCAGCAGCATAGTAGGAACACTGGAGATAATAAAGGTTGATTCTGATCAGTTTTGACCCTTACTTCAGATTTGAACCTCAGGATTGTAGGGGCAAAGTATTTTTCTTAGAACACTTTATCTTCTCCCTTTCTTATTCAGTAATCACAAATGTGTACATTTGTTAGCTCTTTTGGTTATCTCTGTTAGAGGGAAGGAGAACGGATAGTTATTGGACACAGCCAAATTCACTTAACTTGAAATTTTTTAAGTAATTTTTTCCTTGATTGTAAAAATGCTATGTGCTGTATGTATAGGAAATTCAGAAAACACTAAAAAGTAGGGGAAAAAGAAAAAGTATCTATGATCTCACAACTAGAGACCATAGTATTAACATTTTGGTGTGTATTTTTATCTAGTTTTCTTTTTTCAAAATAAAAATTGCCCTCAATTATGAGGGGTTGCTGCTGCTGCTGCAACTGCTAAGTCGCTTCAGTCGTGTCCGACTCTGTGCAACCCCATAGACGGCAGCCCACCAGGCTCCTCTGTCCTTGGGATTCTCCAGGCAAGAATACTGGAGTGGGTTGCCATTTCCCTCTCCAATGCTTGAAAGTGAAAAGTGAGTAAATGTCTCCATAAATCCATGTATTCCATATGCTGTAGAAAATTTGAAAACCTAATTGATAATATATTGTTTTTGAGTCTGCTTTTTTCATTTAGTATAATTAGCTTCATTGTCTTTTTTTAAAAGCCAAATTTCTACATTTTTACTATTAATATGTAAAGTTTTTATCCTTTAAATCTCAGCTAAAAGGGAAGCATCTTTGAAGAGAGATTGCGTAGTTGGGAATGAAAAACGCTGAGCTCTGAACAGGCAACTTGCATTCAACTCTGCCTGAAACAGGTAGAATGAATAATCATGATTAAGTTACCTGACTTCTTGGGCATCTGGGTACCTAAAATTAAAGTATTAGACAAGGAAATAGTATTTCCTTCAAATTTAGAAATCTGTTAACATGTGAGACACCTAAGCTTGCATGGGTATTTTGTACTTGTGCTTATTCACACACTCAATTTTAGATTCTGGATCTGTTATAAGAAATAGGTGATGCAACCTATTCTATTGATATATTTATTCATTATACTCTTACTCATTTGCCTTAGTTAATTATATATGGTGAGTGGGTGGAAAACAGTGCTGTCTTCATTTATTTTGTTTGATTCAGAGATTTGAAGAATCGTTTTCCTTTGTGGGTTATTGAATTTGGGGACTGTGTGTGGAGCTGGCTGAGGCAGTGAACTGAGCTAGATTGCTTGAGGTTCCTCCCAGTTTTTCTCTCTGTGGAGTTGATATTTTTCAACTTGCGCTTATTTTGTTTCAGACGCTGAAATGAATCGTCGTCACCTATTTGCTTGGCTTTTCAGACATCTGTCTCTTAATGGTCACCTCCAGTGTCATGTCCATCGCTATTCTCATCAGCTTACACAGATCCCTCTTGACACAAGGCTGTGGGTCTTTAGGCGAAACAGGAATCACATTGTCCATCGTCTGTTAAATAAGAATTGCTCCAGGAGATACTGTCATCAAGATACCAGCATGCTCTGGAAGCATAAAGCACTACAAAAATATATGGAGGACCTGAATAAGGAGTACCAAACACTTGATCATTGTTTGCATCATATCTCTGCCAGTGAAGGGGACCGGAGGTCCTTGACTCGACGGCATGCTGAGCTGGCCCCGCTTGCGGTCATTTACAAAGAAATTCAGGAGGCTGAACAAGCCATTGAAGAATTAGAATCAATGTGTAAAAGTAGGTAAAAGATGTGTGTGTGTACAAGTACAGGATTGATTCTCTAAGTTAAAGGTATATTGAACTCGAGCTCTTAAAAAACCGACGAGTAATAAGCCCTACAATTGGAAAGGACAGGACTCTGTACTGTAAGTCTGGGTGTCTGACAGCTTCTAAAGAGTAACTCCTACTATGAGACTGAGGTCCTCACAGTCCTTGCCAAGATGCTGTTAAGGTCTGGGAGACTGAATACTGACCTTTTCAGAGCTTTAATTTATTGAATAGATCTTTGTTGAGCAGTGTCCTGGATGCTACATACCATGGACACAAAAATACAATTTCTACCCCATCAGAGGGCTCATGTAGTACGGGCATTGTTTCATCACCCTCGGAGGAAACCCTGCACCCTTTAGCCATCTCATCCCAATCCCGCCATCCCTACCAGCCTTACTTTCTGTCTCTACCCAGTTACTTATTTCAGGCATTTTATATAAATGGAATCATCCAATATGTTAGCTTCTTTCATAAGCTAAGATTGGCTTCTTTCACTTAGGATATGTTTAAGGTTCAATTTCATTGTAGCATGTTTCTGAGCTTCATTTCTTTTTATTGATGAATTATGTCCCATTGTATAGATATCTCACCTTTTATTTATATCCATTCATGAGTTGTTGGTTATTGAGTTGTTTCCACTTTTTGGTAATTATGAGCAATGCTGTTACGAATACTTGTGTACAGTAAGTTTTTGTGTGGACATATATTGCCGTATGGTAACTCCATGTTTAATCTTTTGAGGAGCTGCCTGACAGGTTTTCCTAAGAGGCTGCACCATTTTACATTCCATCTCCCATGTATGAGAGTTCTGGTTTCTCCACATCCTCTCCAACCTTTGTGATCCACCTTTGTGATTCTAGCCATCCTAGTGTGTGAAATGTGATTTTGACTTTCATTTCTCTGATGAATGTGCCTATTGTATGTCACCTTTGGATAAATGACTGTTTAAATCCTTTGCCCGTTTTTTAAATTGAGTTGTCTTTTTTATTATTGAGTTGTACGAGTTCTTTATGTTACAGATACAAGTTCCGTATCAGAAATATTATTTGCAAAATTTTTCTTCCATTTTGTGGGTTGTCCCTTGAAGCACCACCATTTTTAATTTTGATGAGGTTTATCTTTTTTTTTCCTCTTGTTTGTGTTTTGGTGCCATATCTAAGAAACCCACAGTCACGAAGATTCAGATATGTGTTTTATTCCAAGAGTTTTATATTTTTAGCCCTTATATTTAGGTCATTGATCTATTTGAGTTAATTTTACATACATAATGTGAGAGGTGTTAATTTTCAATTTTAGTATCTCTTAATATTATTGTCTTAACATTCTTCTTTTATAAACAGTTTCCAGAATATATAGAAGTTGAGAAACAAGTATAATGGATTAACCTGGGATTTAACACGTACTTTGCTATTAGCTTTTAGTTTAATTTATAAGCTTTATTCAGTGTATCATCCTGGGTATCATCTGTGTATCAAGCTTTATTCTGCGTATCATCATTTTTTATGTATTTGTTGTATTGTTGGCTGCACTGGGTGTTTCTTGCCGTGTGCAGTCTTTCTCTAGTTCCGGGACTACTCTCTAGTTGCGGTGCGCGGGCTTCTCATTGCAGTGGCTTCTCTTTTTGTGGAGCACAAGCCCTAGGGCTTGCGGGCTTCAGTGGCTGTGCACAGGCTTAGTTGCCCCGCAGCGTGTGGGATCTTCCCAGACCAGGGATTAACCCGTGCCCCCTGAATTGCAAGGCGGATTCTTAACCACTGGACCACCAGGGAAGCCCTTCTCACCTCTTTTAATGAGTATTATTTTTTACTCTTTTGCATAATTCCTCTCAGATTTGTAATTATTTGGGAAAGTTGCTTGCACATATTATACATGTTAGTCACTCAGTTGTGTCGGACTCTCTGCAACCCCATGGACTGTAGCCCACCAGGCTCTTCTGTCCATGGAATTTTCCAGGCAAGAATACTGGAGTGGGTTGCCATTCCCTCTCCGGGGAATCTTCCCAACTCAGGGATCGAACCCTATTGCACATAATAGAAGCTTACTAAATGTTTTCCAATTAAACTGACACAAACTCTGTCAGCCATGTTTGTATCATGCAATATTAGTAGATTCAATTAGTAGATTGCTTCTAAAGTTTCTACTACAATTCTGCTATTTTATAATAATAGTGATAATAGCTACATTTACTAAGTCTTATTATGTGCCAGGCACTAAGCTAAGTATTTTGCAAATATTAATCTCATTTGAATGCTCACAATGACCTTATGAGGTAGGAATTTTTATTAATATTCCCACTTTATAGATGAAACCGAGAGGTTAAAGTGCCAAAGGTCACTTACCTGGTCCAGAGAGGAGCAGGGATTTGAACCCAATCAATGAGATTGCACAGCTGCTACTCTTATTCACTGCCCAAGGATTCGAAGTCCAATATACAGTCTACCTCTGTAATATATCTTGCATGAGTCTTCTATCCTTTCCACTACTTTATATCTTCGTTATAGCTCATCAAAGATGTTT
Organism: Bos mutus; assembly: GCF_027580195.1. Classification (NCBI taxonomy): domain Eukaryota; kingdom Metazoa; phylum Chordata; class Mammalia; order Artiodactyla; family Bovidae; genus Bos; species Bos mutus. The sequence goes on along the minus strand of NC_091628.1, from coordinate 11,420,433 downwards.
ACAATAAATTCCTAACTTGTAGTCTCATCTCCAAGCTTTTCCAGCCTAGTGAGTGAGTGCTCAGTCATGTCCAACTCTTAGTGACCCCATGGACTATGCAGTCCATGGAATTCTCCAGGCCAGAATAGTGGAGTGGGTAGCCTTTTCCTTCTCCAGGGGATCTTCCCAACCCAGGGATTGAACCCAGGTCTCCCACATTGAAGGCAGATTCTTTACCAGCTGAGCTACAAGGGAAGCCCAAGAATGGGTAGCCTATCCCTTCTCCAGCGGATCTGCCTGATCCAGGAATCAAACTGGGGTCTCCTGCATCGCAGGCGGATTCTTTCCCAACTGAGCTATGAGAGGTTCCCAGCTTAAGTATAGCCTTAACTATACTACTTTCCTACTGTGAATTTTCAGTAAATCCCATTGCCTATAAATATAGATTGTTTGGCTTGGCATTTAAGAGTCCCTGCAGAGTGACCCCCACCTCTCTGTGTAGTCTTATTTCCCTTTGCATGTTCTATCTTCCAACCAAAATAGACCAATTTGCCATTTCCTGAATATACTCAGACCATCCCATGTCTTTGCTCATGTTCTTAACCCACCAATTTCATCTTCTTGAAATTCAGTCCTCTTACAAAGTATGGCTTGAATATTATACTTTGGCTTCACTCCCCTCTGTAAAACAAGTATGATTACCTTTCTCTGTTTTGTATTCTAATCTCTTATGTAAATGTCTTAACTTCAGTCCCTTTCCCTGAGCCTCAAGTACAGGGCCTGTGTCTTATTTTTATTTCCTGCAGCACCAGTCACAGGGTATAATAGACTCTTGACTCTGTTGACATTGAATTGAATCTGGTGAAATTGAATTAGGTTGGATTTTACAGTTCAGCAAGGAATGATTGCAAATCAGCAGGTGTTTCTGGTATACCTTTGACCCAGCCAACACATTGAGGTGTTTGACTCAGCCGACACATGACTCAACGCATTGAGTCATGGCAGCCTGGCTGCCGTCTGAGGCTTACGTGCACAAGGCGAGGCCAGCAGTGATAGTACAATTCTGCAGCAGGCCATTTATAGTTAGAAATTGAGGTCAGGGGCTTCCCTGGTGCGCCAGGGGTTGAGACGTCACCCTCCAGTGCAGGCAGTGCGGGGTTGATCCCTGGTCAGGGAGCTAAGATCACACACACACACCCAAGGAAGAGATTCGCACCTTATTTGGGAATCTTCCTTAAGGGTCGAAGTCTGGGTTAGACCACCCTTTAGGCCTCAGTGGCACTGCTTTTACTACCTATTGTAACCAGGTGAATGTGTCCATCTTTGCCAGCAGACTGAGCCCCTTGAGGCCTGAACCATGTTTTATTCATCCTTGGGTCCCCAGCAACTAGAGCCAGTGTTAAATGTTGAAAAACGGAATGAGGCATAGAATTCCACCAGACCCCGATGACTTCCATGACTAGAGAAGGATTTTAAAGAGCCTTCTCTCTTTTATGAGTCTTCATTTCTAATTTTTTAATTATTTAGTATCAAAAATGTCTACCTCATTTAGCACACATCACCACTGACAAATGGAGTCTCTAGGCATCTAAAGCAATGGGGTCAAAGGTTACAGGATTCACCCTGTTCGGCCACTATCTCATTGACAGCTTGTTTTGTGAGAGTTCCAGGATTTAATTTTCAGCTTTGAAATGTGAAAAGAACCACTCTTTCCATAAAGCAGAGGTTGCCAAGATATGTGGGTTTTTGACCCATGTGGTGTTTTAAGAAAATGTTTACTAAGGATGAGCATTTTTAAGAGCGCTCAAAATTTATGGAGGTTCTAGCCATGCTAGATTACTCAGTGTGCTAACCAATGACTGCCACCTTTAGACAAGTAGTCACCCCAGTTTACTCTAAAACTTAGCTTATTTGGGTCCAGAAGATGTCATCACTGATTTTTATATTTACTTATAGACATTCATATCACCAGCTCTTTGGAGCAAGATTATACTTATTTTCACACAAGTTTTTTGGACATACTTAGCATAAGGCAATGGCACCCCACTCCAGTACTCTTGCCTGGAAAATCCCATGGATGGAGGAGCCTGGTAGGCTGCAGTCCATGGGGTCTCTAGGAGTTGGACACGACTGAGCGACTTCACTTTCACTTTTCACTTTCATGCATTGGAGAAGGAAATGGCAACCCACTCCAGTGTTCTTGCCTTGAGAATCTCAGGAACGGGGGAGCCTGGTGGGCTTCCATCTATGGGGTTGCACAGAGTTGGACACGACTGAAGCGACTTAGCAGCAGTAGCAGTAGCATATACTTTGGAGAAGGAAATGGCACCCCACTCCAGTACTCTTGCCTGGAAACTCCCGTGGACGGAGGAGCCTGGTAGGCTGCAGTCCATGGGGTTGCTAAGGGTCGGACATGACTGAGCGACTTCACTTTCACTTTTCACTTTCAGGCATTGGAGAAGGAAATGACAACCCACGCCAGTGTTCTTGCCTGGAGGATTCCAGGAACAGGGGTGGACTGCCATCTATGGGGTCGCACAGAATTGGACATGACTGAAGTGACTTAGCAGCAGCAGCAGCAAATACTTAATTGATATTCTCTAACTATTGTTGTAATAGTTCTTTTTTATAATCCCTTGCCTTCACAACATAAAATTTAGTAGATTGAGGTTAGGTAGCTATTTAAGAGTTTCTTGGTGAGTATTTAAACATTTTTACTATTATTTGATGGTTTGTAGGTCTAAATAAACAAGATGAAAAACAGCTACAAGAACTTGCTTTGGAAGAGAGGCAAACCATTGCTCAGAAAATCAACATGTTATACCGTGAGGTATGTTTTAAGAGGTAAACTAAACCTAATACCGTGAATATAAAGGAATACTGTTCTTGCTCAATTATGTTTTGGTGCTTAAAGTACTTTCTGAACACCACTTTTATTAAGTTTTCTCTTAGAATGATTGATAATGTTGGGTTTAGTGCTGTAATTTACGACAGAATGAGAGTGAGGTGAAGAGACTGTGATGGCAAAGAAAAGAACAAGCCCCCTACCTCCAGACAAAAGTATTCCTAAGCTGAATCTACTTCAACAAGGGGAGGAGTCCAGGGTTTTTAAGTCTTAGAAAAAGGGAGCGGCTCATGCTGCTTAGGTTAAATATGGAATGAATCCAAGACTGTAGAGACAATGGGTTAATGTAAGTCTTCAGCCCCTTCTAGCTCAGCGGATGGATTGTCTAAAAGAAAAGGAAGATCCAGCACTGCGTCTTACGTTCCCCTCTGCCATGTCTGCTGTCCCCCTACCTTCAGTCTTCCCTACTCTGGGAACCCAGTAGATGGGCTTTTGTTTTTAATTGAAGTACGGTTGATTTACAATGTTGTGTTCGTTTCAGGTGTACAGTACAGTTATTCTGTTACGTATACACAGACACACATATCTTCTTTCTCAGCTTCTTTTTCATTATAGGTTATTACAAAATTCTCAGTATAATTCCCTGTTCTATACAGTAGGTCCTTGTTGTTTATTTTATATATAGCAGTATATATTTGTATATGTTAATCCCAAACTCTTAATATATCCCTCCCCCTTTTCCCTTTGATGACCCTGTTTGTTTTCTATGTCTGTGCATCTATTTCTGTTTTGTAAAAAAGTTCATTTGTATCCTTTTTTTTTTTTTTTTAAGATTCCACAGATAAGCAACAGTGTATGATATTTGTCTTTCTCTGTCTGGCTTACTTCACTTAGTATGATAATAATCTCCAGAGGGGCTTTTTGAGGGGTTGAGGAGGATGTGGTGGAGGTATCAATATTTTTTATCCCTGATATAAACAGCTAGTCAAAAACAGAAGTCAGACGTCTGACTCCTAGTCTAATATTCTCTCCATCAGGCCATATCATTTCTAGCAGAGATGGGCTGTTTCAAAAACTGTCAGTAGGAAGAGTCCATGATACATGGGTAATTTCAGTTTGATTTGAAAGACCTTTTAGTAATAATAAAAAGAAAACTGCTTCCATTTTCTTCCTAAGAGGGATATTGGTTACTTTCTTTATCAGAAAGTCCCTCTTTTTCTTATTACACTGAGAAAATATTTGAGCCTTATCTTGGGAGTCCTCAATCTACTCTTTAAACAGCAACTCTGCTGAGAAGACAGGGCATGGCCTGGCACTGGCATTTATTGTGGGAGAGAACATGTAATCATATATAAAAAGTCCTCATTTTCTCCAAATGAAGACTTTGAAAGCTTTCTTTCATTACATGAAAGAAGCTACTGTTCAGGACTACTAGAAGCAGAATCTGAAGAAAACTGAGTGGAACACTGGACTTTGATCTGAACTTCTGCATTTTAGAAAATTGAGATAATCTGATAGCATTGTAGAAACTATCCCAACAAGTAACTTCATTGTTTGACATAAACTGATTGCTTATCTTAGGCCTAATTAGGTCTGCTTATTAAAGCCAGACCTCTTTTGGGATGATCTATGATTTTATTAATTACTGATTTTATTAATATTTGCGAATCTCTTGTCTAAGTTCAAGTAATAACAGCATACCTGGAAACTATACACACTAATACTGATTTTTCCCCCTTTTCAGCTTTTCCAGAGTCTACTGCCAAAGGAGAAATATGACAAAAATGATGTTATTTTAGAAGTGACATCTGGAAGAACGACTGGAGGTCAATAAAATAATTTTTTTTTTTTTTTTTGCAAGCTCACCAAGAGAGTGATTTATTTGGTGACAGAAACTAGTGAGTCACTGAAGAGTCTCCTGGGACTGATGTCGGAGTGAAAGATGAACATGACAAATGGGTTCTAGCTCCAGTGATTCTAGAAAGCTAGCAGCATCTCAGAAAGGAAGCAGCGGGTTATGAGTCAGAAGACAACATCCCAGATGGGCAGCACTCAGTTTCCACTCCTGTGGAAACATCGATACCTGGTAGTTTGTGGCTAAATGACACAATAGATGTATTATACGTACTGCTGCTGCTGCTGCTAAGTCGCTTCAGTCGTGTCTGACTCTGTGCAACCCCATAGACGGCGGCCCACCAGGCTCCCCCATCCCTGGGATTCTCCAGGCAAGAACACTGGAGTGGGTTGCCATTTCCTTCTCCAATAAAATAATTTTATTGTAAATGATCTTAAAAAATACTTGAAGGTTACCTTGATTTGACACACTATAACTTTAAAAGTTTGTTAAATGTGTTTCCCTTTGGAAGCAGTTACTTCTCAACTCCTAAGAGGCCTTGTATCAATACTTAAGGAGGACTTTCCTAAAATTTCCTGGAATTTCTTCTCCTAGAAAAAGCAGAAATTTTTTTTTTTTATTGAAGTATAGTTGATTTATAGTGTTGTCTTAGTTTCTGATTCAGTTACATCTATATATATATTCTTTTTCATACTTTTTTTAATTTGGTTTATTACAGGATATTGAATATATTCAATTCTAGTGTGCTATACAGTAGAACATTGTTGTTGATCTATTATGTATATAGTATTATATATCTGCTAATCCCAGACTCCTCATTTATCCCTCCTCATTCCCTATCCTGGAGAAGGCAATGGCAACCCACTCCAGGACTCTTGCCTGGAAAATCCCATGGACATAGCAGCCTGGTAGGCTGCAGTCCATGGAGTCGTGAAGAGTCGGACATGACTGAGCTACTTTACTTTCACTTTTCACTTCCATGCATTGGAGAAGGCAATGGCAACCCACTCCAGTACTCTTGCCTGGAAAATCCCATGGACAGAGGAGCCTGGTTGGCTGCAATCCATGGGGTCGCTAGAGTTAGACACGACTGAGCGACTTCACTTTCACTTTTCACTTCCATGCATTGGAGAAGGCAATGGCAACCCACTCCAGTACTCTTGCCTGGAAAATCCCATGGGCTGCCGTCTATGCACTCACACAGAATCGGACACAACTGAAGCAACTTAGCGCAGCAGCAGCAGCAGCATCCCCTATCCCCTTTGGTAAACATAAATTTGATGTCTGTATCGATAAGTCTGTTTCTGTTTCATAAATAAGTTCATTTGAGTCATAGTTTAGATTCCACATAGAAGTGATATCATCTGATATTTGTCTTTCTTCCTTTTCTGACTCACTTCATTTTGTGAGATAATCTCCAGGTCCATCCATATTGCCACACAGATGGCGTTACTTTGTTCTTTTCCAAGGCTGAGTAGTGTTCCATTGCACATGGATGCCAGACCTTCTTAACCCATTCATCTCTCAGTGGACATTTAGGTTGTTTCCATGTCTTGGCTATTGTAAATAATGCTGCAGTGAACACTGAGGTGCATGTGTCTTTTTGTATTAGAGTTTTCTCCAGATATATGCCCAGGAGTAGGATTGCTGAGTCATACGGCAACTCTATTTTTAGTTTTTTAGGGAACCTCCATACTGTTTTCCATAGTGACTCTACCAGTTTACATTCCCACCAACAATGCTGGAGGGTTCCTTTCTCCCCACACCTTCTCCAGCGTTTGTTATTCATAGATTTTTAATGGTGGCCATTCTGAGCAGTGTGAATTGATACCTCCTTTGTAGTTTTGATTTGCGTTTCTCCAATAATTAATGATGTTGAACATCTTTTCATGTGCCTATTGTCCATCTGTATGTCTTCTTTGGAAAATGTATAGTGACTGAATATTTTTTTATTTTCTTTTAGGTGATATCTGCCAACAATTTACCCGAGAAATATTTGATATGTACCAGAATTATTCAAGCTACAAACACTGGAGATTTGAACTTCTGAATTATACACCAGCTGATTATGGTAAGTGTGTTTGAGGATTTTGTCCATAGACGATGCTGAAAATTATTTTTTCTCTGCTTTTGATTAGAACCATGTTGTCCTGTTTTTTTAAACATATGGTCTGTATCTACTAAATATTGTGACATGGACTCATGAATTACAGTGGCTTACTATAGTAGAATTCTTGCTATAGAAGAAGAGAATGGGAGAAAGAGAAGCATCCTCTCAGGAAGGAATATATGAATTAGCAAAACTTTTCCTGTGGAGGGTTGATAAATGCCTTGCCTGGGAAATCATTGTTCTGTTATAAAAAGCCAAGATGTATTAAACTTTTTACTCTAAAGTACTTATAATGTGTTAGATGTTTATGGGAATGCAGAAAAAGTTAGTCATTTATCTTTAGTTTCAAGATGCTCCCACTCAAGCTGGACTGATAAAAACTTAGACAACATAAACAATAAGAAACTAGTGCAAGTCTTTAAAGTTTTAAATACTCAGAGTATGTTAAATTAGAACAGCTGATAATTCTGTTTTGTTCCATTCTTTTAATTCATCTGGAAGTTTTTTAATCTGCTTGGTTGCACAGAGATACACCATGGTAGACAGAGGGCCCATGAGTAATAAGTCACAAATGATCAAAGTGGGGAAAGAAGGTTCACATAAGTGACACAATCCAGGGAAATGAACACCAGTGGCGAGCATAGGAAGTGTGTGCTCAGGACAGGTTTGAAGTACAGCCAGTGGTCAGGAAAGAGGAAGACCAGGAGAGCAGAGGGAAGGAGTAGTCTGAGCAACGGCATGATGGTGGGGAACATCTTGCAGTGTGTGTAGAAGTGGGGAAGCCAGTTAATCGGGATATTTGTGATGAGAAGTGAGAGGAAATAGGTTTGAAAGAGTAGATTTTCAGCAGACAAGAAAGCTGAACAAGCCTTGATTATTAGGGAGCTATTGAACACTTTATTAATAAGAATATCATTTGATAAATATATATTGTAAGAAGATTATTTTTTTCTTTTTTATTGAAGTATAGTTGGTTTATAATATTTTTTCAATTTTTGATATATATCACAGTGATTCATACACACACACACACATATAATTCTCTGTGCTATACCATAGGTCCTTGTTGGTCTTCTGTTTTATGTCCGCAAAGTGAAAGTCACTCAGATGTGTCCGACTCTTTGCGACCTCATGGACTATACAGACCATGGAATTCTCTAGGCCAGAATACTGGGGTGGGTAGCCTTTCCCTTCTCCAGAGGGTCTTCCCAACCCAGGGGTCAAACCCAGGTTTCCCGCATTGCAGGCAGATTCTTTACCAGCTGAGCTACAAGAGAAGCCCATTTTATGTATAGTAATGGCACCCACTCCAGTTCTCTTGCCTGGAAAATCCCATGGATGGAGGAGCCTGGTAGGCTGCAGTCCATGGGGCTGCTAAGAGTTGGGCACGACTGAGCGACTTCACTTTCACTTTTCACTTTCATGCATTGGAGAAGGAAATGGCAACCCACTCCAGTATTCTTGCCTGGAGAATCCCAGGGACAGAGGAGCCTAGTGGGCTGTTGTCTTGGGGTAGCACAGAGTCAGATACGACTGAACGGGCTTAGCAGCAGTGTATGTATGTTAATCTAAATCTTCTAAATCTCTTCCTCTCTTTCCCCTTTGGTAACCAAAAATTAGTTTTAAGATTATTTTGACAACAGTGTGAAAGATGGATTGAAGAGGCTAGATTTAAGGCAGGTGGCTGAGAGGTTATTAGAGTAACCAGGTGTGCCTAAGAGTTAGAATTGGGAGTAGACATATGAGAGACCTTCGGAGGAAGAATGGGCAAAATTTGGTAACTGATGAGAGAAGCTATTGCTTGCCAACTGTGTCTGGCATGCAGTGTGGGTCATTTGATCCTTAAAACCCTGTGAGATGGGTATTGTTAATCCTATTTCACAGATGAAAATCTAGGCTCAGAGAGTAAGTAACTAATCCAAGATCACACAATGAGGAATGGCAGTCCTGGGGTTAGATTTAAGTCGACACTACATCCCATTAGTTTATTCTGACACAAAGGAAATGAGCCACAGGGACTTAATCTTTCTAGCTGAGACGATTGCAATATTCATTCATTCCAAATGAAATAGAAATTGGAAGGCAGACTTCACTTGGGAAGAACAGTGAAAGTGGTTTTTGCATGATTGTGTGTTGTTATAGTGAACATCCCTTTAGAAATATCCAGTAAGTGCTGAAGTTGTGTAATCAGAGCTTTGGTGAGACAATAGAGTTGAGGAGAGATATTTAATAGCTGTTAGAACAGAGATGGGGGCTTCCCTGGTTGCTCAGTTGGTAAAGAATCCGCCTGCAATGCAGGAGACCCTGGTTCGATTCCTGGGTTGGGAAGATCCCCTGGAGGAGGACGTGGCAACCCACTCCAGGATTCTTGCCTGGAGAATCCCTATGGACAGAGGAGCCTGGCGGGCTATAGTCTGTGGGGTCACAAAGTGTCGGACACGACTGAGCAACTAAGCACAGCACAAAACAGAGATGATGTCTGATGCTGAGAGGGAATAAGTGAGGGAGAGTCTGTAGAGAGGGTACCAAACCATGGAGAATGGCCACATTTAGAAAAATAGACTAGCTGGCAAAAGAAAAAAAGGGGTCAGGTAAGCAGGAAAAAGAATGGGGACAGTATATACTGTGGACGCAGGAGAGAGAGTTTCGAGAATGTAATCAGAAGCAGCATTAGAAAAGAAAGAGTGTCATCTCTGAGATGCATATTTTGAATTCAACTTTCAGCAATGAAAGGGAGATGCACTTGACATCAGGAGGAGAGTTTCTGCTCCAGGGACGCAGAGCAGACAAACAATGGTTGGGAAGTCTTTTTTTAAGATACACTGATTCCCTAGCAAAATAAAATAAAAGACATTTTAAAAAGTACAAAGTTGAGCTTTCCTGGTGGCTCAGTGGTTAAGACATGGTTTCAATACCTGGTCCGGGAAGATCCCACGTACCACGGAGCAACCCGTGTACCTCAAGGACTGAGCCTGTACTCTTGAGCCCACAGCCGCAGCTGCTGAAGCCGGTATGCCTAGAGCCCATCTCCACAGGAAGAGAAGCCACAGCAGTGAGAGGCCCAGCACCACAACTAGAGAGAAGCCCGTGCTCCCTACAGCCGGAGAAGGCCTGTGCCCTGCAGCAAAGACCAGCACAGCCGTGAATAAAATAAATAAGTCTTTTAAAAAAGAAACAGATTAATGTATACAAAATAGAAGGGAAAAAACAAGGTAAAAATCCTTTTATCAAAAACGAAACAATTGGGGGAATTCCATGGCAGTCCAATGGTTAGGACTCTCTGCTTTCATTGCTGTGGGCCTAGGTTCGCTCCCTAGTGCGGGAACTAAGATCCATGTCTCACCTGCCACCAAAAAAAAAGGAAAAAATTTAATACTCTATTCATATACCTTTAAAATTAAAACCTAAGAATAGACCTTTATCCATTAAAATTATAAAATATAATTTATTTACTATAATGAGGAGAAGACAAAGATATGGATAGAGAATAAAATAGAGACGGGGAAAAAGTATCTATCTTACAAAATATGTATGTTAAAGTATATGTATGGGGCTTCCCAGGTGGCACTGGTGGTAAAGAGCCTGCTTACCAATACAGGAGACTTTAGAGATTCAGGCTTGATCCCTGGGTCAGGAAGATCCCCTGGAGGAGAGCATGGCAATCCACTCCAATATTCTTGCCAGGAGAATCCCGTGGACAGGGGAGCCTGGTTGGCTACAGTCCACAGGGTTGCAAAGAGCTGGACATGACTAAAGAGACTTAGCACAGCATATATGTATATATATATATATACACATACTTGGGAGGGATTGGGGACAGGAGGAGAAGGGGACGACAGAGGATGAGATGGCTGGATGTCATCACCGACTCGATGGACATGGGTTTGGGTGAACTCCAGGAGTTGGTGATGGACAAGGAGGCCTGGCGTGCTGCAATTCATGGGGTTGCAAAGAGTCGGACACGACTGAGCAACTGAACTGAACTGAATGTTTAATTGAAATACAGGGAACTCACAGAGATTCACATAGCACTAGAAGCTAAGATTGGGAAAAAATACACTTAAATGTAAAAATTCATGTATCAAATGACTTGAAGTGTTTTAGTTTTGTGATCTTGGGACAGATAGGGAAAACCCTCAGCCATTACACAAGTAGTCAATACTAGGTGATTACAAGATTAGTCTTTGCAGGGTGGTGGCTCTTGACATGTAGTGTAGGTCTATCACTGTCATTCTATATTCCTGAGTTCTAGGGAGTTGAGAAAAATGTCTTTCAAATTGAAGGGGGCTTCCCTGAGTGGCTCAGTGGTAAAAAAATCCACTTACCAATGCAGGAGACTCAGGTTCAATCCCTGGGTTGGGAAGATCCCTGGAGAAGGAAATAGCAACCCACTCTAGTATTCTTGCCTGGAAAGTCCCACCATGGACAGAGGAGCCTGGCAGGCTACCAGTCCATGGGGTCGCAAAAGAGTCAGACACGACTTGGTGACTGAACAACAACAACAAGTGAAATTTATTATATTCTCTCTTCCCTCCCAACCGATTAATGTTTATAATTATGTTTTGTTATTTTCTGCTCACCAGCTGAATTCAGGGAGAGGTCATTAAAGTAATGTGGTGGTTGGGACTTCCCTGGCGGTCCAGTGGTTAAGATGCTGTGCTCCCAGTGCCGGGGGCATGGGTTCCATCTCTGGTTGGCGAACTAAGATCCTGCAGGCCACACATCGAGGCATAAAAAAATAACTAACTAAATAAAAATAACGTGGTGGTTAATTTAATGTGTCCAGATAGTATACTTTCACCACAACTGTTGAGAAATAAATTTATGAAGGGAGCCCTGGCGTCACTGAAGAGCTCTCTGGTAGCTTTTTCCTGCAGCCAGGACCTTACAGTGGGAACTCTAGTAGATGAATTGGGAAACCTAAGGGCAGTTGGAGTAAATGGATCTCAGGGTAGCAGTGTTGGCACTTAGTGGCCAAAGGCAATATGGGTGTGGTTACCATAATGGACAACAGAGTAAAAGGAGCAATCGGAATAGGCTGACTTACGCAGACAGGGCATTGGCTGGTTGACATGTGTCCCTGGGAGTAAAGAATGGAAGCCTGCTAAATTCTTATTTGATCTGTATAAGCAGAAAAGTTCTAGGTCAAATGAACAAAAGTCTAACCTGTGTCATAAAACCAGAAGTCATGGCCCCTTAGTCAGTTCCTAGACTTGAGCCAATTTGTAGACCTAAAACCCCTTGAATACAGGCAAGAGTGAGTCCTCTTGAGAAAGTCGGTACATGCCAGAAATTTATATACTGCCAGCCTTTCTTCCAGGCTTTCCTGGTGGCTCAGACAGTAAGAATCTGCCTGCAATGCAGGAAACCTGAGTTCTATCCCTGGGTTGGGAAGATCCCCTGGAGTAGAAAATGGCAATCCACTCCAGTATTCTTGCCTGGAGAATCCCATGGACAGAGGAGCCTGGCAGGCTACACTCCATGGAGTTGCAGAGTGAGACACGACTGAGCAACTAACACTTTCACTTTCCCTAAAGGGGAGTATTAAATGCATGATTATCTATAGAACTAGGTCTAATTGAGGACTAAGAGGAAAAAGTACAGTATATAAGGACTGTTAGATCTGACAGTATAGAGTACAGTCATTTGCAAAATGGGGAGGAGAATGGGAAGAGCACATGCAAAAAGTTTTATAATGTTTTTAGTAATCATACTGGTGGCAGAACTAATACTGGCATTCTGAGACTGTTGTTTATGAAATATGGGATAAAATAGAAGAGTAGTTATGAGATACTCTGATTCTGGTATCCTCTCTGTCTTTGGGAACCAAGATTCTCAGTATGGAAAGCAAGTGATACAGGAATGTTAGAGAAGACATTGTGATCTTTAATTTATATTAGAAGTATCAGTTATCAAGAACAAGTTGTCTGAGATTTTATCCTATTTGCAAGACAGAAATTTAGCAAGTCAGTTTCTTGGGTCAGGGACAAAGGATGGTTTATGACTCATGGTAGTAGCAGCAACCAGAATATCAGCATTTTTGTGCTGGTTTCATGAACTCCACATCCCAAAAGGCAACTGGAAGAAGGTCAATGACACCTGCCCCCATGGTGGGTTTAAAAACATGAGAAGAATCCTGAGCTTGGGGTTCTCAAGTGTATTTTATTTTGCTGAGTCTCCATTGCCATGCACGCAGGCTTAGTTGCCCTGCAGCATGTAGGACCTTAGTTCCCTGATTAGGGATCAAACCCATGTCCCCTGCATCGGAAGGTGGAATCTGTTCCTCGGCTGTGCTGGGTGGGCCACGTGGGCTTTTCCTCTAGTTGAGGTGAGCAGGGGCTCCTCTGTAGTTGCGGTGGCTTCTCTTGTTGCAGAGCACGGGCTCTAGGGTGTGTGGGCCTCAGCAGTTGTGGCTCCCCGGCTCTAGAGCACAGGCTCAGCAGCTGTGGCGCACAGGCTTAGCTGCCCCACGGCATGTGAGATCTTCCTGACCAGGGATGGAATCCGCGTCTCCTACATTGGCAGGCACTTGTCCTTAGCTCTAGAGGGAGACATTGTCTCCAAAGCTTTTTTATTTGTTTGTTCACTAAACAAATACCCTTAAAAATATATTCTGGAACAAAAGGGCAGGCAGTTCCTTGTTTACAAGATGTGCAGAAATGCAAGAATTTGATAAGGAATTGTTTCTCAACATCTCTGTAAACTCATGAGGTATTTCCTATCTCTGTCCATTGAAAAGGTTTGGAAACAATGACCAACCCAGTATTAGTGAATATCCCTAGTCCCCAAATATTGAAAACATTGAAATGTTATTTTCCTTCGAAAGGAACCAGGGGTTCTTGGAGAAATGGCTGAATCTAGGTCTTTTTTTTTTTTTTTAAAGTCACTCAGTCATGTCCAACTCTTTGTGACCCCATGGACTATACAGTCCCTGGAATTCTCCAGGCCAGAATACTGGAGTGGGTAGCTTTTCCCTTCTCCAGAGGATCTTTCCAACCCAGGGATTGGGCCCAGGTCTCCGGCATTGCAGGTGGATTCTTTACCAGCTGAGCCACAAGGGAAGCCCATAGAATTGGACTATCAGCCTTTTACAACCTCTGTGGTACATGAAGCATCAAACATTGTCAACACCATAAAAACAGACAGCCAGACATTGTCTGTCTCCTGTTGTCTTGCCAGAGTTCAATCTAGTTTCTGGATCCAGCTGCCCAGTAGCAGCCAGGACAGAGGGCAGAAAAGAGACTGAAGCATGCCAAGAGTATGCAGTCAGCAAAACCAAGCTGTGGGAAATTTCTATATGTCAACAGCCCTGATTCCTCAATGGATAACTTGAGATGGGTGATGAACTTATAGACTAGAGGTTTGAAAGACATATCAACTTTTTTAAATGGACAAGACTATACTGTAGTGCCTAGGGCAGCACATTAGGTAATAAAATTATAGTAGAGAAGGAAATAAAAAATACTGGTTACCTGAGAAAGGGAAGGGATTGTAGGAAAGGCAGGTCTATGGGAGGGCTTTGCAGGTGCCGGATAAAGTTCTTTTTCTTAATCTTGAACCATGCATTTGATTCATGTGGTTTTCTACGTCTGTATATTATTTTACAATAAAAATATTTTTTTAAACAATATGTTCAGTAAGAAGCTAGCTTAGGCATTGTGCTTATTTTCCCGCTTCACAGACAAGCAAGAATTAAATTTCAATAGATTTTGAAAGCTTGGGAGGACCTACAGAATTATTCATCATTATCATATTGCTGTGTTATTGAGCACTCATATATGGCACCAAATTAGCCTAAGATTGCATTGATTCAATGCAGAAAATGCCCCAGTATTCTTTTTTTTATAATACTATTTTTATAAAAGTGAAATTTGTTCATCATATAAAAACTTTACAACAAAAACACTTAAGATGAAAAACATGCTGCTGTTTGATTCTCCAGAGATAACCATAAGCCATCTTTTGGCATGTTCCCTATTACATACGCACATACTTAGGCTGGGAAACGTCTTTGGGATCTACTTTCTGTTCTCATCTCAGGCTCTGTGCTCACAGAGGCCTTTCATGGAGGCCATTTAAGGTCCTGGTCCCTTCCAAAGTAGAATGTATTATCACTCTGGAACATCTTTTTTCATAGGTGGGCTACATCACGCAGCGGCCCGAATTTCTGGTGATAACGTCTATAAGCACTTGAAGTACGAAGGTGGGATTCACCGGGTTCAGCGAATCCCCGAGGTGGGGCTGTCATCCCGGATGCAGCGTATTCACACGGGGACAATGTCGGTGATCGTCCTCCCCCACCCAGATGAGGTAACCCCCTGCAGGAACCCCGTTCCATTATCCGTGAAGATCCACCGCAGTTTCACTGTCCACGAAAAGCTCCTGTGCGTTCTACTTACAGAATGCTTCTGCACCCCAAACATGTGAACTTCTTTCCCCCCACGAAGCAGTCCCTCCATTCTCTGTGGACAAGTGACCGTCCTACAGTTCAGCTCACGTCTGACACCGTCTCCCTGGGGAAGTTCCACAAGCTGGACTCAGCCCCATAGGACAGCCGCCCCAGCCACATCAGAGCCAGACGTGAGACCAGGCTGTCTCCTGTGCTCCTGCATCTGGAGGGTCCCGTGACCCCCTCCTTAGTCTCAGTAATTTACTAAAGGGGCTCAAAAACACAGGAAAACAGTGTCCTTACTAGCGCGTGCATGCTGTTGTGTCCAACTCTCTGTGACCCCACGGACCTCTGTCCTTGGAATTCTCCAGGCAAGAATACTGTGGTGTGGGTTGCCGTGCCTTTCTCCAGGGGATCTTCCCAACCCAGGGATAGAACTCGAGTCTTCTGCATTGGCAGGAGGATTCTTTACCACTGAGCCACCTGGGAAGCTCATACTTACTAGACTACTGCTTTATTACCAAAAATATAGCTCAGGAAGGGCCAGATGGAAGAAACTCAGAGAACACAAAGACGTGTATCGCTTCCATACCCTCTCTAGGCTCGCCACCCTACCTTGCAGCATCACGTGGAAGTGCTCTGAACTCTGTGCTTGGGGACTTTTATGGAGTCTTCCATACATAGACATGATTGGTTAAATCAATCGACTTTGGGGATTAATTCAACCTCCAGCCCCTCTCCCCTCCCTGGAGATTGGGGTGGAGCTGAAAGCTCCAGCCCTCTAGTCCTGTGTTTGGTTCCTCTGGCCGTAAGTCCGCAAGCTGTGGTTATCCGGGGTTTTCCAAAGGTCACCTTATTAACATAAAGTCAACTGTGGCTCAGAGGGCTTGTTACGAATACCAAAGGACACCTTTGTCACTCTCATCACTTGAGAAAATATCCAAGGGTTTTAGGAGCTCTCTGCTGAGAACTGAACAATATATATTTCTTAGCATAAATCACAATGTCACAACTAATGCTTAGTCCAGTTAATAGTTTCCTCAGTCATCAAAAAGTATCTTTATAGCTATTTTCTTAAACCAGGATGCTATCAAGTTTCACTTATTGCAGTTTGTTGTTCTAACTCTTTATGCCTGGAACAGTCTTCCAACCTTTTTTTTTTTTAAATGACATTGATATTTTGAAGAGTCTAGACCTTTTGTCTTGTAGAATGTTCCACATTCTGGATTCGTCTGTTTCCTTATAACGCTCTTTAACTTGTTCCTTTATCTCCTGCATTCCATGAAAAGTTGTATTTAAATATTCCATTCTATTCAGGTTATACATTTAGAGCAAGAATACTTCGCAGGTGTCGTTATATTCATGTTGCGTCTCATCACAAGTCATAGAATATCAGATTGCCCCACTTTTAGCAAGGATCACTGTGAGCATTTAGTGAAGTTGGTGACCACAAAAAAAATCCTGATTGTGAAAGTGTATTTCTCCCTTTATAATAAGGGAATAATCTAAGTAATATAATAATATAGTAATATAAGTAATATATCCTATTCCAAACAACTTTTCTTCCATGGTCTTTAACATCCAGTAGTGATCTTTGCCTGAATTAGTTATTTAGTTTGGTGTTTCAAAATGATGATTTTCTGATTTCATCATTCCTTCTGCATGTATTAACTGGCATTCTTCACTGTGAAGAACTTTCCTCCCCACTACCTTCTCGCCTCCTTTCTTCTCTTTCTCTTTCCATTTTTATTTTACCTCATTGTAAACTCATATATTGAATTTTGTATGTTTGTGACTTCATTATAGACTTACAGATTTATTTTTTAAATTCAATAAAATATAATCACTATTGTTTTTCTTTTTGAAAAAATTGAGGTGTAGTTGATTTATACTACTATGTTTCAGGTGTACAACAAAGTGATTCACTATTTTGAAAGGTTGTTCGCCACTTATAGTTATTATAAAATATTGGCTTTCTTCCCTGTGCTGTAAAATATATCCTTATAGTTCATTTATTTTATACATAGTAGTCTGTACTTCTTACTCCCCTACATCTATTCTTCTCTTCCCCTTTTCCTCTCCTCACTGGTAACCACTAGTTTGAGTCCATTTCTTTTTTGTTATATTCACTGCTGCTGCTGCTGCTGAGTCATGTCAGTCGTGTCCGACTCTTTGCAACCCCATAGACAGCAGCCCACCAGGCTCCCTCGTCCCTGGGATTCTCCAGGCAAGAACACTGGAGTGGGTTGCCATTGCCTTCTCCAATGCAGGAAAGTGAAAAGTGAAAGTGAAGTCGCTCAGTTGTGTCTGACTCTTCACAACCCCATGGACTGCAGCCTACCAGGCTCCTCCATCCATGGGATTTTCCAGGCAAGAGTACTGGAGTGGGTTGCCACTGCCTTCTCCAGATCAGTCGCTCAGTCGTGTCCGACTCTTTGTGACCCCATGAATCGCAGCACTCCAGGCCTCCCTGTCCATCACCAACTCCCGGAGTTCAGTGAGACTCACGTCCATTGAGTCAGTGATGCCATCCAGCCATCTCATCCTCTGTCGTCCCCTTCTCCTCCTGCCCCCAATCCCTCCCAGCATCAGAGTCCTTTCCAATGAGTCAACCCTTCGCATGAGGTGGCCAAAGTACTGGAGTTTGAGCTTTAGCATCATTCCTTCCAAAGAAATCCCAGGGCCGATTGTCCAAAAGCAGTTATATTCACTGCTGCTGCTGCTAAGTCGCTTCAGTCGTGTCCGACTCTGTGCAACCCCATAGACAGCAGCCCACCAGGCTGCCGTCCCTGGGATTCTCCAGGCAAGAACACTGGAGTGGGTTGCCATTTCCTTCTCCATTGCGTAAAAGTGAAAAGTGAAAGTGAAGTCGCTCAGTCGCGACCGACTTGTGGCGACCCCATGGACTGTAGCCCACCAGGCTCCTCCATCCATGGGATTTTCTAGGCAAGAGTACTGGAGTGGCTTGCCATTGCCTTCTCCAGTTATATTTACTAGTGTGTTTTAATTTTTAGACTCCCTATATAAGTGATACTATACATATTTGTCTTTCTCTGTTTGACTTATTTCACTAAGCACAGTACCCTCCAAGTTCATTTATGTTATTGCAAATTGCAAAATTTCATTTTTTCTGGCCGAGCAATATTCCAGTGTGTGTGTGTGTGTGTGTGTGTGTGTGTGTGTGTGTGTGTGTGTGTGTGTCACATCTTTATCCATTCATGAATACTTATGGTTGCTTATGTATCCATTCATGGATAATTATGGAAGCAACTATGGTTGCTCCATATCTTGGCTGTTATAAACAGTACTGCTGTGAACATTGGGTGAATATATCTCTGTGAGTTAAGGTTTTTATTTTCAGATATATACCCAGGAGTGGAATTGCTGGATATGTTAGTTCTGTTTAGTTTTTTGAGAAACCTCCATGCTACTTTCCCCAGTGATGCACCAATTTACATTCCCACCAACAGTGTACAGGGGTTTCCTTTTCTCCATATGGTCCTGATGTTAGATGATAGCCTTTCTTTCTGATGATAGCCATTCTGACAGATGCAAGGTGATGCCTCACTGTGGTTTTGATTTGCGTTTCTCTGATGATTAATGATGTGGAGCATCTTTTCATATGCCTGTTGGCCACTTGAGTGTCTTCTTTGGAAAAATGTCTATTCATGTCTTCTGCCTTTTTAAAACAATATATTTTGTATCTAATATAGCTTTGTAGGATGATAGATAATAAAACTTTTGAAAGATTACATAACTCAGCGGTCTCATAAATCAGTGTTTAAAATAGCATCTATTGGAATAGGGTGTTTATGGTTCTTTCTTTGTTATAAGTTATTTCAGCTCTTAGTCAAATGGCTGTGATTTAAAACAGTACAGTTTATTTGAAAGACCTTGGGATCAGTTTAATATGTAAGTATTTGTTAAGTATGGAATTTACTCATGCTGTACTTTTGGTTCTAGGTCGATGTGAAAGTGGACCCTAAGGACTTGCGAATAGATACATTTCGAGCCAAAGGCGCAGGAGGGCAGCATGTTAATACAACCGATAGTGCTGTCAGACTCGTCCACATCCCCACAGGTGAGCTAGTCCTTTTGCCTTTGTACTTTTAACTCTTTTTTTCACATCTTATAAAACTGTTCGGCATTTAGAAAGAGTTTTATGTTAGTGTCTGTGTTCTTGCACAAACCCCTTAAAGATGACACTGGAGGGCCTTCCCTGGTGGTCCAGTGGCTAAGACTCCACACTCCCACTGCAGAGGGCCCGAGTTCAATCCCTAGTCAGGGAACTAGATCCCACGTGCCACAACTGAGAGATACTGCATGCCATGATGAAAGATCCTTCGTGCTGCAAGTAAGACCCAAAGCTGCCAGATAAATACCTAAATAAATAAATACATAAAAGATTTTCTGAAAAAAAAAAAAAAAGGTGACCCCTTTGAACCCATGACTGGGTCATGGGTTTGGGTTCAAAGTCTCCAGTGTGTTCATATTCCCTTCTGTTTGGACAAAGTCCCTCCTTGGCTGTGTATATACATATAAGAGTGAGGTAACTCTTAAACTCTTAAAAGAGTGAGTAACTCTCAGTGCATGGGCACCACTTACCCAGTAATAAGTTTCGACAGTCGGGGAGTGAATCAGCTTTTTTTTATCAGGGCCCCTGAAATGTCAGCATTTGTAGAACTTTTTCTCTTGGGTAGTTTTCTGCTAAGAAGGCTCACCCAGGACACACTTGACAGTAAAGTCAGGGTCTCCCCATTCAGTAAGCAAACTTTCACTTAATCGTCTTTTTCAGTCTTGTGCCTCACACTTGCCTTCCTTTGTACCTTTGAAGACTCAAGTCTGGAACTTTCCTTATTTAATTCTCTGAAGACTGTACCTTCTGCCTCTTACAGACTGAGGGAGGGGACTTGAAAATGTAGTTGTTATATAGACTTTCTGAGTCTAGTCCCCAAACGGTCAGCCCCAGTCTCTGGGAGTCCTCAGTATAGTGCTTCATAAAAGTCTTAAGGATCTATACGTATATCTTAAAATATAAAAAAATACAAGGAAACAGTTATTTTACTGTTACTTCTGGTTACTTCTGGGAGGCATGACATAGCTTCTGGCTTGGAAGGGGGCAAATGGGAGGTTTAAAGGGCATTTAGAAATATTCTTTGTGGCTCAGCTGGTAAAGAATCTGCCTACAGTGTGGGAGACCTAGATTCAGTCCTGGGTTTGGAAGATCCCCTGGAAAAGGGAAAGGCTACCCATTCCAGTATTCTGGCCTGGAGAATTCCATGGACTGTATAGTCCATGGGGTCACAAAGAGTCAGACACGATTGAGGGACTTTCACTTTCAGCAATATTCTATTTAAGCTGCGTGGTACATATATATTCTTTTACATTATGCATATTCTTCCCTATGTGGAGTATACAATTGACCCTTAAACAACATGGGTTTCAACTGCATTTTGTTGTTTAGTCACTAAGTAGTGTCCGACTCTTTAAAACCCCATGGACTGCAGCCCGCCTGGCTTCCCTGTCCTTCGCTATCTCCCAGAGTTTGCTCAAACTCATGTCCATTGTGTCAGTGATGCCATCCAACCATCTCATCCTCTGTCGTCCCCTTCTCCTCCTACCTTCAATCCTTCCCAGCATCAGGATCTTTTCCAGTGAGTCAGCTTTTCCCATCAGGTGGCCAAAGTACTGGAGCTTCAGCTTCAACAACAGTCCTTCCAATGAATATTCAGAACTAATTTCCTTTAGGATAGACTGCTTTGATCTCCTTGCAGTCCACGAGACTCTCAAGAGTCTTTTTCAACACCACAGTTCAAAAGCATCAATTCTTCGGTGCTCAGTCTTTTTTGTCCAACTCTCACATCTGTACATGACTACTGGAAAAACCATAATCTTTGACTCTACAGACCTTGGTTGGCAAAGTGATGTCTCTGCTTTTTAATACACTGTCTAGGTTTGTCATAGCTTTCCTTCCAAGGAGCAAGAGTCTTTTAATTTCATGGCTATAGTCACTGTGCAGTGATTTTGGAGCCCAAGAAAATAAAGTCTGTCACTGTTTCCAATTTTTCCCCTTCTATTTGCCATGAAATGATGGGGTTGGATGCCATGATCTTAGTTTTTTGAATGTTGAGTTTTAAGCCAGCTTTTTCACTCTCCTCTTTTACCCTCATCAAGAGGCTCTTTAGTTCCTCTTCACTTTCTGCCATAAGGGTGATGTCATCTGCATATCTGAGGTTGTTGATATTTCTCCCAGAAATCTTGATTCCAGCTTGTGATTCATCCAGTCCAGCATTTCACATGATGCACTCCACATAGAAGTTAAATAAGCAGGGTGACAATATACAGCTTGATGTATTCCTTTCCCAGTTTCGAACCAGTCCGTTGTTCCATGTCCGGTTCTAACTGTTGCTTCTTGACCTGCATACAGGTTTCTCAGAAGAGAGGTAAGGTGGTGTAGTATTCTCATCTCTTGAAGAATTTTCCACAGTTTCTTGTGATCCACACAGTCAAAGGCTTTAGTATAGTCAGTGAAGCAGAAGTAGATGTTTTCCTGGAATTCCCTTACTTTCCCTATGATCCAAGGAATGTTGGCAATTTGATCCCTGGTTCCTCTGCCTTTTCTAAAACCAGCTTAAACATCTGGAAGTTCACAGTTCACGTATTGCTGAAGCCTGGCTTGGAGAATTTTGAGCATTACTTTACTAGCGTGTGAGATGAATGCAATTGTGCAGTACTTTGAGCATTCTTTGGCATTGCCCTCCTTTGGGATTAGAATGAAAACTGACCTTTTCCAGTCCTGTGGCCACTGCTGAGTTTTCCAACTTTGCTGGCATATTGAGTGCAGCACTTTAACAGCATCATCTTTTAGGATTTGAACTAGTTCAGCTGGAATTCCATCTCCTCCACTAGCTTTGTTCATACTAATGTTTCCTAAGGCTCAATTGACTTCACACTCCAGGATGTCTGACTCTGAGTGACCATACCATCATGGTTTTCCAGGTCATTAAAATCTCTTTTATATAGTTCTGTGTATTTTTGCCACTTCTTTCTAATCTCTTCTGCTGCTTTTAGGTCCACCTTTTCTGTCCTTTATTGTGATGATCCTTGCATGAAAGGTTCCTTTGATATCTCCAGTTTTCTTGAAGAATTCTCCTAGTGTTTCCCATTCTATTGTTTTCCTGTATTTCTTTGCATTGTTTACTTAAGAAGGCTTTTATCTCTCCTTGGTATTCTTTGGAACTCTGCATTCAGTTGGGTGTATCTTTCCCTTTCTCCCTTGCTTTTCACTTCTATTCTTTTCTCAGCTATTTGTAAAGCCTCCTCAGACAACTACTTTGCCTTCTTGTATTTCTTTTTCTTTGGGATAGTTTTGATCACCACCTCCTGCAGAATGTTATGAACCTCCATCCATGGTTCTTCAGGCACTCTGTCGGCCAGATCTAATCCCTTGAATGTATTGGTCACCTCCATGCATAATCATAAGGGATTTGATTTAGGTCATACCTGAATGGCCTAGTGGTTTTCTTTTTCTTCAATTTAAGTCTGAATTTGGCAATAAGGAGCTCATGATCTGAGCCACAGTCAGCTCCAGTCCTTGTTTTTGCTGACTGTATAGGGCTTCTTCATCTTCGGCTGCAAAGAATATAATCGATCTGATTTCGGTATTGACCATCTGGTGATGTCCGTGTGTAGAGTTGTCTCTTGTGTTGTTGGAAGAGGGTGTTTGTTATGACCAGTGTATTCTCTTTACAAAACTCTGTTAGCGTTGATCCTGCCTTATATTGTACTCCTCCAAGGCCAAATTTTCTATATTCTAGGTATCTCTTGACTGCATACTTTGCATTCCAGTCCCCTATGATAAAAAAGACTTTTTTGGTATTGTTCTATAAAGTCTTGTTGATCTTCATAGAACTGTTCAACTTCAGTTTCTTTGGCATTAGGGGTTGGGTTATAGACTTGGATTACTGTGATGTTGAATGATTTGCTTTGGAAATCAACTGAAACCATTGTCATTTCAAGATTACACCCAATTACTGCATTTTAGACTGTTTTGCTGACTATGAGGGTGACTCCATTTCTTCTAAGGGATTCTTGCCCACAGTAGTAGTTATAATGGTCATCTGAATTAAATTCGCCCATCCTGTCCATTTTAGTTCACTGATTCCTAAGATGTCGACGTTCACTCTTGCCATTTCCTGCTTGGCCATGTCCAACTTACCTTCTTTCATGGACCTAACATTCCAGGTTCCTATGCAATATTGTTCTTTACAGCATCAGACTTTACTTTCAGCACTAGACACATTCACAACTGAGCATCGTTTCCCCTTTGGTGCAGTCTCTGCAGTCTTTCTGGAGCTTATAGTAATTGCCCTCTGCTCTCCCCCAGTAGCATATTGGACACCTTCTGACCTGGGGGACTCATCTTCTGGTGTCACATCCTTTTGCCAAGAATACTGGAGTGTTGTCATTCCCTCCTCCAGTGGACCACTTCTTGTTAGAACCACCTGGGTCTATATAAATGCAGACTTTTTTTCAATAAATGTGTATTTGTATTATAAGTTGAAACACCTTATTTAGATATCAGAATCTAGAGAGCCATCTACAACAATTACCGTCATAACTCATGTATAGTTTCTGTGTACTTCATCTAAAATGTTTTTCATTCTTTTCCTGATTAACCTTTCCCCCTTTAAAACGTTCCTCAGTTCTATCTTCTTTATCAGTTTTATTGTGATATAATAGACACCTCAGGGTTTCCCAGGTGGCTCAGTGGTAAAGAATCTGCCAGCAATGCAGGAGACACCTGTTTAATCCCTGAGTCAGGAAGATCTCTTGGAGCAGGAAATGGCAACCTGCTCCAGCATTCTTGCCTGGGAAATCCCATGGACGGAGGAGCTGGGTGGGTTGCAGTCCGTGGGGTCACACAAAGAATCAGACGCATCTGAGCAACTGAGCACGTGCGCACGCACTCTTTACCTCTGATCCCTGTTATTTTTCAGGACTTGTAGTGGAATGCCAGCAAGAACGGTCACAGATAAAAAACAAAGAAATAGCTCTGCGTGTGTTGAGAGCTAGACTCTACCAGCAGATTATTGAGAAAGACAAGTGTCAGCAACGAAGTGCAAGAAAACTACAGGTAAGATTTATTAGGTGAAATAACTTAATGGCTCTGTACAAGAAGCCATCATCTTGTATAGGAAAATGGAGTAAATATTCTTAATCTAATGGAAGTACCTTGGAGCGCTGGAAAACATGTTCATTTGTAAACAGCAATAATTTAATACGGTTGGTTATGGCTAAACTCAGACATGCCAGTTTGCAAATAAGGAGAGGAGATACGTATAAATTAAAAATTATTTCCCAGTTGTGTTCTGTGTTTATATCATAGTTATCTTTAAGAGGAAATCAGTGTAAAAGACAATTCTCTAGAAATTAAGAGACTTTACAGGTTTTTAATTTAAAACCTATGCTTTTATTATAATTTTATGTGGAATCAAAAATATATGGCATGCAAAAAACTGGTAATAGTGATTGCTTCTGATGTGTCTGGGAACAAAGACTAGAAAAGAGATTTATTTTTTGTTTATACTCTTTTCTACTTTTAAAATTTTGTACTATATACATTTATATTATTCTTTATACAAATATATACATAGATAAGTTTTAAGCAAAATGAATAAATGTCATTGTTTTAAGTAAACCAAGTGTTGTATGATTTTAACTTCTGAAAAAATAAAGTTTGTCTTTGAGAGAAACTGGAAGAGACAGTGGAACCCAGAAATAACTGTGTTTCTGTGTTATTTACAGGTAATTATACTTCAGTAAATGTGGGAGGTTTTGTGGCCTGTTAGGATAATGAGATTGTATAAAACTAAACATCAATTATTCTTTTCACATAGATGTCCTCGTCTTTCACACTTTTGCCCTTTTCATTTATTTCCCTTACTAACTTGCAGATAGTAAAAGTGCCAGAATAAATAATATATCAGTCTTAAACACTATCAGCTCTGCCACATTTAATGAAAGACATTAGGGTTTTTAAAAAAATATTTATTTATTTATTTGGCCGCACTGGTTCTTAGTTGCGGCATGTGGGAACTAGTTCCCTGACCAAGGATCGAACCTGAGTCCCCTGAGTTGAGAGCAGAGTCTTAGCCGCTGGACCACCAGGGAAGTCCCAGACACTGGGTTTTACTTGCCATTTGACATTTTGGCATCACACAGTGATTTTCAGAGTAAGTATTGGCGATCGGCCTGTTTTGCAGATTTGGGGGGTTGTATCTACTTCAGTAGTTTGGTTTGAAAGGCCAGAAAAGACCTTCTTGCCTCCCTTTGTCCATCTGTGTGAAGTTTTTTAGCAGATGTTTCTAATGCTTAGGAGTTTTTCTTCCGCCAGTATATACAGGAGCTTTTCTATGGGAGGCATTGTGCCAGGTTCTGAACCCTGGCTCCAGTTGGCACCTGAAGAGCTTTGCGGATGCTGAGATTCTGATATAACTGATCTTGGTGGGATCCTAGGCACTAATATGATACTTTGGCATAGTGGTTTCCAGACCTGGCTGGTTGCAGAATGGATGGCCTGGGGAATGTTTTAAAAATACATTACCCATAATTTAGTATTTCTTAGGTTAGGCTTTGGAATCTTTCAACAATTTCCCAGATACTCAGCCATACTTAAGAGTTTAGTTTCATACTGTTTGCTTTGTAAGTTGTAGGAATGTCTTTTTTTTTTAATCTTAAAAAGTGAAAGTGATATAGTTGTAACTTATATTGCATAGCAACTGTGCTTCAATAAAAAATAAATAATACAATAAATTGTCAAATCAAAAGTGAAAGTGAGTGAGACAGGATATTGTGCGCCTTGTATGTGAGGGAGGGAGGGCAGGTGAGCAGACGAGACTATAAATAACCACCGCCTAAGGTAGACGGGTGTGCCATGAAGAAGATTCCAGGTGCATGGGTTTTGAAGGAGGAAGATAACATATTTTTCATGTTGGGACCAGGAAAGTCAAGATGGTACGAAAGTGCTAGGAAGCGCATCCCTTGAGGTGATGTTTTAGCTGGGTTAACAGACTTGCACATAATAATGAAATGGCATACTAAGTGGAATTTTTGAGGTTCACATATTTTCAGAAATAATTTTGGGAAAGTTGGCCACATTATGAAGTACAATTGAATGCTGAGTTGAGTTGTGAGTGCTTAGTAGTCAAGGAGCCAAAGAAGGAAATTGACCAAAAAACCCAAAACACTGTGCTTTAGGAAAACTAAGCAGGGCAATGCAATGTAAACAGGGAAATGGAAGATTAATTTTTACAGGAATGTAGTGAAAGTCATGAGCCCTTGAATGATAATAAAAATGGCAAGGGCAGGATATAATAAAAGACCCTTGAATCCTTGGGAATTGGGGAGAATTGAGATGAGCTGAAGGTCCTTTCAGTGTCTATATCAAAGCCTGCCAGATAGTCAGCCCCCATGAAATGTCTGTCAAAGTGTATAGGATGTCAAGTTCCCTACTTAGGTCAAAAGAAACATTGTGGGGTCATTTACAGAAACCACAGGAAGAACTGACTGATATAGAAAGATAATTTGGTTTTAAATATTTGGGGTTTGAGGTACCAAAGAAACATTCATTCTTATCCCATAACTAAGCTTTACAAAACTGTAGTCTTCAACAGTAAGTTCTGCCCATTCTTATTCCTGGTCACTTTGTATCTTGGAATTTAGAAAATAATTAAACTGTTAAAATAGAAAAGTAATTTGCAAGCCCTTTTTCCATTGTGATAAAGATAATGATAAAGTTAAAATATGAATTGCTTTTTGTTATGGCACAGGTGGGAACACGAGCGCAGTCAGAGAGAATCCGGACATATAATTTCACCCAGGATAGAGTCACTGACCACAGGATAGCATATGAAATTCGAAATATTAAGGTAACAACACTGAGTATGTTTCATTTGCCTTTGATTTTTGAAGAAAGTACAGTCAAATTCTAGAGTAATTTTTGAAATATTACCTTTAAAATATTACTGAGTTTATGTTAGTATCCCAAATCTGCAAACATTTTTCTTAGTTTGCTGATAAGAAATACACTCTTTGTGCCAATATGAAAAAGCTGTCTTTTAAATTCAAAATTCTGTTATGCAATCACAGTGTATTAATGGATTTTCAATATGTCTATCAATTTTCTATTGCCGTATAATGAGTAACTGCAAATTTATTGCCTTAAAAGAATGCCTATTAATCATCTCAGTTACTGTATGTCAGAAAAATCCAGGAATGACAGAGCTGAGTTCTCTGCTCTAGGTCTCACAAACCTGAAATCAAGGTGCTGGCCAGCCGGCCTGCCTTTGTAGAGCTTGGAGTCCTCTTCTGAGCTCATGTTGCTGGCAGCATTCTATTTCCTTGAGTTGTAGGATTGATTGTAGGATCTTCTTGCTGGTCATCAGCTGTGTGCCGCTCTCAGCTCCCAAAGGCCGCCCACAGCTGCTTGCGGTCTAGTCCCCTCGATGGGCCCTTTCCCACTGAAACTCTTGCAGAAATGGCCTTTTTAAGGGATCGGCTGTTTAGGTCAGCCCCACCTGGAAAAGCATCACTAATCAGTCATCTGATCACTGGAGTGATCATCATCACAGCTTCTGCCTGCTCTAGAGGAAGGAGATTTTGCCAAGGTGTGGACTCCAAGGGGCATCTTAGAATTCTGTCTGCCACGATGTGTATCATTAGATTCAGGTGTTCAATGATGCTTTCAGGAAAAAGACCCTGTCAGTTTGTTTTGAACATTAACCTAACTAAATCCCATGTCACCAGGATCATTGACAGTAATCCATTAACGACAAAGCACAGAAAAAAAATTTTTTTTCTTCCACTGAAGGGGAAAATAAACTGGTTCCCATAAAGGACTACATGGAAAAGGCAGGAGGTAGAAGGTTTTGATCCTTGTCCTGGCTACCATGTGATACCTCGGGCTTCTTTCACTTGATTCTGTCTCATACACAGAATTAAAGTCCTGATTTTACAGAAGAAATATCTATGGTTTTAACATATTTAGAAATTTCTGTGTTTCTTAGGCCATTTCCTCTGTCTTCTCAGCAATTTCAGGCCGTCTTGCATAGGAACATAATAGCCTGTTGAAAAGGAGAAAATATTTACCAACTTCCCTTTCCTCAGGAAACACACAGTAATAATACCCAAACACGTTTGGTCATGCTGTTCTAGTTACAACATCATTTTTCAGTTGTTTTTCTTACAGTGGTGATGGTTTACCATGAGACAGCTACATTTTTGTGACCAGTAATATTTTTTAGAAGGGCACACAGGTGTTCAGCAGTGCATTCAGTCATGAAACAGAGGTTAACTGGTTTTTATAGTTATAAAATATATGCTGCTGCTGCTGCTGCTGCTGTGTCGCTTCAGTCGTGTCCGACTCTGTGCGACCCCACAGATGGCAGCCCACCAGGCTGCTCTGTCCCTGGGATTCTCCAGGCAAGAATATTGGAGTGGGTTGCCATTTCCTTCTCCAATAACTTTGGCCTAAATACTAATATGTTATTACTAAACTAGAATGCCAGCCTTAGAAAGAACAAGGACAGTCATATTGGTATGCTCTACTAATCACTAACCAACTTAAAGGGAAAGAAAGAAAATGCTCCATATTAGTGAAGGGAAAAGGCTTGAAAATGGTATGAAAAAAAATTGTTGAGGTAAAACATTAAAATCTGTGGAGAAGGGAATGGCAACCCACTGCAGTATTCTTGCCTGGAGAATCCCATGGACAGAGGAGCCTGGTGGGGCTACAGTCCATGGGGTCGCTACGTCCATGACTTAGTGACTAAACTACTCAGACTCTTAAGGTAATTTCATTGTTGGTAACCTGATACTAGGATGTTTTCCATATTACTCATTTTTTTTGGTCCTAGTTGAGACAGAATCTCATCAAATCCTGACATCTCTCCTGCGGGAGAATGTCCCAGACCAAGGGGGTGGGCAGGTCTTGAGGTGAGAGCAGTTACTAAACAGAACTCCCTCTGTGCTCGTTCTGGTATCGAAGAGGCAAGATAACTGGCAGCAGGGTTCCTTCTCAGGATCACGTTTGCTGCCACATCAGTTAATATCAGAGCCCTTTAATCTGGAGGTGATACTGTAACTTGATTGCACTAATTCGTTTTTCATTATTGATAGCTGTTTGATTTACACCCTCCCACATACAGTCCTGGGGACCACTGTAAACCTCTCAGACGACTTGTATTTTTGTAGCACTACGAGATTTATTTACATCCCTATAAAGACAACTGTGAAAATCACTCAGTTGTGTCCAGTTCTTTGTGAGGCCATGGACTATACAGTCCATGGAATTCTCCCGGCCAGAACACTGGAGTGGGGGCCTTGGACTTTGACAGACATCCTGCTGTGTGTTTGAAACAGGAAAGTCAGAGTATTTCCTGTGTGTCAGCCTTCCCAGGTAGCGAAATGCAGGAGCAGGAAAGTCTGCCTTTCGCCACACGCACAGCCACTGACCCGGAGCGGAGGCTGTGTGGGCAGTGAGTGGCACCCATGTGTGGCTTCCAGCTCTGCTGCCGGCGGGGCTCAGAGCGGCACAGAGGGAGGAGGGTCCACGACCCTCAGCCACCCGCCAGACTGAAGGTCGGAAGCAACTTGACGTAAAATTCGGCAGGATCTTCCCTCCCCTAGCCCCTTCTCTGTTAGACCTATTCACTTACAAATGGTCGCTTTCAAGGCTGAAAGATCTGTTGCCTGAGGCGAGCAGAGAGCTTAACCTCCAGTTTCTACACCGATCTCAACCCTGTGGTCTCTCAGCCATCTGTTGTGTGAGCTACTGAAGTGACCTCTTCCTCCCTCTGATTGGAAGCTCACCTGGCAGTTTTTGAATTAGAGAATTCTTATCTCCTGCCTTGTCACTTTGGGAATTTTGAATTTCTTTGCTTTTGTTTTTAAGAAGTAACCTAAAATTTCCTACAACACTAAATAAAATGGTACTGGTCCTGTCCTTCAGAAAAAAAAAAAAAAAAATTAAAATCTGTACACAGGACAGAGAAAGAAACTAGTCAGACTGCATGATTTAGGAACTGAAGAGTTGTATTGGTTGCCCAAAAGTTTGTTCAGTTTTTCCATAACATGTTATGGAAAAACCCAAATGAACTTCTGGGCCAACCCAACAGATGAGGCAGGAAAAGTGACAAAGGCCTTAGCCCCAGGGTAGCTGCTGTAGGACTGAGTGGAAAGGAAAGAAAGTCGGCGCCTGAGGGTCTCTGCTCAGCCCTCCTCCGCCATTCTACAGCCAGGCCTCCTCCCTTCTCCATGCACAGAGCTCCTCATGGAGTGGCTGTATTCTTCCAAGA
Organism: Bos mutus; assembly: GCF_027580195.1. Taxonomy (NCBI): domain Eukaryota; kingdom Metazoa; phylum Chordata; class Mammalia; order Artiodactyla; family Bovidae; genus Bos; species Bos mutus. The sequence continues at coordinate 11,389,899 of NC_091628.1, read as the reverse complement.
TCATGATCTTGACCCAAGACAATAATTGGTTTGTTTGGTAAGGAAGTCCAGACAAGCCCCAGTCAATGAGCTTCTTCCCAGGATTTTTAATTAAGAGACAAATATGCTCCTTCTCTCTCGGTGGATGAAGCTGAAATATGTAAAGCTTACAAGAGGTTAGAAGCCGTATTTCCAGCCATGGCGAGCAGCAGTCTTCAGTGAGGGAACACTGGAAGCTCATATATTGATATTTTATTTTTTTTAACAGGCATTTATTTATTTGGCTGTGTCAAGCCATAGTTGCAGCACACGGGATCTTCTTGTGGGCTCCAGAGCACATGGGTTTAGTTGCCCTGGGACGTGTGGGATGGTAGTTCCCCCAGCAGGGATTGAACCCGTGTCCCCTGCTTTGGGACGGGGATTCTTAACCACTGGACCAGCAGGGACATGCCACAGCTGATGTAGTGAAAGGAGCAAAACTGGGAGAACGGGATACAGAGAATCCTGATGGTATTGTTAGTGATCGGGGTTCTTGGCCTTCCCTAATCAATAGAAATTGAGTAGCCACCAGATTAGGAATTCAGGTAAGGCTTCATTCAGGCCCCTGCTGCAGCGCAGTTGGGGCAGGAACAAATAACAGGTTCCCATACGTACTCTCTTCTGGATGCAGGGATGAGCTTACTTTTTATGTGGGGTGAGGGTAGGGGTGGCTTAGGTGTTTTGCCCACCCCTTAGGTGGTGGTATGGTGTTATGCACAGTACCAAGCTTTTTTTTTTTGCTCCAAGCCCCTCAAAAAATTGGGTTTTTTGGTCTCTTTGTATCTTTTGGGTCCAGAATTTGCCCCAGCTGCCCATGCACACAAGTTATTTTTAGGCCCATACAGTTTCTTTGTATTCTGTTGAGAGGTGTGTCCAGTGCAGCCAGCATCGCAGCACTGCAGCAAAGGGTCCCAGCCCCCAGGCCTGTCTCAGTATGAATTCCCACGTAATTTATACCTGAGGCTTAGCTTCATTCCCAGGGTAGTAGCAGTTCAGTTCAGTCGCTCAGTCATGTCCGACTCTTTGCGACCCCATGAATCGCAGCACGCCAGGCCTCCCTGTCCATCACCAACTCCCAGAGTTCACTCAGACTCACGTCCATCGAGTCAGTGATGCCATCCAGCCATCTCATCCTCTGTTGTCCCCTTTTCCTCCTGCCCCCAATCCCTCCCAGCATCAGTCTTTTCCAATGAGTCAACTCTTCGAGTGAGGTAGCCAAAATACTGGAGTTACAGCTTCAGCATCAGTCCTTCCAATGAACACCCATGACTGATCTCCTTTAGAATGGACTGGTTGGATCTCCTTGCAGTCCAAGGGACTCTCAAGAGTCTTCTCCAACACCACAGTTCAAAAGCATCAATTCTTCAGCACTCAGCTTTCTTCACAGTCCAACTCTCACATCCATACATGACCACTGGAGAAACCACAGCCTTGACTAGATGGACCTTTCTTGGCAAAGTAATGTCTCTACTTTTGAATATGCTATCTAGGTTGGTCATAACTTTCCTTCCAAGGAGTAAGCGTCTTTTAATTTCATGGCTGCAATCACCATCTGCAGTGATTTTGGAGCCCAGAAAAATAAAGTCTGACACTGTTTCCACTGTGTCCCCATCTATTTCCCATGAAGTGATAGGACCAGATGCCATGATCTTAGTTTTCTGAATGTTGAGCTTTAAGCCAGGGTGGTGGCAGTAGCCTTGTACATTCCTGCCCTTGGGTTCTCTGAAGTCAGCCTGAAATATGTTTATTATGAATTCCCTTGTAGATAATTTTCTTTTTAACTTACCTAAGTTGTAAGCTCAGATTACCATGTAATATCTGAGCCACTTCCCTGGGGGCTCAGTGGTAAATTACCATGCAAGCAGGAGATACAAGAGATGTGGGTTTGATCCCTGGGCAAGGAAGATTCTGTGGGTCAAGAAATGGCAACCCACTCCAGTATTCTTGCCTAAGAAATCCCATGGACGGAGGTGCCTGGAGAGCTACAGTCCATGGGGTCAGAAAAGAATCGGACACGACTTAGCGACTAAACACCACCACCATCATGTAATATATTATTTTGTATTTTTATTCTGTTTCTGAAAGTCCCTGTGCAGATTGCTTTCCACCAGCCTATCTCCTGTCCTGTATTCCAATTACACTGGAAATTTACTCTTGCCCTGGGTGTTCATTGCACTGTTTCCATACCTCTCTTCATACTCATTCTTTTGACTGAAGTGCTCTGTTTGTCTCTATTTGGAGAAATACTGTTCTCTTTTTAAGATCTAATTCAAAATGTTCTTCTTTTTTTAAAAAATTTCTTACACTGTATTATGCTTATGTGTTACCTAACTTTCCCACTAGATTGTAAGCTTCTGAAAGCTGGAAACTACAGCTCCCTCATCTTTGATCTTTTCCCTGGTGGCTCAGAGGTTAAAATGTGTGCCCGCAATGCGGGAGGCCTGGGTTCAGTCCCTGGGTTGGGAACATCCCCTGGAGAAGGAAATGGCAACCCACTCCAGTATTCTTGCCTGGAGAATCCCATGGACGGAGGAGCCTGGTGGGCTACAGTCCACGGGGTCACAAAGAGTCAAAGACACTTTGACACAGAGACTTAACTAGCACTCTGGTTAATCCAATTGAACTCTAAATGTGATGTGATTATCAATAAGAGTAATGACCCTTTTAACATAATTTTCAGATGATTAAATCACACTGGCAATAATCATAATAATTTGAGCTTACAGGGCACACTAATTTTATAAGCAATTTTCAAATTATGTTCAAAATGGTATATAAATCAGTTTTAAAATTTCATCAAGTTTAATCGACATTTTACTCTATGCTAGTGTTTTGTAGAATACAAAGATAGTAAGGCATATCTTTCCTCCTACAGTTTAATTTGAGAGATAAATGTGTACACTTAATCTGAAATTGAACTTCAAGACTACTCAGGAAAGACTAAATATAAGAGTAGTTCATGCCTACATCTAAACTTTAAATGGTCTGTGTTCCAAATGTCAGTATTAAAATATTTCTGTTAAGTGAATGTCTGGATTTTGAGCATTTCCAAAAGAGGAGACTCTGCTAAATCACTAATTCCAACAACTCTGTTACACAGAAACTTTATAACACAAGAAAGGTGCTCAAAGTCATTATTTTACTCATTTCTACTTCAGGGAGGACTGCTGGGAAGTCTTAACTGAAACAGTTTCCACCCAGTGGAATTATTTGGAGGTTTAATAAACGAGGGTTTTTTCCCTTCAACTTTTAATTTTGACAGTTCAAGCACACATGTTTAACAATTAGCTCATATATATATTCCTAGACCTGGATGGAACCTTTGTTAATACTTTGCTATTCTTGCCTTCTCTTCCGCCTCCACTTCCTCTATGTATACACTTGTGTTGCCGCTGAACCACTAGAAAGCAAGTTGTAGGACTCAAGACAATGTCCCCTAAATATTTCAGCATAAATATTTTTCAATACACAGGACTTCCAGATTTTAAAGCCAATGTGTTCCTAATTTAAGAAAAAACAGAACTATTATAAAGCACTTCTGGATTAAATAATTTGAATTTGGAAGATTGGCTAATTTAAAAATGCTAATTTAAACTATTTAAGAAAGAGTATAATTCCATTTACTTAATTTTTAGATTCACTTTTTACATAAAAAGTCAATATTAACTAGGGAATCCTCCCAAGTTAGCAATTGTGTTCATTACATTGTAGATTAGTAATCGTTTGTTGCTATTAAATAATGATTTTAAAGAAACAAAATACATAAATTCTTAATTCTTTGTTGTGTTTCTATCTAGTAATCAAGTTTTCATGATAACTGTCTTTTACCAGGAATTTTTATGTGGGGAGAAGTGCTTGGATCAGCTAATTCAGAGACTGCTTCAATCAGCGGATGAAGAAGCCATTACTGAATTTTTGGATGAAAACCTTAAATCAGTCAAATAAAGTCTGATTTATAATTTATTATTGTAGAAATGAAATGAGCCTACATCAAGAAGTAGACCCAAGCAAGGAAGTCTTTTTGAAAGTTGATAAAGTGCAGCTAAAAATACACAGTACTCACAAAAATATTTTTTTAATGAATCAAGTCACGTTTCTTGACCTAAGAGTTTTATTTTAGGTTTCCTGTAAAGTACAGTCCAACTCTTCATGTAGAATCTAAGTATGCATCTTCAGAAAGAGACAGTATTGAGAATTGACTGTGTGATTTAGAGCAGATCATTTGTTCTCTGTATATACCTTTTTTTTAAAACCATCTATAAAGTACTTTTGCCTGGAAAATCCCATGTACGGAGGAGCCTGGTGGGCTGCAGTCCATGGGGTCGCTAGAGTCGGACACGACTGAGCGACTTCACTTTCACTTTTCACTTGCATGCATTGGAGAAGGCAATGGCAACCCACTCCAGTGTTGTTGCCTGGAGAATGCCAGGGACGGGGAAGCCTGGTGGGCTGCCGTCTATGGGGTCGCACAGAGTCGGACACGACTGAAGTGACTTGGCAGCATAAATTAATTTAAATACATTTAAAATCTATTACTTCAGGACTTTCCCCATGGTAGAATCTAATGATATAAACTTATAAACTTCCTTAAAGACAACGTACTGTTATTCACGTCAGTGTTAGGACTTAAACTACTACTTTTAAATAAAATAAATAAAAGTTGTGAAGAATATGAGTCGATAACGATGAGCACTAGTATACAGATGGTCGAGCTCTGTGAGGGCTGAATGAACTCTGTACTGTGCAAACTACAAGTCAATATTTAAAGCAGACTCTCTGGCTTCTGTTTCTTATTGTTCTGACTTCATAAGCGTTCACAAATGTGGTGTGATGTGAGTAATTCACTGGGGCCGGTTTTGTGCTGTGACATGTAAAACCTAGTCCTTACCTTAGAGAGCTTCCAGCTGAACAGGGAACCAAAATATGTCACCAGCCCTAATTCCGAGTAGCACACTGTATTTAGTAATCGTTCTCAGGAAGCTTTTTAAGTAAAAAAGAGAGTGGTTGTTATTGTAGACAGTTCCTCAGAAAGGAACTATATGCCAGAAAAGACTGGTTAAAATAGACTTTTAGGACCAATTGAATTATTTGGAAATAAAGATGAGAGGAAAATTTTCTCTGAAGCTTTTATTTTGAAAATCGAGTACTCAGAAAAGTTTTACACATAATTTTAAATAACGAGTTCAATGAATTGTCTAGATTCAACTATTGTTAATATCTTGTCATATTTGTCTTTTCTCTTTCTCTGATTCATACACATACAGCGGTTGTTGAACTATTTAAAAGTTTGTTATTTTTTTTTTTAATTTTATCTTTTGGATGCACTTCACAGCATATGGAATCAGTTCCTCAACCGAGGATCAAGCCCAAGCCCCCTGCATCGGCAGCATGGAGTGTTGACCACTAGGGAAATCCCTGGACTATTTAAAAGTTAGTGTCTGATCTTATAACACTACTAAATATTTTATCACATCCTAAGAATAAGGGCATTCTCATACAAAATTATAACTCTTTATCACACTGAAAATTGGAAATGTTAGTTGCTCAGTCATGTCCAACTCTGCGATGCCATGGACTGTAGCCCAATTCTTCGGCGCTCAGCCTTCTTCACAGTCCAACGCTCACATCCATACATGACCACTGGAGAAACCATAGCCTTGACTAGATGGACCTTTGTTGACAAAGTAATGTCTCTGCTTTTGAATATGCTATCTAGGTTGGTCATAACTTTCCTTCCAAGGAGTAAGCATCTTTTAATTTCATGGCTGCAGTCACCATCTGCAGTGATTTTGGAGCCCCAAAAAATAAAGTCTGACACTGTTTCCACTGTGTCCCCATCTATTTCCCATGAAGTGATGGGACCAGATGCCATGATCTTAGTTTTCTGAATGTTGAGCTTTAAGCCAACGTTTTCACTCTCCTCTTTCACTTTCATCAAGAGGCTTTTTAGTTCCTCTTCACTTTCTGCCATAAGGGTGGTGTCAACTGCATATCTGAGGTTATTGATATTTCTCCCAGCAATCTTGATTCCAGCTTGTGCTTCTTCCAGCCCAGCTGGATGTACTCTGCATATAAGTTAAATAAGCCGGGTGACAATATACAGCCTTGACGTACTTCTTTTCCTAAAGATGAGCTAAATTCAGATTAAACACGTTTGGTAAGACTACTTCATAGATGATATTGTGATACTGTATCATATCAGGAAGTCCCTGCTGTTAGTGATGCTAAGTTTGGAAGCTGGCAGACTCTCCATCGTAATGGAAATGGAGTAAGCTCTCCATGCTTTCTTTAATGATGAGTATGTAATCTGCAGGGTAATACTTTGTCATGAAAAAACATTTGATTTCTCATTGTGCAAGGCAGCTTCTGAAATGACCCCAGTGATCCCTGTTCCTGGCATTGCACACACTTGTGTAATCTCCCTTTGAATGTGCACCATATTTATTGACTCTTTTCGAACCGGTAGAATACGATGGAAGTGGTGGGATTGTCACTCCTGATACGAGGTTGTAGAAAGACTCGCTTCTGGCTCTGTTTCTGCCTCTCTCTTGGGTCACTCGTGCTGGTGGCAGCAAGATGCTGTCATTAGCAGCCCTATGGAATGAGCCTCATTGTTTGGCAAAACTGAGTCCCTTGGTCCACCAGTCCTCAACAGCCTGCCAGCTGGCAGACGAGTGGGCTTGGGAGTGGACCGTGTACCCCTAGTTGTGTCCTGAAATGACTGTGGACAGTCTTAACTATGATTTCAGGAGAGCCCTACTCCAGGACGTGACCCTCAGACACAGAGTCCATTATGGTTTCTTGGTTTCAGCCACTAATGGGGTAATTTGTTACAACCCAAATATGTAACTGATACACCCAATGACCTTTAATCTCATTGATTTAACCTCAAGGAATGATTCTTGCTTTGCCTGAGACATCTGTTACATTTGGAGTTACCAAATGGTGATGTTCTCAGACTTTCATTCTTTCTAAATTTATTAGCTGACGTTCTTTTAAAATTATTTATTTATGTATTATTTGGCTGTGCTGGGTCTTTGGTGCTGAGCAAAGGCTTTCTCTAGTTGCAGTGGGAACGGGGCAGGGGACGGCAGGGCTACTCTCCCTTGTGGTGTGCAGACTTCTCATTGCAGTGGCTTCTCGTTGCAGAGCACAGGTTTTAGGCTTGTGGGCTCAGTAGATGTGGTGCACAGGCTTAGTTGCCCTATGGCATGTGGGATCTTCTCGGACTAGGGATCAAACCCATGTCCCCTGCATCAGCAGGCAGATTCTTATCCACTGTACCATCAGGGAAGTCCAGAAACAGATTTTTGTTTTCAGGCATGTTACGTAACAGAGAAACGTTTATTTAAGGAAATGTAAATATCAATAACCTCAGATATGCAGATGACACCACCCTTACGGCAGAAAGTGAAGAGGAACTAAAAAGCCTCTTGGTGAAAGTGAAAGAGTAAAAAGTTGGCTTAAAGGTCAACATTGAGAAAACTAAGATCATGGCATCCGGTCCCATCACTTCATGGGAAATAGATGGGAACACAGTGGAAACAGTGTCAGACTTTATTTTTTTGGACTCCAAAATCACTGCAGATGGTGATTGCGGCCATGAAATTAAAAGACGCTTACTCCTTGGAAGGAAAGTTATGACCAACCTAGACAGCATATTCAAAAGCAGAGACGTTACTTTGCCAACAAAGGTCCATCTAGTCAAGGCTACGGTTTTTCCAGTGGTCATGTATAGATGTGAGAGTTGGACTGTGAAGAAAGCTGAGTGCCGAAGAATTGATGCTTTTGAACTGTGGTGTTGGAGAAGACTCTTGAGAGTCCCTTGGACTGCAAGGTGATCCAACCAGTCCATTCTAAAGGAGATCAGTCCTTGGTGTTCTTTGGAAGGACTGATGCTAAAGCTCCAATTTTGGCTACCTCATGGGAAGAGTTGACTCATTGGAAAAGACTCTGATGCTGGGAGGGATTGGGGGCAGGAGGAAAAGGGAATGACAGAGGATGAGATGGCTGGATGGCATCACCGACTCGATGGACATGAGTTTGGGTGAACTCCGGGAGTTGGTGATGGACAGGGAGGCCTGGCGTGGTGCGATTCATGGGGTCACAAAGAGTCGGACACGACTGAGCGACTGAACTGAACTGAACTGAAGTATTAAAACATCATGTGAAAGAAGGCAAAATGAAGATAGTCTACCTTAATGTTTTTCATTAGTCTGCCTTAATGTTTTCTCAAACCTTGGTGTTTTTACCAATCACTTGGGAAACTTGCCATAAGGAAGATGCTGATTCAGTAGGTTTGGGGCCTGCGATTCTGCATTTCCAACAAGCTCCCAGGTGATGACTGACAATCATGATGGCCCACAGACACCACTTGGAGTAGCAGGGATCTAGGACATCTGTTAGTTACTGAATACTTTCAGTTGTTCTATACTTTATTTTTGGACAATGCAATTCAGTTCAATTCACAATCCTACATTATGCAGATAGACCTTTAGTCCCCCAAACTACAAAGGTAAACTTGACATTTTTAACTGTAAGTAGAAAAATATTAGGAATGGACCTTTAACCATGCCCTTCTCCAGGGGATCTTCCTGACCCAGGGATCGAACCAGTGTCTCCTGCATCTCTTGCTGGACCTTTAAGCCAAAGATAAATCAGGGTTCTTGTAAAACAGTCTGGAAAGCCAAAGTTCATTGCCTCGTATAATCAACACCTTTAAAATAGCAAGGAGTACCAAACTTTATTTAACAAGTACATTTTGGAACTCCCCTGCTGTTTCGGTGGCTAAGACTCTGCACCCCTAATGCAAGCAGCTGGGGTTTGAGCGCCAGTCAGGGCACTACAGGGGCTTCCCAGGTGGCTCAGTGGTAGAGACCCTGCCTGCCAATGTAGGAGACACCGGTTCGATTCCTGGGTGGGGAAGACCCTGCCTGGAGGAGGAAATGGCAACCCACGCCAGTATTCTTGCCATGGACAGAAGAACTTGGCAGGCTGCATGCAGTCCGTAGGGTTGCAAGGAGTCGGACACGACTGAGCAACTGTGCACCCACTCAAACAAGGAACTGGATCCCACATCCTGCAACTAAGACCTGGCCCAGACAGATAAATAAATATTAAAATAAATAAACAAACAAACCTTAGAGATAGTTTGAAATTGAGTCAAGGGAGCTAGGATCACCAAACTTCTACAAAGAAATTGTTTTTAAAATCATTTGTCTCCAGTGTTGGGGGGCAACAGTGATTAGGAAACGCATTGGCAAAGGTAGAGCTTCTGGGGTGCTGGGAATGTTCTATTTCCGGGCCTGAATGAAGGCTACATGGCTGTATTCATTTCGTAATAACTGTATTTACAATTGAGTTATTTTGGACAGTTGCATTCACCTGTGTAACTACCAACCCAATCAAGAAGACAACATTTCCATCACCCCTGAAAGCTTGTTTGTGTTCCTTTCCAGTCAACCGAGCAATCTGTTACCTCCACCCACTCCCCCAACAGTGGCTGCCTCTTTCATGATTTTGATTCATCAGAACTTATTTTCACTGTTCTGGAACTTCACATAAATGGTCATAGAGCATATACTCCCTGTATATCTAGTTTCTTCTGTTCAAAATTTTTGATATTCAATTTACAATTGCAGGTATCAAAGACTGTTTCTTTTTATTTCTGAGTAGTATTGCACTGTATGAATATAGCACAATTCATTTCTTTCATTCTATTGATGCATATTTGGATTATTCCAAGTTTTGACTATTATGGATAACGCTTCTATGAACATCCTTGGACAAGTCTTTTTTTAAAAAAAATAACTTCACTTATTTCTTTTTGGCTGTGCTGGGTCTTTGTGCTGAGTGGGCTTTTCTAGTTTCAGCAAGTGGAAGCCGCTCTCTAGCTGCGGTGCTCAGACTTCTCTTGCTGCAGAGCGCGGGCTCTCGGGCACTTGGACTTGAGTAGCTGCGGCTCCTGGACTCTAGAGCACAGGCTCGGTAGTTGTGGCGCGCGGGCTTAGTTGCTTTGCTGCATGTGCAGGGATCGAACTCATGTCTCCCACACTGGCAAGTGGATTCTTTACCACTGAGCCACCAGGGAACCCCTGCACAAGTCTCTGTAGACGTGTTTTAATATCTCTTAGGCAGATGCATAGGTGTGAAATTGTTGGGCATTTAACATTCAAAGAAACTACCGAACAGGTTTTAAAAGTGGATATATCAATTTATAGTCATAGTAGTAATATATGAGGGTTCCAAAGGCTCCCTATTATCACCAACATTTAAATTGTCGACCTTTTTAAAAAAATTTTTAATTGAAGGATAATCGCCCTACATACAATGTTTTTGTTGGTTAGTATTGTTGATCCTTATTTTTAATATTATTGATCTTAAGTTTAGTCATTCTAGTGGGTGTGCAATGTTTTCTCATTCTGACTTTAATTTGCATTCATCTGATGATGAACAACACTGAAGGTTGAACAGCTTTTCATATGTTTATTGAATATAATATATATTACAGATAGTTTTTCCTAGTCTCTGACTTGCATTTTTATTTTGTTTTTCACTGCTTTTTGATGGGCAAAGCTGTAATCTTGTTTTTTTTTTTTTTTACAAAAAAAAAACCATTTTATTTTTACTTATTGAGCACACAGAGTAGTCAAATTCGGAGACCTGAAGTAGAATGGTAGTTACCAGGGATTTTAGGGAGGAAGACAGAGACATTATGAATGGGTACAAAGTTGCAGTTTTGCAAGATATAAACAGTTGGATGGTAGTGATGGTGGCAAAACAAGGTGAATATACTTAATGCCAAAGCAATTAAACATTTAAAAATTGTTAAAATGGTAACCTTTATGTAAAGTATGTTTTATAGACATTAAAATTTTTTTTAATTGTTTTTTTTCCCAGCTGGTGTTAGTGCAGGAGAGAAAGCAATCATGGTTACTAATAACTTAGTTCTCTCTGGTCTACCTGAAAGACACACAAGGAAGGTACAGAAGAGATTGGGGCCCAGAGCCCCACTTAGTTTAACGTCTCTATCCTGGAGTACTTCCATTAGGCCCTCATCAGTTAATCAGAAAAGAAAGACAGTTTGACTAAGAGTTATTCTTTTGTGTGTTATTCACTGATTCATGTACTAATACTAAAGATTTAATTCACTAGGTTATGGTAACACATGGCAGGCAAACTAGCAGCAGGAGCAGACTGGTTTTTAAATAAAAGTTCTCTAACCTTAACCCCTAACTTAACTTTAAAAAAATCTAAGCACTTGATTTTGAATATTTAAATGTTGATCTGTCATATATAAACACTTTTGTACAGCATAAACTACTATATTATTTCAAGGTATGTGTAAGCATGTATGAATACCATGTTTTGAGGATCTTGGGGTTTTGTACAATACAAGGTATGTTTGTTTAAATATTTTAATTTAGAACTCTTCTTTGTAACTTCTTAGTAAAAACAATTATAGAATCTTTAATTGATTTTTGGAAAAGATGCAAAAGAAGAAATATGAGTAACCCTCTTATTAAGAAGTTATGAAAATAATTTTGCTCCCTAGTTGATGAAGTGTTGATTAGGTGAGAGGTCAATGTATCTGTGAATGTGCCTGATTTGCCCATGTAAGACCATCAGAAATGCTGTTCTCTAGCTGCCGTCTATGGGGTTGCACAGAGTTGGACACGACTGGAGCGACAGCAGCAGGACCTCATCTTTGTCTAAGATATCCTGCTCAACCTACATATCATTTAGTACTGAAAATACTGTAATACTCTTCAGAACCTTGGAAAAGAAGCCACAGTAAACACTGCAAGTTTTCTTTGTAGAAACTGCTCATGGTTTCGAATAAGTGGATGCCTCATTTTTCATAAATTCTAAATGAAAAGCCAACAGTTACTCAATATTTGTGTTTTAGTCACAGTGTAAACAATTATTGATCTAATCAACAAGTATTTATTGAAGCATCCTATGTCCTATGAAATTTAGATCATTCCATTCTCCCAGAATCCAATGAAATGCTATTATCCCCAATTTCCAGACAGGGAAAAGTTCTGACAGAAAAGTTGCACGACTAATGAATATTAAAACGGGACTTCCACTCTAGACTTCGAACCCACAGCTCTAAACCATCAAACCTGGAATAAACGCTTGCTGATTCTGTTAGTTAAACCAGTAGACCCCCAGAAGCCTCGCGATATTACTGGAACTACTGATCCCAACATGCACAGCGGCTCCTGTGAGGCAGCCTAAGCCGCAGAGTCCGCGGGGTCCCGGCATGCCTCGAGGCGCGAAAGGCAACCTGGGAGCCGTAGTTCTCCTGGGCACCTACCGGTATTGCCAGCGCGGCGGTGGCGGATCGCTTGGTTCCAGTTTGTAGGTCCCGTGAGGGCGAGCTGAGGCGGAGAAAGGGCGTGGAACTGGAACCGGGTGAGTCAGGCACTGTCTACGCGATAAAGGGAGGCGGCACCGCGGAGCAGGGCTGACTTAAATCAGCGCGGCAGTCTTTTCAGGGACACAGCGGTCTCGGCGTCAGCGAAAAGAGAGCGAGGAGGCGCCAGAGCCTGGTTCTCGTCCTTCGCTCCCCGCCGCCCTCTCCACCATGCAGTCCCGGGAAGAAGCTCCGCGCTCTCGCCGCCTCGCCAGTCCCCGCGGCGGGAGGCGTCCCAAGAGGATTTCCAAGCCCTCAGTTTCGGCTTTTTTCACGGGCCCGGAGGAGCTGAAGGACACGGGCCATTCTGCAGCCCTGCTGGCCCAGCTCAAGTCCTTTTACGACGCGCGGCTGCTCTGCGATGTGACCATCGAGGTGGTCACCCCCGGCAGCGGGCCCGGTACGGGCCGCCTTTTTTCCTGCAACCGTAACGTGCTGGCGGCCGCGTGTCCCTACTTCAAGAGTATGTTCACCGGCGGCATGTACGAGAGCCATCAGACGAACGTGACCATGCACGACGTGGACGCCGAGTCCTTCGAGGTGCTGGTCGATTACTGCTACACCGGTCGCGTGTCATTAAGTGAGGCCAACGTGCAGCGCCTTTACGCGGCCTCCGACATGCTGCAGCTGGAGTACGTGCGGGAAGCCTGTGCCTCTTTCCTAGCCCGCCGCCTTGACCTGACCAACTGCACGGCCATCCTCAAGTTCGCCGACGCCTTCGACCATCACAAGCTGCGATCACAGGCCCAGTCCTTTATAGCCCACAACTTCAAGCAGCTCAGCCGCATGGGTTCGATTCGGGAAGAGTCCCTGGCAGATCTGACCCTGGCCCAGCTGCTAGCTGTCCTGCGCTTGGACAGTCTAGACATCGAGAGTGAGCGGACTGTGTGTCACGTGGCGGTGCAGTGGTTGGAGGCGGCTCCCAAGGAGCGGGGTCCCAGCGCTGCAGAAGTCTTCAAGTGTGTCCGCTGGACCCACTTCACTGACGAAGATCGGGGCTACCTGGAAGAACTGCTGACCAAGCCCATTGTGAAGAAGTACTGTCTGGACCTTGTTGAAGGGGCCCTGCAGATGCGGTATGGTGACATGTTGAGCAAGTCTCTGGTGCCCAAGCCAGAGAGCAGCAGCAGTAGCTCTGTTGTGTCCGTAGCAGAAAATCCACCCCAGAGGCTGGGTATGTGTGCCAAGGAGATGGTGATCTTCTTTGGCCATCCCAGAGATCCCTTTCTGTGCTATGACCCATACTCGGGGGACATTTACACAATGCCATCGCCTTTGACCAGTTTGGCCCACACTAAGACTGTCACCTCTTCAGCTGTCTGTGTCTCTCCAGATCATGACATCTATCTAGCCGCCCAGCCCAGGAAGGATCTTTGGGTGTATAAACCAGCCCAGAATAGTTGGCAGCAACTTGCTGACCGTCTGCTCTGCCGGGAGGGCATGGATGTGGCATATCTCAATGGCTACATCTACATCCTGGGTGGGCGTGACCCCATTACTGGAGTGAAATTAAAGGAAGTGGAGTGCTACAGTGTTCAGAGGAACCAGTGGGCCTTAGTGGCTCCTGTACCACATTCCTTCTATTCCTTTGAACTCATAGTGGTTCAGAACTATCTTTATGCTGTGAACAGTAAGCGCATGCTCTGCTATGATCCTAGCCATAATATGTGGCTGAACTGTGCTTCACTTAAACGGAGTGACTTTCAGGAAGCCTGTGTCTTCAATGATGAGATCTACTGCATCTGTGACATCCCAGTCATGAAGGTGTATAACCCAGCCAGGGGAGAATGGAGGCGTATTAGTAATATTCCCCTGGACTCAGAGACCCACAACTACCAGATTGTCAATCATGGCCAAAAGTTGCTCCTCATCACTTCCACAACCCCTCAATGGAAAAAAAACCGGGTAACTGTGTATGAATATGATACAAGGGAAGACCAGTGGATTAATATAGGGACCATGTTAGGGCTTCTGCAGTTTGACTCTGGCTTTATTTGCCTCTGTGCTCGTGTTTATCCTTCCTGCCTTGAACCTGGTCAGAGTTTCATCACTGAGGAAGATGATGCACGGAGTGAGTCTAGTACTGAATGGGACTTAGATGGGTTCAGTGAACTGGACTCTGAGTCAGGAAGTTCAAGTTCTTTTTCTGATGATGAAGTCTGGGTACAGGTAGCCCCTCAGCGAAATGCACAGGATCAGCAGGGTTCTTTGTAAATATTTTGAAATACTAAGATGTTTCTATTGCTATGAATATATCTTAAAAAGATGTCCTTTCCTTTTCTGGGGAAAAAAGAAAACTTTGATTAGGATTGCATATTTGGTTTAGAAAGGGTAATGTTTGAATTGCTAATGTAATGTTACAAAATGTAAACAGTCCATGAAATAAGCTATATAATAATTTACTGTGCTGAAAGTGGAGATTAAAATATGCAAAAAAAAAAATGAACCATGTAATTGATGAGAATGCTTGCTGGTTTTTTTCCGTGTTCAAGAATTTGTTGCACTAGTGAATTGTTTTCATTAATTACATGGTTTATATTTTGATTATCTAATTTAGTCTTCTGTTCATTTTAAAATTCTGTTTAGTGTTGTGGGGGGAAGTTAGCTTTTTCATTTTTGTGTAGAAAATTGGACTAGAAATTGTTGGCAGGTTTCGAAGATTTATATCTTCCCTCTGAATAATGAAAGTAGTAGATTTCCCAAATTCTCACATAGTTTTTAGTATTCTAAGTTTAATATAGTTGGTTAAAATTTGGTTTGGTTTTCTTCTCTTCTGCAAAGAAAAACAATTGGACATATAATTAAGGTTATCAAAGAGTGATTTCATTTTGATAATGGACAGAATGGTCTTAAGCACTCACAAAAAGTAAGGAAAAAAAAATCAGGATTCCACTGTCTTACAAAAATTTTCCTTTTTATTTTTGGAATATAAAATGTGTACTTGCTAAATGTGACCATTTTTCTGTCTTAAAAAGCATCCATTCTAGTAGTACCACTATTTAGACCCTTCTAAACCAAAAACAATAGATAACTTGCCGTATTTTTTCATTTATACCTGATACATGTTACACTGAATCAGAGGAGCAGTTGTTTTTTCACTGGACTGTGATTGGGTAATGTAAAGTTTTAATCCATTGGTCATGCCTTGTCTTAAAACGTTTATATGCTTTCCTACAACATTTTGGCTGTATAGTTTTGGTGTTTGTCTTAGAGAATTCTTTGGCAGGAAGTGATTTTTGTGAGGTGATATGGCTTTGAAGATGTGTATAAGCTAAAAACAGTATTTTATTGAGATCAGTAGTAGTTATTGTGTCTATCAACTCTAAAATCAAGTGCCAGAGAGAACTTTAAAATTTTAAGCTGTGTATAAAATTGTTTTATGTAGCATTGAAATTTTCTGTCAGTTTTGTAAGTCACTGTAAATGATTATCAGCTTCAAGTTATTTTTATATTAAAAGTTGACAAATAACATAAGTGGATGATGACATTTGGGGCCAAAAGTGAGAATATGTTTCCTCTAAAATACTTCCCTAAGCAGTGGTGTACCTGGTTATTTTATTTATTTGTTTCTCTCCTATATTTCTCTGTGAACCATGCTCCAGTCTGATTTTTGTTTTTTTTGTTTTATATCACCATAATAAGGGAAGATGTAGAAATAGAGACTTAAGTTGCACAAATTTGATACTGTTAAATACGAGAACATATAGGTACTTACTTTTTGAGGGTCTGTTAATACATACGGTTGTCACAATACATAAACATGATAAATAGTGTATATGTACAAATGCTTATGGTCTATACATTTTTTTATACTCACTTAGTTTATCTTCTTGAATCGTTGTTCAGTAACATACTAATTCCTCGTCTATACTTATTCTCTAGTGACCAAATGCTGACATTTCTTTTTACCCAGGCAGAGTACTGAGGAGTGTATTCTGGAAAACAGAATTTTGAAACTAAGCAAAGGGAGGGAGAGAGAAAATGGTTTAAAAAAGCCAAACACACAAATAATGTTTTCTTAGCCATTTCGATGGGCCACTGGAAGAATCTGCAGGAGGTTCCTGTCTAATATTATTTAGTGAAATAAGATTCTTACTCCAGCAGCGTATGTTCCTTCAAAACAGCAAACGGTGCTAGTTTTTGTTCCATAGAGGGACATCAACAAGCACTGCTCCTAACGTGGAAAGCTCTATCTTAATTGTATTTTTTGGCCCACTTTTCTTCACCAGTAACTTCTTGTTGATAGTTTTTTGTTCTCTAAGATTGAAATAGAAACAAGCTGTTCACAACCACGTTATCCATCTACAGAATTAAGCTGTGCAACCAGTTGATAAGAGACATTCTCTCATGTGTCATTTTCATCCTCTGAGTTAGGTATAAGCTAATTAGTAGTAAAATATTGGTTTACAAAGAGCTTTTCTTAGAAAGGATTTTGGTTTCTTAATATGTTTGTGAATTAAGGATAGATGTTAACTTTTTTTTTTTTTAATAGAAAGTGATTTGTACATGGTTAGTTACAAATAAAACTGGCACTAGAACCCCAGGCCTTCTGACCTCTTGATTGAGTTTGTGCTAAATGTACAAAACCCTTGCTTACATAGTGACACAAGCAGCAGAGCAGTGTTGAAATCCCTTCATCACAGGAAAGCTCCTTTGTCTCAGTTTCACAATTAATCGACACAGATTTTAGCAAATGCTTAATATAATGTCATTTGCAGGATTACTGTGTGTAAAACTTAAGAATGATCTTACTTATTTTTTGTATCTATCTGCCTGTAGTCTGAAAAACTCAGAGAACCCAAATTATTTCAAATAATTTAAATATTCAAATGGTTAGCATTGGTATTTTCAAAAGGACAAAAAAGGGACTAATTTAGTGAACAATTTGGGTTTAGGATTACAGTTAAATTATAATTTCCTTCTATATCCTCTAGTTGAGCAGTGGTGTGTGTGTGTGTGTGCTTTTTTTTTTTTTTAGCCTGTTTCATACCTGGATCTTACTGATAATCTGATGAAATCTTTTGACCCATTCCCTAGAAAAATGTACATGATTATGTTTTCATAATTTCAAAGGTGTTAGACATTTCTGCAGTTCATTTGCACACCCAGGGTAAGAACACTGTAACAGTCCCAAGAACACTTCTACAAAAAAGGAATTAGCATTTTGCAAGAGACATATTGCTCAAATGTTTGTGAGGGGGGAAGGGCATTATTAAAATAGAGCTTAAAGAAATCATATGCATTTTCCACCTGAAAGGGATCTGAGTATCAGAACAAAGACAAAATTGACACTTGGTGAATTTCAAATTTCCTCATGATGTTATGCCTGAGAACAGTGAGTGAAGTAACTAAATGTAAGTGGCTTAAAGAAATGGGTCAGATGAGCTAATGTATATGAAACCTTTGACATGTGATATGATTATTGTCTAAAGTGAAAGAAAGTGAAGTCTCTTTGAGACCCCATGGACTGTAGCCTACCAGGCTCCTCCGTCTGTGGGATTTTCCAGGCAAGAATACTGCAGTGGGTTGCCATTTCCTTCTCCAAGGGATCTTCCCAACCCAGGGATCAAAGCCAAGTCTCCCTCATTGTAGGCAGACACTTTACCATCTGAGCCACCAAGGCAGTCCAGGGATTATTGTCCAGGAAGGCTGTATATATATTAGTCTTCAAAGTAAATTATAAGTTGCAGGTATTTCAAACTTGATATCACAGCTGTTTATTAGGTATCTAAATTACAAGAGTTCTTTATCTCACAATGACCAGGTAAACAGGTGCTTGGAAAGGGCGTCTACCCATAAGGAATTTATTGAAGGTATCATTTAAAAATATAAATTTGCTATTCACTGCTCATTAAACTAGAAACCAGTATTTTGCCTGATGTCATTTTCACCAATTTGTGCTGAAATGAGGAAAACAGATAAAACAATGGGTAAAGTGAAGTCGCTCAGTTGTGTCCGACTCTGCAGCCCCATGGACTGTAGCCCACCAGGCTCCTCCGTCCATGGGATTCTCCAGGCAAAAATACTGGAGTGGGGTGCCATTGCCTTCTCCAGGGGATCTTCCCGACCCAGGGATCAAACCCCGGTCTCCCGCATTGCAGGCAGATAATTAACCTCTGAGCCACCAGGAAAGCCCAAACAATGGGTAAGTTGTAAACTAAAAGTATTTAATTGATTTTTTTTTAATGTTCATGAATTGGAAATATAAAAAGTTTGCAGTTCTATGTCAGTCCCCTAACCTTGAAAGTTAACTTGTCTTTGAAATCCTAACATCTATCGCTTGCTTCTTAGTTGTTCTACTTTACTCAGTCCTCTCATTTGATCTCTCCAATATGTGCTTAAGAGTGTCAGCATCTTTTCATCATAACATTAAAAGAATAGAGCAGGAACGTGTAGGAAACAAAATTGTTTATATAAAATATGGCTAAGACTGAGCGACTTCACTTTCACTTTTCACTTTTATGCACTGGAGAAGGAAATGGCAACCCCCTCCAGTGTTCTTGCCTGGAGAATCCCAGGGACGGCGGAGCCTGGTGGGCTGCCGTCTATGGGGTCGCACAGGGTCGGACACAACTGAAGCGACTTAGCAGCAGCAGCAATTCTAAGAGCATTTATTGATAAACTGTTTTAGAACCATAGAGATTGATAAATGTATACAAACAAAAAATTTTAACAAAGCGAAACAAGATACAGTGTTCACAGAAGCTGCCAAGTCTTCCAGTACCAGATAGACAATACATTGTGTCAGTTCAGTTCAGTTCAGTCCCTCAGTGGTCCGACTCTTAGCAACCCCATGGGCTGCAGCACGCCAGGCCTCCCTGTCCATCACCAACTCCCAGGGTTTACCCAAACTCATGTCCATTGAGTTGGTGATGCCATCCAACATTTCATCCTCTGTCATCCCCTTCTCCTCCTGCCCCCAATCCCTCCCAGCATCAGAGTCTTTTTCAAATGAGTCAGTTCTTCGCATCAGGTGGCCAAAGGATTGTTGTGTGCTCCCTCCTTAACCTGGACCGTTTTGTCACCGAGGTCCGTTCTACCAGCTCCTGTTCTCACTTATTTAACCTTGTGAACTCAACACTGTCCAAGACACAGGGTGTAGGGAACAGTATTGTTGCAGACCATTCCCCTCCTTTTCTGAGGCATATTTTCTCAGAAAGTGTTCTACCCTGTGAGCAATCACCTCTCTATGACAGAATGAACCTTTTACATTTTCCAAAGCAATTTTAGCTGCTCAGAACCACTATATCTTCAGTTCAGTCACTCAGTTGTGTCCGACTCTTTGAGACCCCAAGGACTGCAGAACGCCAGGCCTCCCTGTCCATCACCAACTCCCAGAGCTTGCTCAAACTCGTGTCCATTGAGTCGGTGATGCCATCCAACCATCTCATTCTCTATTACCCCCTTCTCCTCCTGCCTTCAATCTTTCCCAGCGTCAGGGTCTTTTCAAGTGAGTCAGTTCTTCCCATCAGGTGGCCACAAAGTACTGGAGTTTCAGCTTCAGCATGAGTCCTTCCAATGAATATTCAGGACTGGTTTCTTTTAGGATGGACTGGTTTGATCTCCTTGCAGTCCAAGGGACTCTTAAGAGTTTTCTTTAACAACCCTGGGGGTGGGGAGAGGTGGCAAACTGTCCCTTAATTCTGGGGAAATTAGCAAATAGCAGTGGCTGTCACTTCAAGGCACAGCCTGATCTAGTCTCAGTATCCTTTTGGCTTTCCTTGTACAGAGAAGGTATCATGGGGCCATGTTTTCCTCTCACTTTAGGGATCTGTGTATGGTTTGTTCAACAGAGACCCTATAGTTTTGAGGGTTTTTAAAGATTTTTTTTTATGTGGACCATTTTTAAAGTCTTTATTGAATTTGTCACAATATTGTCTCTGTTTGACATTTTTGGGTTTGGGGCCTCAAGGCATGTGGGGTCTTAGCTCCCCAAAAAGTGATTGAACCTGCGCCCCCTGCATTGGAGGGCTGAGAATTTTTAAGTAGAGACTTGACAGTTGAATCTGTTTTGTCAAGAATCCTCTCCTGGAGGTATTGACAGTGCAAGGCAGAAGGGCGAGACCAGTTAAAGGAAGGCAGATGGAGTCCAGACTGCGAGACTGAGGTAGGAGATGGATGGGCTCCTGGGCCAGACAGCCGGTGTTTGTCAAGTGGAGTAAAAGTCAAGCTTCATTCTCACGCAGACACTCCAAGGACAAAGCTAGTGGCAAGAGCTGAGCACTGCTGAAGTAAAGAGAGAAAGTGCCCACTCCTGAGATCAAGGAAAACTTCCCTACCTGCACATGTGCAGAAAGGCTCCTTGGGGGTTGAAAAGGGAGAGAGCCCCACTCCATAACAAGTGTGGACAGGTACCCACTATCCATCTTAGCAAACAGTTGCTCATGCATCTTGGATAGGGTCCAAGGACAAGTGAGGTACGGAGAAAGAAACTAGATAATTGGCCAAATGTAAACAAAGACCCAGAAGAACTGTCCCATATAAGTGATGGAAGTTGCCTTCTGACTACTGCAGTCTTGGTTCAAGACTCCGCACTCGTCTCTGGGCTTGTATCTCTGCCTGGTTTCTGAATGACTCTGTTCCTTCTCACTCAGGATGCCTGCGTTCCTCTCCAGGTGTATATCTCTCCTTACTTTCTGGCTTGCTGTGCTCCTCCTCATTAGAGAGGATGCCCATACCTTTTCTCTCTGGGTGTGTATTTCTTCCTAGCTTCTGTCTTAAATAAACTATTTCTCTGTGTACTCTCCCAGATCTTATGCTGTCTCTAATAATAAACTTTGTACCTATTACAGTTTTTGCCTCCTTGAAACATTCTTATTTGCAAATGGGGTAAAGAGCCAGGGCCACTTTGCTTCTAGCTTCTAGCCTCTAGTCATCTGGTGGCTAGGATTCCTCATTTGCATCCAGGCTTCCCAGGTGGCGCAGTGGTGAAGAATCTGCCTGCTAATGCAGGAGACACAAGAAACAAGGGTTCGATCCCTGGGTTGAGAAGATCCCCTGGAGTAGAAAATGGCAACCTACTCCAGTATTATTGCCTGGAAAATTCCATGGATAGAGGAGCCAGTCCTTGCAATTGCTGAGCAAAGCACACACACCCAACCCAGATTGAATTCCTGGGCAGGGAACTAAGCTCTCTCTTCAGGACTGCTCAAGACTGTCTCCTAGCGCAATTGTGGGCTTGATGAGGAAGGGTCAGGCATAAGAGAGACTGAGCTGGATTTGTATTTGTATGTTTAGAGGTGAGGGAGCTGAGAAAGGAAGTATGAAAGGAATCTGAGAAAGGAAGGACTGCAGGCTATTTCCTAAGCTTCCGGCTTGCATGTCATGTGAGGGTACAGGCCAAACTCCTACACAAAAGAGGCCCTGAGATGTAAGGCAGAGACTCAGAAGTGAGCTGTGAAGTGTCGGCAGGGTGGTTCTGGCCTGCTGAGGTTCTTCATGAGCCTGGGTTCGCTCAGCACTGTCCCCACAGCTCCTAATGAGTGAGTTGTCTTCATTCTCATGGACAAAGCACACCCACCAGGGTTACATCTATATTGCAGCCTGCAGGGATGGGCAAAGAGAGGAAATGGAGAGCACAAAATTCCTTTTTAAAGCACTTTTACACCACTTCTGCCATTTTTTCACAGGGGAGAATTTCATCATATCACCATATCCAGCCACATGTTTACCTGAGAAATATCATTAGATGAATAGTATATGTCCAGCTAAAACTCAGGGTTTCTGTTATTAAATAGATGAATAAACAAATAGATTTTTATATAGATGTGCCAGGCTTCTGTATTCAAGTGTAGACAATTCACAACATGCGAGCTTTGTTACTCTGATGGTCATTTCAAATCTCCCTAACCCTCCTTCTATAGTAAATTCACAACCAAAAGTTAAATTCCATATAATGCTGAATATTTAGAAAAAGCAGAGGAACCAGAGATCAAATTGCCAACATCTGCTGGATCATCGAAAAAGCAAGAGAGTTCCAGAAAAACATCTATTTCTGCTTTATTGACTATGCTAAATCCTTTGACTGTGTGGATCACAATAAACTGTGGAAAATTCTTCAAGAGATGGAAATAACAGACCACCTGACCTGCCTCTTGAGAAATCTGTATGCAGATCAGGAAGCAACAATTAGAACTGGACATGGACCAACAGACTGGTTCCAAATAGGGAAAGGAGTATGTCAAGGCTGTATATTGTCACCCTGCTTGTTTAACGTATATGCAGAGTACATCAGGAGAAACGCTGGGCTGGAGGAAGCACAAGCTGGAATCAAGATTGCCGGGAGGAATATCAATAACCTCAGATATGCAGATGACACCACCCTTATGGCAGAAAGTGAAGAGAAACTAAAAAGCCTCTTGATGAAAGTGAAAGAGGAGAGTGAAAATGTTGGCTTAAAGCTCAACATTCAGAAAACTGAGATCATGGCATCCAGTCCCATCACTTCATGGCAAATAGATGTGGAAACAGTGGCTGACTTTATCTTTCTGGGCTCCAGAATCACAGCAGATGGTGACTGCAGCCATGAAATTAAAAGATGCTTGCTCCTTGAAGGAAAGTTATGACCAACCTAGACAACATATTAAAAAGCAGAGACATTACTTTGCCAACAAAGGTCTGTCTAGTCAAGGCTATGGTTTTTCCAGTGGTCATGTATAGATGTGAGAGTTGGACTATAAAGAAAGCTGAGCACCGAAGAATTGATGGTTTTGAACTGTAGTGTTGGAGAAGACTCTTGAGAGTCCCTTGGACTGCAGGGAGATCCAACCAGTCCATCCTAAAGGAGATCAGTCCTGGGTGTTCATTGGAAGGACTGATGTTGAAGCTGAAACTCTAATACTTTGGCCACCTGATGCGAAGAGCTGACTCATTGGAAAAGACCCTGATGCTGGGAACGATTTAAGTGGGAGGAGAAGGGGACGACAGAGGATGAAATGGTTGGATGGCATCATCGACTCAGTGGACTTGGGTTTGGGTGGACTCTGGGAGTTGGTGATGGACAGGGAGACCTGGCATGCTGCGGTTCACGGGGTTGCAAAGAGTCAGAACGACTGAACCGAACTGAATGCTGAATAATGACAAAAATAATTTGTTTCACAAACAAATGCATCCTTGAATGCCTTTAACACACACACACATATGAACGCTTGTCACATCCTCACCCTTAAGTCCTATGTCAGTTCAAGTATTCCTAGAAATAACAGAACTTAAGCCTCCAGAGTTAGGTTCCTCTGCCTAAATGCCTAAGCTCTTTTCCAATCCCTTCCTCCTCTGGGAACTTACCAGTATAGTCCTCTTACTCATCCATACAACACTCCCACTATTACAAAAGAGAGGAAAAAGAGAATGAACTGAGTTTGAGAATACAGGAGCCAGGTAAGATTTGGAGACACCAGGGGATGATGCGGTGCCCCTTGGGCACCTCTGACCCACTGTAACTAGGATGGGCACTCTCAGGCAGTGGTAATAGGACACGCTGTTTTTCTGCCTTAGGGCTTTCTCTGAAGGCTCATTCTCCAGGCAGTGCTCCTGCAACCAGAACACAAGAGTTCAAGGGAAGTCCTCATTCAGCGAAGGATGGATATCGGTAGATACATGCCTCAGTAGCCCAACTTTAAGAAAGGGACAATTTGGAAACGCATTCTGTGTGGATCCTCAGAAGGTGCCCTCCTGGACTCAGCCCCAGTCTCCCACAGCAGTAACAACCCAGTAACACATCTTCCCTGTGTCACTTTCAGAGTATGGTCAACCATGTCACATCGCAGAAATCTGATTTGGCAGTTAGAATATCACTGGTGCTGTTTTGATTTCCCAGGTGGCTCAGCAGTAAAGAAGTCACCTGCCAATACAGGAGATGCAAGATATGCAGGGAAGCTCCTGGAGTAGGAAGTGGCAACCCGCTCCAGTATTCTTGCCTGGAAAATTCCATGGACAGAAGAGCCTGGCGGGTTACAGTCCAGCTGGGTTGCAAAGCATTGGATACGATTGAAGCGACTGAGCATACACACACACATTACCTCCTTAATACTTATTTAGCTTATAACTGGAAATTTATACTTTTGAACTGCCTTCATCCAATTTCCCCATCCCCTCCTCCCTGCCTCTGTTAACCACAAATCTGATCTCTTTTTCTATGAGTTTGTTTTTGAGGTATAATTGACCTACACCACCATGTAAGTTCCTATTAGTTTCTATTACATAGGAATTCTCAGGTGGCTCAGTGGTAAAGAATCTGCCCGCCAATGCAGGAGACACAGGAGATGCAGGTTCAATCCTTGGGTCAGAAAGATCCCCTGGAGAAGGAAATGACAACCCACTCCAGTATTGTTTGAAATCGGGCTTCCCCAGTGGCTCAGATGGTAATGAATCCACCTACAATGTGGGAGATCTGGGTTCAATCCCTGGGTTGGGAAGATCTCTGGAGAAGGGAACAGCTACCCACTCCAGTATTCTGGAGAATTCCATGGGCAGAGGAGCCTGGCAGGCTACAGTTCATGGGGTCACAAAGAGTCAGACACAACTGAACGCCTTTCGCTTTCACTTGTTTGAAATCAGGAAATGTGCATACAACACTCACAAAAATTAAATGGATTAAAGAGTTAACCATAAGACCTGATACTGTAAAACTCCTAGAATAAAGCGTTGGGAACAATTTCCTTGACATTGGTCTTGACAATGATATATTTGAATATGAAACCAAAAGCGCAAAAGAAAAAAGAAATCAAATTATACAGCAAAAAAAGCAACAACATGAAAAGACAATCTACAGAGTGGGAGAAAATGTTTGCAAGCCATATACTGGATAAAGGGTTAATATATAAAATATATCAAGAACTTGTACAACTCGATAACAAGACACAACCTGATTTAAAAGTAAGCAGAGGACCTGAATCAATATTTTTCTAAAGAAGACATGCAAATGGCCAACAGATACAAGAAAAGATGCTAATTACCAGGGAAGTGCAAATCAGAACCACAATAAGATATCACTTCACATCTGTCAGAATGGCCATTATCAAGAAGCCAAGATATAACAAGTGTTGGCAAGGATGTGGGGAAAAGAGAGCCCTTGTACCCTGCTGGTGGGAATATACATTGGTTCCAGACTATGGGAAACAGTATGGATGGTCCTCAAAAAAAAAAAAAAAAAATTAAAATAGAGCTACCATATGATCCAGCAATTCCACTTTTTGGTGTATATCCAAAGGAAATGAAAATAGGATATTGAAAGTGTATGTACAATCCTGTGTTTATTATATAGCATTATTCACAATAGCCAACATATGGAAACAACCCAAGTGTCCTTCAGTGAAGAAATGGGTAAGGAAGATGTGATTGATACATATCTATACAATGGAATATTATTCAGCCATGGGAGGGAAGGAAATCCCGCTGTTTGTGACAAGATGGATGGACCTTGAGGGCATTATGCTAAGTGAGATAAGCCAGACAGAGCCTATCATATATAGTATGGTATCACTCATCACTTAAATGTTGAATCTAAAAAAGGCAAACTGGTATAGAATAGAATGGTGGCTGCCAGTGGATGGAAAATGGGGGAATTAGCACTCTTGCCTGGAAAGTCCCATGGATGGAGGAGCCTCGCGGGCTGCAGTCCATGGGGTTGCTAAGAGTCGGACACGACTGAGCGAGTTCACTTTCACTTTTCACTTTCATGCATTGGAGAAGGAAATGGCAACCCACTCCAGTGTTCTTGCCTGGAGAGTCCCAGGGACGGGGGAGCCTGGTGGGCTGCCGTCTCTGGGGTCGCACAGAGTCAGACACGACTGAAGCGACTTAGCAGCAGCAGATGTTCTTAAAGGGTACAAAGTTGCAACTAGAAGGTGAATAAATTCTGGGAAATCTAAAGTGCATTATAGTGACTATAGTCAATAATACTGCATTTCCTTTTCTTTTTTTCTTTGCCTTGTGGCCAGTGGAATCTTAGTTCCTTAACCAGAGGTCAAACCCATGCCCTTGGCAATGAAAACACGGAATTCTAACTACTGGACTGCTAGGGAATTCACTAATCCATAGCCTTTTTTTAAGGTATAACTGAGGTAACTGTTAGCATCTTTTTGATGAACTCATACTAATATCTCTAAAACAGAATTCCTCTAAATATGTAATTTCTCTAAATTCCTCTAAGAATGTATTTTCCTCATATACTTGCTTAACTATGAAGCCATAAATAAAAGCATGAGATATGCCCCAGGTTGCTAGGTGAAAGAAAAGGGTTACTACTGTTCTACTGATTTGAATAAGCACCGTGGTAATGGAAAATCCCATGGACAGAGGAGCCTGGTAGGCTACAGTCCATGGGGTCGCAAAGAGTCGGACACAACTGAGCACACTTTTAATTTAATTTAATTTTTTCATTTTAATCCTAGTTTGACCTCATAGGGTCAGACACTCTCCTACCTGATATGAAGGAGGGGCTAGTAAGCCTGATTTCTACTCAAAGAAAAGTCTTTCCCTCCTCCCCCACTTTCCTTTGATTATACAATTGTAGCCCACTTAATTCTTGGGGGAGAGCTCTCTTGCCTGCTTGCTTGCATCTCTCGGTCTCACAAATATCTTATCTTAATGAAGCTGCTACTTGCCTGTCACTTTGCCTCGCGTTGAATTCATTCTGGGCTGAGATACGAGGAACCTGAGCCTCAGTAAGTCGGCACTAGATCCATGTGTGCTAAGTAGCCTCAGGCGTGTCCGACTCTTTGTGACCCCATGGACTGTAGCCCCCCAGGCTCCTCTGTCCATGGGATTCTCCAGGCAAGAATACTGGAGCGGGTTGCCATTTCCCTCTCCAGGGATCTTCCTGACCCAGGGATAGAACCTGCATCTCTTATGTCTCCTGCATTGGCAGGTGGGTTCTTTATCACTGGGAAGACTGCTAGGTGAGTGATTCTAATTAAAAGACTGTGGGTTCATTCCCAATTAAGGTATTGGTTGGCTTCAAATCCCAGCGCTTGGGTTCAAGTCCCAATCTGAGGCGCACTGTTTCACAACCAAGAAACTGACATTGATACAAATCATTGACATTCATATATTATCACTTTTAGCCTAAGGGCGGGAGTTCCCTGGAGAAAGAGAATCAGGCATGGCTTTCTTGACAGATTAGAGGTTGTTTTTGGCTTAAGCCATCTTGTGATCCAAACCTGGCTTGACTTTGAACAGGTCTTAGTAATTAATGATCTTAAGGGGAGGAAAGAATGCAGAGGCAAAAGAAGTAACAATAGCTAAAATAATGTATCTGTAGTGAACACTCCCAGTTCTATTTCAATGGTAAAGATCAGCCTAAAGCACTCAACCACCAGATAACTGGAACCTAAGGGTGATGATGTCTGTCTTTTCTGACCCTCAACTAAACTTCAATCAAGTAAATACTCTATTCTGTTGACTGCCCAAGCCCCTTCATGAATATGCATGTACCCTTAGCTTAAACTCTTCCATATGGCTCAAATGGTAAAGCGTCTGCCTACAAAGCGGAAGACCTGGGTTCGATCCCTGGGTTGGGAAGATCCTCTGGAGAAGGCAATGGCAACCCACTCCAGTACTCTTGCCTGGAAAATCCCATAGACGGAGGAGCCTGGTAGGCTACAGTCCACGGGGTCGCAAAGAGTAGGACACGACTGAGCGACTTTGCTTTCACTTTCACTTAGCTTAAAAATCCCCCAACCTTCTGTTGAGTGTTCTCCTTACTTGCTGCAAATAGTAAATTCTTCCTTCTGATGCCAAAAGCTTGACCTCTGTGCACTGGTGCCGAATCAAATCTCAGAGACAGAGTTTTGGGTGAAGTAGAATATCTTTACTGCTTTGCCAGGCAAAGGGGACACATGCTCTCAAGACTGTGTATCCCAATCCAGGAGGATTTAGTGGAGAGTTTTATAGCAATGGTTCCGGGTGAGGGGGAGGTTGCTGATAAAGGATCAGAGTGTGTGCAGGGCCTGCAGTCCTTGAATCGGGCCTCAGGTGGTCTCCTGATGAGCTTCTGTGGTTCTCAAGGTTCTTAAACTGTAACGTTCTCTCTGGAATGAAGAATGCTTCATCAAGTAGTTAACATCTTCATTTATCGGGGGCTTTAGTTCTGCAGAAGAGCTCAAAGATATTGCCGTGCGTATCCCTTGAGGCAGAGGGCCCTGTCCCAGGGCCACGCTGCTGTTTCTGGACTGCTCCTCCCTGGTCTCTACATCCCCTCTCTTCTCTGATTGGCAACTATATGAATCTACCCTTTGGAACTCAGGGAAGGTTATTGAGTCTGAAACCTATTTCCTACAAACAAGAAACAAGGACAGAGAAAAGCTTTATGCCCAGGAGCCCCGCAGGGTCCTGCTGGCTTTCACGCCTCCTGATCTTTGTGTGCTTGGTTATGTCTTTTGACTTGACACCTACCAAGAGGTGAACCCAGTTTTCAGCTAACACTACTTTTATATGCATGCATGTGTGTGTGTCTATTTAATTCGTGAAATTAGACTACAAGTGCAATTAAGATACAAAACTGTTTTATTGCAAATATTCCTTGTACTATGCTTTTATAACCACAACTTTTTCTCTCCTCATTTCTCTGACCTTTTCCACCCAGAGTCTGTAATCCATCTGTCTAATTTTTTAACTTAAAGAATGGTACATAAATGAAATCATATGATATGTAACCTTTTGAGGTCATTTTTTTTCACTCAGCATAATTCTCTTGAGATTTATCCAAGTTATCTTGTGTGTCAGTGATTCATTTCAGGGAGTGTGTGTGTGTGTGTGTGTGTGTGTGCTCAGTCACTCAGTCATATCCGACTCTTTGTGACCCCATGGACTGTAGCCCGCCAGGCTCCTCTGTCCATGGAATTTTCCAGGCAAGAATACTGGAGCGGGTTGCATTCCAAACGGTTTAGCAGCAATCCCACCCGACCCCAAAATCTGTTTCTCCATAAAAGCAATGAGAACACAACAAAAACTCTCAAAATAAACTTACTAGAACTCTGGAAATTAAAGGCTTGCAACATTCCAAGAAGTGTTTGTTCAAGAAAAACAGTTGAATATTGGTAAGAACAGTGAGCCTTGTGATTTTCTTACCATGCCCTCCACCCATCCCTCTGTCAACTGAACAAAAATGCGCAACTTCAAAGTTATGAATTAGGGGTCTTACTAAGGACTCTAGCCTGGGAGGCAGTGTTTCAGATAGCTCTGAGGAACTGCTCCAAAGAGACTGGGGAGGAGCCAGTATATATATGAGATTTTTTTCTGGGAAAAAAAAATGTAGCTGCATATCAAAAGATTACTGATAATCAGAAAAAAATCATATCTCGAGTTAATGATTTTAGTGATTTTCCAGGTATGGGAATATACAAGAATCTGGGTTCCTTGGAGTTAGTCCTTAGATATGCATCTTAACTATCCAGGGCCAGTCTCCAAAGCACAGTAATGCTCCGTGTTCTTTTCTACCTTGAACTCCTGTCAGAGTGCATGGTCAGTGGGCGACTGTAGTAGCTAATGGCTTGATCCTTGTAGAACTGGAAGCAGTTCTTTGTT
The DNA here is from genome assembly GCF_027580195.1 of Bos mutus. NCBI lineage: Eukaryota > Metazoa > Chordata > Mammalia > Artiodactyla > Bovidae > Bos > Bos mutus. The sequence goes on along the minus strand of NC_091628.1, from coordinate 11,359,937 downwards.
TGTTTACAGTGCTCCCTGTTGGTTATAAATTAGACCAAAATTTGGGAGGAATTTGATGATCCATTTGTCCCATAGCACTAGGAACTCTCGTTCCTAGATCACAAGAAGATTTCATTGTAAGGGCACTCAGTGTGCTGTTTTTGGATTAGACCTTATTGGTTACCTAAAATCCTCTGGATCATCTGTGTTGCTAGTCTCTTATGATCCCAGAAATGATTTCCCTTGTTTCCTCCATATCTGCACTTGCACTATTACAATTATTCCATATAGTTAAATGAGTAAGCAATTGCCTCAAAATTGCCATCAGTTGCCAAAATGGCCTCAATCAACCATCATTCATTTTGTCAGAGGCCTGGTGACACATTGAGTACTGCAAGAGACAGCAATCTTATAATATAGGCAGGATATAAGTGATATCAGTTCAGTTCAGTTCAGTTGCTCAGTCATGTCCGACTCTTTGTAACCCCATGGACTGCACCACGCCAGGCCTCCTTGTCTATCACCAACTCCCAGAGTTTACTCAAACTCATGTCCATTGAGTTGGTGATGCCATCCAACCATCTCATCCTCTATCATCCCCTTCTCCTCCCGCCTTCAATCTTTCCCAGCATCAGAGTCTTTTCCAATGAGTCAGTTTTTCACATCAGGTGGCCAAAGTATTGGAGTTTCGGCTTCAGCATCAGTCCTTCTGACAAATATTCAGGACTGATCTTCTTTAGGATGGACTGGTTGGATCTCCTTGCAGTCCAGGGGACTCTCAAGAGTCTTCTCCAACACCACAGTTCAAAAGCATCAGTTCTTTGGCACTCAGCTTTCTTTATAATCCAACTCTCACATCTATACATGACTACTGGAAAAACCATAGGTTTGACTAGCAGACCTTTGTTGGCAAAGTAACGTATCTGCTTTTTAATATGCTGTCCAGGTTGGTCATAACTTTCCTTCCATGGAGCAAGTGTCTTTTAATTTCATGGCTATAGTCACCATCTGCAGTGATTTTAGAGCCCCACCCCCCAAATTAAAGTCTGTCGCTATTTCCACTGTTTCCCCATCTGTTTCCCATGAAGTGATGGGACCAGATGCCATGATCTTAGTTTTCTGAATGTTGAGCTTTAAGCCAACTTTTTCACTCTCACTTTCATCAAGAGGCTCTTTAGTTCTTCTTTGTTTACTCCCATAAGGGTGGTGTCATCTGCATATCTGAAGTTATTGATGTTTCTCCCAGCAATTTTGATTCCAGCTTGTGCTTCATCCAGCCAAGCATTTCTCATGATGTACTCTGCATATAAGTTAAATAAGCACGTGACAATATACAGCCTTGACGTACTCCTTTCCCTGTTTGGAACCAGTCTATTTTTCCATGACCAGTTCTAACTATTGCTTCCTGAACTGCATACAGATTTCTCAAGAGGCAGGACAGGTGGTCTGTTATTCCCATCTCTTGAAGAATTTCCACAGTTTGTTGTAATCACACAGTCAAAGGCTTTGGCATAGTCAATAAGACAGAAGTAGATGTTTTTCTCTTTCTTTTTCAATGATCCAGCGGATGTTTGCAATTTGATCTCTGGTTCCTCTGACTTTTCTAAATCCAGCTTGAACATCTGGAAGTTCATGGTTCATGTACTTTTGAAGCCTGGCTTGGAGAATTTTGAGCATTACTTTACCAGTGTGTGAGATGAGTGCAATTGTGTGGTAGTTTGAGCATTCTTTGGCATTGCCTTTCTTTAGGATTGGAATGAAAGCTGACCTTTTCCAGTCCTGTGGCCACTGCTGAGTTTTCCAAATTTGCTGGCATATTGACACTTTAACAGCATCATCTTTTAGGATTTTAAATAGCTCAACTGGAATTCCATCACCTCCACTAGTTTTTTTTCTTTTTAATTTATTTATTTTAATTGGAGGCTAATTACTTTACAATATTGTATTGGCTTTGCCATACATCAACATGAATCCACCACAGGTGTACAGGGGTTCCCCATCCTGAACCCCCTCCCATCTCTCTCCCCATACCATCCCTCTGGGTCATCCCAGTGCACCAGCCCTGGGCATCCTGCATCATGCATCGAACCTGGACTGGCGATTCGTTTCCTCCACTAGTTTTGTTCATAGTGAGGCCCACTTGACTTCTCATTCCAGGATGTCTGGCTCTAGATGAGTGATCATACCATCGTGATTATCTGGGTCGTGAAGATCTTTTCTGTATAATTCTTCTGTGTATTCTTGCCACCTCTTCTTAATATCTTCTGCTTCTGTGAGGTCCATACCATTTCTGTCCTTTATTATGCCTATCTTTGCATGAAATGTTCCTTTGGTATCTCTAATTTTCTTCAAGAGATCTCTGGTCTTTCCCATTCTATTATTTTCCTCTATTTCTTTGCATTGATCGCTGAGGAAGGCTTTCTTATCTCTCCTTGCTCTTCTTTGGAACTCTGCATTCAGATGGGTATGTCTTTCCTTTTCTCTTTTGCCTTTCCCTTCTCTGCTTTTCATAGCTATTTGTAAAGCCTCCTCAGACAATCATTTTGCCTTTTTGCATTTCTTTTCCCTGGGGATGGTCTTGATCCCTGCCTCCTGTACAATGTCACGAACTTCCATCCATAGTTCTTCAGGCACTCTGTCTATCAGACCTAATACATTGAATCTATTTCTCACTTCCACTGTATAATTGTAAAGGATTTGATTTAGGTCATACCTGAATGGGCTAGTGGTTTTCCCTACTTTCTTCAATTTAAGTCTGAATTTGGCAATAAGGAGTTTGTGATCTAAGCCACAGTCAGCTCCTGGTCTTGTTTTTGCTGATGGTATAGAGCTTCTCCATCTTTGGCTACAAAGAATATCATCAATCTGATTTTGGTATTAACCATCTGGTGATGTCCATGTCTCTCAGAGGCTTCTCTTGTGTTGTTGGAAGGGGGTGTTTGCTATGACCAATGCGTTCTCTTGGCAAAACTCTATTAGCTTTTGCCCTGCCTACAAGACCTTCTAGACCTAACACCCAAAAAATATGTCTTTTTCATTATAGGGGACTGGAATGCAAAAGTAGGAAGTCAAAAAATACCTGGAATAACAGGCAAATTTGGCCTTGGAGTACAGAATGAAGCAGGGCAAAGTAATATAGCTAGTAACATGAATAGAGTCTTACATAGGAATTTATACCTTGAGCTTCAAGAACTAAATCAGCTCCTTAAAAGATCACCAAGACTAGGAAGAGGATCACTTAAGGCAGAAATATGATTTTTCACCTGGGTCATTAAATGTTATATACATAGACAAATGCTGATTTTTCTGTGTGAAAATGCAGCATTCAGTTTGAATCATAACAGGTGCCGAGAATATTGAGAGCCATGCAGTTTTGTAATATCAGTTTTTTCATCATAGCAAACTCAGAATTCAGTAGGCTTAGTGCCTGTTTACTGTCATGTAAGGACTTCAGGGTGCATTCTCTTAAGGCTTCCATGTAGGCAATTACATATTCTGATCCTAGTGAAGTCACGAAAATAGCTGCTAAATGGTTGTAATACAGATCTCTTGGTCCATCAGGCTCGTATTAAAAGTAAATTTGCCATGCTGCTGCTGCTAAGTCGCTTCAGTCGTGTCTGACTCTGTGCGACCCCATAGACGACAGCCCACCAGGCTCCCCCGTCCCTGGGATTCTCCAGGCAAGAACACTGGAGTGGGTTGCCGTTTCCTTCTCCAATGCATAAAAGTGAAAAGTGAAAAGTGAAAGTGAAGTAGCTGAGTCGTGTCCGACTCCTAGCGACCCCATGGACTGCAGCCTACCAGGCTCCTCCATCCATAGGATTTTCCAGGCAGGGGTACTGGAGTGGGGTGCCATTGCCTTCTCCATAGTCACATCTAAATTGGCACATACATGACCTTGACATAAGGGAATTCTGGAATACCCCTTCCTGTCCATCCTGGTGGAAGTCAGAGCCATAGATTGGTCCTGCAAAACCACTGAGTTCCGTTGGGTCCTACTCGATATATTCCTAGTCACCTGATCCAATTTGTGTCATACCAATTGCTGTCTTTAAAGGAAATGATATATGGTCATTTTCTTAAGGCACCCTACCTATTTTCTAGTCATTATTATGCTGATAATCTGTAGTTTGATTTAATTGTTCCCAACATGGGAGGCCCTTAAATGACCACAGTCTGGTGTTAGCCATATAAATCCTTCCCATAACTGAGAGATAGGTCTTCCTAATAATTGATAAGTTATATTTTTTCAGTGAAATTTAGCTCATTGTTCTGATGGAGCTTGAGTAGCTTTAAAGGAAAATTCTTATTTCTGACCAGGGTCATAGCAAGTATGATTGATTGGCCCAGTGAGGGGTCCCATCTTAGTAATATCAACAGTGACCCAGACATAGCTATAACTTCTTTGTTCTAAAATAAATTTTCTAAAGTCCATCCAATCAGAGCCTTGGAGAGAAGAAACTCACCAAAGTAAACCAGAAATATTGAACATAGATAATTGACAAGAAACCCATCAACTGGATTGATTTCTAAAATTTGCATCGGACTGTGCCCACAACAGAAAAACAATTGCTTCATGCTCAAAAGTCCAAGAAATCAAGAAAATATTATAAATAATCAAATAGGTCAGGTTTGGCGTCTTGGGATAACTGTCTATTTCTGATGCCCTCATCTTGTCCTGGCATGGGTGTCTTTCTTGCTTTTCGAATGTCGTTTGAAAAAGAATTTTATGTATTTGTTTTTGTCTGTGCTGGGTCTCTGTTGCTGCATGGCTTTTCTCTAGCTGCAGGAAGTGGAGGCTATGCTCCAGGTGCAGTGAGTGAGCGTGTCTTGTGGAGCACGGGCTCTAGGGCATGCCCGCTTCCGTGGTTTTGGTGCATGGGCTCAGTAGCTGTGGCTCCCCGGCTCCGGAGCACAATCTCAATAGTTGTGGCACACGGGCTCAGAGGTTCTGCAGCATGTGGGATCCTCCAAGACCGGGGACTGAACCGAGTCTCCTGGTTGCAGGTCATAGGGTATCAGATCTCCATTTAAAGATAAATTACTGTGATAAGCTTCAGAAACCAGGTTAGAATGTCCTGCTAATAATTTAATTAGATTCTCGCAATAATATAACATATCCCCTTTCAATATGGGTTCATACAATCCTTCATCCAGTCTCATAGGTCTCCCCATGATTATCTCAAAAGGAGATAAATGATATTTGCCAAAAGAAGTGGATCTGAAGCTGAGGACCAGTGGAAGGGCCTAGGCCAGGGTAAGGAATAAGCATTCGTTCACTTCAATTCAGTTCAGTTTCGTGTCTCAGTCGTGTCTGACTCTTTGTGACCCCATGAATCGCAGCACGCCAGGCCTCCCTGTCCATCACAAACTCCCGGAGTTCACTCAAACACACATCCATTGAGTTGGTGATACCATCCAGCCATCTCATCCTCTGTTGTCCCCTTTTCCTCCTGACCCCAATCCCTCCCAGCATCAGAGTCTTTTCCAATGAGTCAACTCTTTGCATGAGGTGGCCAAAGTACTGGAGTTTCAGCTTTAGCATCAGTCCTTCCAATGAACACCCATGACTGATCTCCTTTAGAATGGACTGATTGGATCTCCTTGCGGTCCAAGGGACTCTCAAGAGTCTTCTCCAACACCACAGTTCAAAAGCATCAATTGTTCGGTGCTCAGCTTTCTTCACAGTCCAACTCTCACATCCATACATGACCACTGGAAAAAACCATAGCCTTGACTAGACGGACCTTTGTTGGCAAAGTAATGTTTCTGCTTTTCAATATGTTATCTAGGTTGGTCATAACTTTCCTTCCAAGGAGTAAGCGTCTTTTAATTTCATGGCTGCAGTCACCATCTGCAGTGATTTTGGAGCCCCCCAAAATAAAGTCTGACACTCTTTCCACTGTTTCCCCATCTATTTGCCATGAAGTGATAGGACCAGATGCCATGATCTTAGTTTTCTGAATGTTGAGCTTTAAGCCAACTTTTTCACTCTCCACTTTCACTTTCATCAAGATCAAGAGGCTTTTGAGTTCCTCTTCACTTTCTGCCATAAGGGTGGTGTCATCTGCATATCTGAGGTGATTGATATTTCTCCCGGCAATCTGGATTCCAGCTTGTGCTTCATCCAGCCCAGCATTTCTCATGAAGTCCTCTGCATAGAAGTTAAATAAGCAGAGTGACAATATACAGCCTTGACGTACTCCTTTTCCTATTTGGAACCAGTCTGTTGTTCCATGTCCAGTTCTAACTGATGCTTCCTGACCCGCATATAGGTTTTGTAATCTTAGTCTATTGGGTTGGTTTTTTTTTTAAAGATTTTTCTAATGTGGGCCATTGTAAAAGTCTTTATTGAATTTGTTACAATATCGCTTCTTAGGTTTCGGGTGTTTTGGCCTCAGGGCATGTGGGATCTTAGCCCTCAACCAGGGCTCCAGTCAGCAGCCCCTGCACTGGCAGGTGAGATCTCAACCACTCGACTGCCAGGGAAGTCCCAAGCAATTGGGGATTTTTTTAATTAATTGATTTTTGTTTTTCCTGGGTCTTTGTTGCTGCTCTTGGGCTTTCTCCAGTCGCGGCGAGCAGGGGCTGCTCTCTAGTTGCGGTGTGCGGCTTCTCCTCGCTGAGACTTCGCCCATTGCAGAGCACTGGCTCTAGGCACAGGCTTCAGCAGTCGTGTGCGTGGGCTTGGTTGCTCTGGGGCCTGTGGGATCTTCCCAGACTAGGGACTGAACCCGCATCCCCTGCGTTGGCGGCAGATTCTTAACCATTGGACCACCAGGGAAGTCCCCAGTTGGGTTTAAATGGTCCCATTTGTTCTTTAACTATTCTGTGTAAACACAGAAGATTGGTGGCAATAAGTGTAACAGAAGTGCTACATAATCAGCCAAATCTTACAGATTTCTTTAACAAATTGTCAGGTAAAGTGAGTTCTTCTATAGCTACAGTTCTGAGGGGGTTCCCCAAATAGGACTCACTCTTTCTAAAATCAGTTTCCCTACTGACTGTGCTTGTGGCCCTTCTGCCGCAAGTGTCAGAACATGCACATCAAAGCAAGAACATACTGATAACCTTAGGGAAACATTTGTATAAAATCAACCTGCCAAATTTCAAAGGGACTTGCAGGCAACAGAAAATTTCCTTAAGAACTGTGTAATGACTTCCTCGGGTTTTATTTTGGACAAATGGTAGATCTTAAATAGACCATTTGGACTATTGTAAAATAAAGCTTCCAAAAATACTGTTTACCCTATAAGATGACTTTATCTGGGTTCCAGTGAGTTAACTTCAATAGACTGAGCTTCAGATGGACGGATAGGCCTTCCATTTGGGTTTGACCAACACTCTTTGCTGGAGCTGAACCTTCCTCCTTTTTGTGACCAGGTGTCTTTCTGGTGCCATGCCATGAAACTTTATGTCAGTAAAGTTACCTTGAGGCTGAACGTGAAAAACAGTTGTTAGTTGGTTGTTTTGTTTTGTAAAGCCACTCTCTTGGCAGCATGATCGGCTAGTTTCCTTTTTCTTCTGCAATGTCAGCCTTTGAATGATCCAATACCTTAATGATAGCAAGTGTGCTCAGACGCAGATTTGCAGCTAATAATTCTCAACTTGTTTCCCAATTTTAATAGGCGGCCCTGAGGATGTCAAAGATCCTTTTTGTTTCAGAAGCTTGGCACAATCACGTGCCACCCCAAATGGGTCACAGCTATGTGTGCAAATATTACCAGATTTTCCTTTTGCCCACTGGCAGGCTCTTGTTAGTGCTGTTAACTCAGCCTGTTGGGTAGCAAAGATATTAGGCAAGGGAGCATTGTCAAGGATAGATTCAGGAGAAACAGTGACAAGGTCAGCCTGGTACTTTCCATGAGGTCCTCTCAGGCAGGACCCATCAGTAAAAAATATAAAATCAGGACTAGTTACTGGGCTTTCTTGAAGATCAATCCCAGGCAATAAAAGATTGTCAGTTAACCATGTTTTTCATTCTTGACCTCTGATTTTTCTGGGAGCAAGGTGACTGGATTAAGTTTGTTATACCTGTGAAGAAGTTAGATTCAATGAGAGCAAAACGATTTCATGAGAAGTTAATGAGCTTGCTGAATAATGTTGTGTGTGCTGAGAGTTTAACAAAGCTTCTGAACAAAGACAGTGAGATGGGTGACTCATAACTGTTTCTTCTGAGGACTGACACAGCTCAGATGTTGCTGTGACAACCTGGAGACAAGAAGAAAGGCCCTTAGATACCTAGTCTAGCTGTTGGCTGTAATATCCTATTGGTGGGTACTAACTGCTGGGTTGCTGGGTTAATACCCAGCCACGTTGATGCAACATCATTGTTTTCATGTCTAAAAAATGGGGCTTCCCTGTTGGCTCAGACAGTAAAGAATCTGCTACAACACAGGAGACCCAGGTTCAATCTCTGGGTCAGAAAGATCCCTTGGAGTAGGGCATGGCTACCCACTCCAGTATTCTTGCCTGGAGAATCCCATGGACAGAGCAGTCTGGCGGGCTGCAGTCCACAGGGTTGCAAAGAGTCAGACATTGGCTGAGTGACTAACGCTTTCATTTTCACTTTTCTTCATTTTTTTTCCTAAAAAGAAAAAGAGGTAGGAAATTCCCTGGTGGTCCAGTGGTTAGGACTCAGCACTTCCAGTGCCCAGGACCAGGGTTCTGATCAGGGAACTAAGATCCCACAAGCCACACAGCCAAAAGAACAAAAGAAAAAAATCATAATTTGGATGCCCCAGGGCTGAGACATTTGCCAGGAGGCTTTGAAGTTCTCCATGGTTTCAGAATGTTCTATTTCACAGTAGAGAGATTCGGGTTGGTCTTGTTTAAGCAAGCCATATAATGGTTGAACCACTAAGGAAAAATTTGGAATCCAATTTCTTCAAGGCCTTGAAAGCCCCTTTATTGCCTTTTTGTCTTTAAAGTAGGGAACAATACCAAAATGCCTTTCACTCCATCTAGAGCAATTAAAAGTCCCTTTGACGTTAGCTTCTGAAGTAAACACAAGGTACAAATCATCTACATATTGTATCAGAAATGATGTATGTGGAAGAACCCGATCATCTAAGTCTGCTTTTAATATTTGGGAAAGTTAAGTGGGGCTTTCAAGATAGCCCTGTGGCATCACAAGTCCCAAGTGAAGGCAGAAAGATAGGGGTCATCAGGATGTGCAGGAATACTAACGAATGCACTTCAGAGATCTATGCCAGAAAAGAAGTCACTATCTTCAGGAACACAGGACAGTAAAGTATGGAGCTTTGGCACTGCAGAATAGCACAGAATAATAATAGTGTTGGTAGAGCTCAAATCCTACACCAATCGCCAACCTTTGCCATTAAGTGTTTTAACGGTGAAGATGGGAGTGCTGCGAGGGCTGGCACAAGGCACAATAAGCCCTTCCTTAATGTAGTCACTCAGTCGTGTCCGATTCTTTATGACCCCGTGGGCTGTAGCCCACCAGGCTCCTCTGTCCATGGAATTCTCCAAGCAAGAACGCTGGAGTAGGTTGCCATTTCCTTCTCCCGGGGGTCTTCCCAAACCCAGAGATCGAACCCAGGTCTCCCGTATTGCAGGCAGTCCCTTTACCAACTGAGCCACCAGGGAAGCTCCTTGATGTTAGCTGATATCAAAGATCTTAATCCTTCTCTGGCCTCCTGCCTCAGTGGGTACAGACCAGTATTGGGCAGAGGCTTATTCTGGTCTATGGTAATTTTTTTTTAAATTGTATTATATTATATATTTATTTATTTGTTTGTGCTGGGACTTAGTTGCGACACACAGGATCTTGGATCTTTGTTCGGCATGTGGGATCTTTAACGTGGCATTCAAACTCTTAGTTATGGCGTGTGGGATCTAGCTCCCAACCAGGGATCGGGTAGACCCCCTGCGTTGGGAATGCGGACCACTGGTCTTAGCCACTGGACCACCAGGCAAGTCCCCAAGGTCTATAGTAATTTAATGGGTAATGTGGGATGTATTTTTCCAATGTCAGTAAGATTCATTGCCTGTAATCCTTCAGGTACTGAGCCCAGCAGTTTTTCTTGTTCTGCATCACCTTCATTACGGGTCACAAACATTATATGATGAAGAAAATCTTACTGATCCTTCAGCGCTAAAAATATTGCCCCCTTAGGAGTAAAAGCAATATGGGCTTCATAAGTTTCTGGTAAACTCTACCTACCAGGTGAATAGTGGCAGTTTCTACTCCAAGAAAGCAGTGCCTTCCTTTAAATTCTCCTAAGTAAAATTCTAAAGGGGATGATTGAAAAGTCTTAATGTGTGTGCGCTGTGCTCATTCGTGTCTGACTCTTTGTGACCCCATCGACTGTAGCCTGAATTTTCCATGGAATTTTCCAGGCAAGAATACTGGAGCAGGTGCCAATTCCTACTCCAGGGGCTCTTTCCGACCCGGGGATTGAACCTGCGTTTCTTGGGTCTCCTGCACTGGCAGGCGGATTCCTTACCCCGTGCCACCTGGGAAGCCCAAGAGCCTGAATAGGTGCATTAGAAACCCCTACTGTGTGCACTGAAATATTTCTTTGAGGGAGCCTTTGATTTTGGTAGCGTTTAAAACTGAAAAGGTGGACCCTCTGTCTATGAGGGCTTTAATTGTTTCCCCTTGTATTTTCGCTTCTATTTACCCCAGAGTTTTAGAGAAAAGAAGAGGAAAGACTACCAGCGTTCCCCAGGAGCAGCCTTTCATTTGTGTTTAGCTTGAAATTCTAGTTAGAAGTTCTGTTTTCCCCTGAAATCTTTCCAAATTTTTTTGCAACTCCTTCTCTTGTGACCAGATTTTCCACAGTAAAAGCAAGTTCTATATTCCTTTGTCAGCCATGGGTTGAACAGGGGTTTGTTAACCAGTGACTGACCTTGACTTTTTAATTGGGATGATTGAAAGTTTATAATCCTTATATTAAGAGTTGGATTTCTCTCTCTCTCTTTTTTTAAAATAAATTTGTATTTGTTTTTGACTGCAGTGGGTCTTCATTGCTGTGCGCGGGCCTTCTCTGGTTGCAGCGAGCAGGGGCTGCTCTTGTGTGCAATACGTGGGCTTTTCATTGCCGCGGCTTCTCTTGCTGTGGACCACAGGCTCAGTAGTTGCTCTGAAGCATGTGGGATCTCCCCGGACTAGGCAGGCAGATTCTTAACCACTAGACCATCAGGGAAGTCCCTCGACTTTTTAATGGTTTCGGAAATTTGGATGGCCAGTGTGATAAGGGTGCTTATATGTTATGCTGCTGCTGCTGCTAAGTCGCTTCAGTCGTGTCCGACTCTCTGCGACCCCATAGACGGCAGCCCACCAGGCTCCCCCGTCCCTGGGATTCTCCAGGCAAGAACACTGGAGTGGGTTGCCATTTCCTTCTCCAATGCATGGAAGTGAAAAGTGAAAGTGAAGTCGCTCAGTCGTGTCCGACTCTTCGAGACCCCATGGACTGCAGCCCACCAGGCTCCTCAGCCCGTGGGATTTTCCAGGCAAGAGTACTGGAGTGGGGTGCCATCGCCTTCTCCAATATGTAATGCAGACAAACTTAAATCATGTCTTTTAAAAAACTATTTATTTGTATTTATTTTATTTATTGGGTGCAGTGAGTCTTCGTTTTCTTCACTGTGGCATGAGGAATCTTTGGTCATACAATGTGAACTCTTAGTTGCCACATGTGGGACCTAGTTCCCTGACCAGGGGTCGAACCCAGGCCCCCTGCATTGGCAGAATGATGTCTTAGACACTGGAGCACCAGGGGAAGTCCCTAAATTGTGTCTCTTAATTAGAATAGCCAATTTCTCATCTATGCCTTCTGAAAGAGCAGAATTAAGCAAAGGATCTTTTTCGTGATGAGAAAATGATTCAGATGTCATGCCAGAATATTGTTTAAACGTTTTCTTGAACCCCTCCTAATAATCCAGAATTTATTCATCTGGTTTTTGTTTATACTGCTGAATCTTTGTCCTATCTACAGTCTTGGAAAAGAGCTGTGGGACAAATCTGAGTCATTTTGTGGCCTAATTTCTTGCATTCAATTCAAGCCTCTAGACTATGCAGCTCAGAATCTGTTAAGGGGTGTGTCCATTCTGCTTTCTCTATTCCTCTGTCTTACTTTCTGAACTGAGAACTGTATTAATTGTAATCATTGATAATTAATCTGGGTAACTCAGATTCCTTAGCAAATCCCAATGGGTCTCAACTCAGGCCAGGACATTCCTTAACCGAAGCTCTAAGTTCTGCTCATGTCAAGGTTGTACACATAAGTACTAAGGACGGTTCCCGGGTTGTAAGAAGTATTTCCTCAAATGGGACTGTAATTACTTCATTTGTACAAAACATTTTTTATCAAAATATAGGTTATTCACCATAATTCCAATTTTATGTCCTCCTTCACTAGGGGAGAGGAAACAGCAGTTGGCAGAGGTGGCAGAAGAGAGAAAGGGACAGTGTCTGGGTCAGGCGATTCAGATAAAAGAGGGTATGAGACAGGGGCAGAGGGAGAGCCTGGGTTAACGCTAGTGACTTCTTAAAACTCCAGTATCGTTTCCATCCATGTTTTGCTTGTTTCCTGCAAAGAAATTACTTTATCGTTTCCTCTTTTAAAAGCCTCTGAATACCGAGCAGAATAAGCATTCCATTCATCCTATCTGATCTCATTGCCATCTTGCTCTAGCTTTGCATACACAAAAAAATTAATTTTGAAATGTCAAAAGAGCCTCAATTTGGTAATTTTAGGTTGAAATCTCTTTTAATATGATTTTCCCAATTAAGTATTTGCAAGTATAAATTCTTTATACATAGCACATGACCTTGGCTGGGGTGTTGTTAGAGGCTGGCAATCTGTTGCTCTTTTTTCTTCTGTTCTGACGGCTTTGTTTCCCGTCCTGGGGTTGGTTTGTCAAGATGTCAGTAAGTGCTGATGGTGATGACTGGGTGCTGGACCAACGTGCTGTTTATGAACTTAGCTCCGCTAGGTGTCACCCTAGAGTCATCTCAGCTCTTTTACGTGTCTGGGTTTCTCACTCGTAGGGTCTAAAACTGTTGCGGGTACTCGGAACACCGATGGCCAGCTCTTAGATATGGGCCTGGGACAAGAAGTTTTTAAATTAAATGAGGGCTTTGCCTATGGGACTGCCTCCACCACTCCTGTACGTTTCTCAGTTGCTTGAGAAAGCCGTTGCTGGCCAGGTGGAGATGTTCCTTTTGTTATTCAGAGCTGAAAGCTCTCGTGTGATACTTTGTGATTTATTCCAGCAAACTCTATTCAAATAGCCAATTCAAGGAAAATTGATAGGCTAGTCTCCTCCCTAATCACTCAGTCCAAACCCACTCAATGTCTTTCAACTGAGTAAAACCATCCAATGTCTTTGTTTGTTTTGGGGGGTTTTTTTGGTCTTCGTTTTTTGGGGTTTTGTTTTGCCAGTGTCTCTCAATGGGGGTGGGCTTCCCTAATAGCTTAGCTGGGAAAGAATCCTCCTGCAATGCAATTGAGCCCTGTTCAATTCCTGGGTCGGGAAGATCCTCTGGACAAGGGATAGGCTACCCACTCCAGTATTCATGGGCTTCCCTGGTGGCTCAGCCAGTTAAGAATCCACCTGCAATGCAGGAGACCTGGGTTCGATCCCTGGGTTAGGAAGATCCCCTGGAAAAGGGAAAGGCTATCCACTACAGTATTCTGGCCTGGAGAGTCCCATGGACAGAGGAGCCTGGTGGGCTACAGTCCATGGGGTCGCAAACAGTCAGGACATGACTGAGTGACTAAGCACAGCACAGCTCAGCCCCCTGTATCTTTTTATTGAGCAAAATCTTCTGTGTTTTTCAAATGGGGTAACCCAGGTACCTCTTCTAGAAACCAAGTTCAAGGAAAACCTATTCCTCACAGTAAGGAGTTTGTCCACCACAGAATAAAATTTAGGATCACCAGCTAATAACAGGAGATCCCAAACCCAGGATCTCCCAAATTCATCAGAACTCACCCAGAGACATGTGGGCACCAGGGGCCTCTGCTGGTTCCAGATCCTCAAAGAGTTCAGGCAAAGGACGAAAGTCCACTCTGAGTCCTTTCATGATTGCTAAAACTATCTACTGAATAAAAACTCACAACCTACAAGTTGTGAGTTAAGTTTTATTTGGGCATTTTATTGAGGACTATAGCCCAGAAGATAGCCTCTCAGATAGCTCTGAGAGACTGCTTCAAGAAGACCCAGGATATATATAGGATTCCCCCCACCCCACTGGGGGACAAAAAACAAACCGTGTAGTCAAAATGTAAAAGATTACTGCTAATCAGGAAGAACAGACATCTCAACTTAATGCTTTTAAAGTTCTATGTATGCGAAGATGCAAGAATCTGAGTTCACTGAAATTATTCCCTAAATATGCATCTTAAATAGGGCCAGTATCCAAAGCACAAAATGCTTCCAATTTTTCTCCAGCCTAAATTCCCCTGGCACAGTGAATTGGTGACTTGGTGACTTGGTGTGTGACCACAGTCCCTAATGGCTTGATCCTTGTAGAACAGGAATGGCAGGCAGTGCTCTTTGTTTACACCCCTCTGCCCAGCTCCATGGAGGCCTGGAAGTCAACAGCTTCATAATGACAGTAACTGTGAAAACCAGTAGTTTAGCAGCCACTGTAGGGGACAGAATGGATCTGGAGCTCTCTAAAGGCGCATCTCTAGAGAGCTGTCGCTGGTTGGCTTGTCTGATAGCTCACAGAAAAGCTCGATCATCACTACTTGTTTTTATTTGACCTGTTTCAGAGGACACTCTGTGAAAACAGCTTGACATACACAGCATTTGTCAAAAAGGAAAATAAAAGATCAGTGGCACAACAAAAGAAAAAATAGATGAATTGGATTTAATCAAAATCAAACATGTGCTTCATATGATGGGATCGGTAAAGTGAAAAGACAACCCATGAGAAAGGAGAGCATATTGGCAAGTTATATATCTGATATATATGATTTGTGGTTTGTGTCTAGAATATGTACAGAACTCACATAATTCAAAAATGAAAATAAAAATAACCCAATCAGAAAGGGAGAAAGGATTTGTACCGTGATTTCTCCAAAGATACGCTTTGTTTTGTCTGTTTGCTTAGTTGCTAAGTTGTGTCTGACTCTTTTGTGACCCCATGGACTGTAGCCTGCCAAGCTCCTCTGTCCATGAGATTTCCCAGGCAAGAACACTGGAGTGGGTTGCCATTTCCTTCTCCAGGGGATCTTCCTGACCCAGGGATTGAACCTGAGTCTCCTGCTTTGCAGGCAGATTCTTTACCACTGAGCCACCTGGCAAGCCCCCAGAGAAGATATACAAATGGTCAACAAGCAAAGAAAAGAAGCTAAACATCAATAGCCGTTAGGGAAAAACAAATCAAAATCACAATGCCATACTGCTTCACACTGGCTTGGATCGCCATAATCAAAAACAAAGCAAAAGAAAACAGTGTGGGCCACTCATGTCCAACAGGTCTGGTGTCTCAGCACCTTCCTGCCGGGACAGTTGCACAGCCCACGAGGGCCAGTGAGGGTGGGCGTCCACCCATCTGAAGGCTCCTGCTCCAGCCAGTGTGGAAGGAAGGGCCCCACCGAAGTGCCAGTGGATAGAAAGGAGCAAAGATTCCTCCCTCCCTGTTGAGAAATCTTTGATTTTCTCCAAGAGGACCTTAAATAGCATCTCCATAAGAGAGGATCTAACCACATATCTCCCCAGCAAAGTCACACCCTGGTCAGGAAATTCCAGGAGGCAACACCGTGATTGCAGTTTCCAAGCAGTGACTGTGTAGCTGTCAGAGGGCATCCCTGAAAAATGGGAAGAGAAGAGAGTGAGGGCCTAGAAAGATGAGCATATTGGAGCAAAGATGAGTTCGGTAACTTCACCACTTCACAAAAGGTGAAAGTGACCGTGGAGATAAGAGTTGAACTCAGGCCGTCAGAGTTCAGAACTACACTATCAGTTCAGTTCAGTTCAGTCACTCAGTCATGTCCGACTCTTTGCGACCCCATGGACTGCAGCACGCCAGGCCTCCCTGTCCATCACCAACTCCCGGAGTTCACTCAGACTCACATCCTTCGAGTCAGTGATGCCATCCAGCCATCTCATCCTCTGTCGTCCCCTTCTCCTCCTGCCCCCAATCCCTCCCAGCATCAGAGTCTTTTCCAATGAGTCAACTCTTTGCATGAGGTGTCCAAAGTACTGGAGTTTCAGCTTTAGCATCATTCCCTCCAAAGAAATCCCAGGGCTGATCTCCTTCAGAATGGACTGGTTGGATCTCCTTGCAGTCCAAGGGACTCTCAAGAGTCTTCTCCAACACCACAGCTCAAAAGCATCAATTCTTTGGGGGAACAGGGTATGTATATTCAATGGAATATTACTCAGCCATTAAAAAGAATGAAATAATGCCATTTTCAGCAATATGGATGGACCTAGAGATTGTCCTACTGAGAGGAGTTAGTCAGAGAGAGAAAGAGAAATATCAAATGAAATTCTTTATATGTGGAATCTAAAAAGAAATCTAAAAATGAACTTACTTACAAAACAGAAAGAGACTCACAGACTTAATGCATGAATTCATGGTTGCTGGGTGGAAAGGATAGTTAGGGAGTTTTTGTTGGACATGTACACACTGCTATATTTAAAATGGATAACCAGCAAGGACCAACTGTATAGCACATGGAACTCTGCCCAATATTATATGGCAGCCTGGATGGAAGGGGAGCTTCGGGGAGAATGGATACATGTATATGTATGGCTGAGTCCTTTCACTGTTTGCCTAAAACTATCACAACATTGTTTGTTAATCAGCTGTAGGCCAATATAAAAATGTTTTAAAAAGAACTATGATTATTATCACAGTGACAAATACTGATTGCAGAGCCAACAACCGTAAGACACAATAGTGATCTTTGTTGGATACTTTGCATTTAGCTGGAGTCCAGGCTGTGTTTAGGTGAGGAAACCTGGCGGGTGAATTTGCAGTCAGAGCTCAAAAGTGTGTAGGCCTGGGCAAGTCCTAGGCAACCTGGAAGTTTCTTATATCCCTGAAGACTGAGCTAAGTCTTTGAATGTACAAGTCCTCATAAAAAAGTGAAGGAGAACTTGAAGGACACATGTTCTGGAAATCTAGTGAATATGAACAAAAAAAGACTGGAAATTTGTTAAATATATATGTACATACATGGGATTCCCTGATGGCTCAGACAATAAAGAGCCTGCCTGCAATGCGGGAGACCCGGGTTTGATCCCTGGGTCAAAAAGATCCCTGGAGAAGGAAATGGCAACCCACTCCAGTGTTCTCGCCTGGAGAATCCCATGGATGGAGGAGCCTGGAGGATTACAGTCCATGGGGTCGCAGAGTCGAACACGACTGAGCAACGTCTTTATCTTTTATGTACATACATACATAAGCAAAATACAACAGCAACAGATGAAAAATAACAGGTGTTGGCAAGAATATGGGAAAACTAAAACCCCCATTTCCTGCCAGTGGGAATGTAAAACAGTACAGTGTCTTTGGAAAACAGTTTGATTCTCAAAAACTTAAACGTAGAGTTACCATATGACTCAACAATTCCACTTCTTGGTATATCCAAGAGAATTGAAAACAGACGTCCAAAAAAACCAAACTGTTACACAAAAGTTCATAGCCTCATTATTCATAACTGACAAAAAGTAGAAAAAAAAAGCCCATTCACTGATAAATGAATTAAAAATGTTAATATCAATGCAGTAGAATATTATTCGGCCTGAAATAGGAAAAGAGTTCTGATTCATGCTACAGCCTTGATGAACATTGAAAACATTATAAGTGAAAGAAGTAAGATAAAAAAGGGCACATACTGTGTGATTACATTTGTATGAAATATCCAGAATAAGTAAATGCATAGAGACAGAAAGATTAGTGGTTACGTAGGTCTTGAGAGCTGGGCATATGGTAAGTGAGGAGGAAAGAAATAGTGATGGTAATATGCAGGGACTTTCTTTGTGGGAGGGTGATGAAAATATTTTGGAATTAGCCTTTATTGTACGACTATCTAAATCATGTATATATCTAAATGCCAAAAATAAATAATGGCATAAGTGAGTTTAATGAGGATATAATTTCCAGTTTCAATATATAAAAATAAGTCATTTCTGTATACCAGCAACAAACATAAAAAGAGCTTTTTAAAGATGTCTTTAGAATAGCATCAAAAATAGGAAATATCTAGAAATAAATACGAAAAATATATGTAAGACCTCTCATCATAAAATATATAAAACTTTGTAAACAGATACTTATTAATTAGACTTTAATCAACTGAAGTCTCTGTCCATGTTTACCTCTCATGAAGTAGAAAATACAACATTTCTTTAGTATTTCTTCCCAAATTGATTCTTTTTCTTTTTTTTTTCGCTCAGTTTGCAGCATGTGGGATCTTAGTTCCCTAACTAGAGATAGGACCCATCGCCCCTGCATTGGGAGCTTGGAATCTTAACCATTGGACCAGGGAAGTTCCACCAAATTGATTCTTAAGTTTAATGGAACTCCAGGTTTATTTTGGAGGAAATTGACAAGCTAATTGTAAAATTCATTCAGAAACTCGGAGGGTCAAGGATAGCCAGAACATTTTCAAATAAGAACAATATATCTAGTAGTCTCATATTTTGAAACTTACTGTTAAGCTATGATATTTACAGAAGGTGGCGATGGCACGCCACTCCAGTACTCTTGCCTGGAAAATCCCACGGATGGAGGAGCCTGGTAGCCTGCAGTCCATGGGGTCGCTAAGAGTTGGACACGACTGAGCGACTTCACTTTCACTTTTCACTTCCATGTATTGGAGAAGGAAATGGCAATCCACTCCAGTGTTCTTGCCTGGAGAATCCCAGGCATGGGGGAGCCTGGTGGGCTGCCGTCTATGGGGTCACACAGAATCGAACACAACTGAAGCAACTTAGCAGCAGCAGCAGCCGTAGGATAAAAAAGTGAATTGTAAACTTTAAAAAGACAATCTTTATGTATGTGAGGGCTTCCCTGTGGCTCAGACAATAAAGAATCTGCCTGCGATGCAAGAGACTGGGGTTCGATCCCTGGGTTGGGAAGATCCCCTGGAGAAGGGAATGACTATGGACTCCAGTATTCTTGCTTGGGAAATTCCTGCCCTGGTGGCTCAGATGGTAAAGAATCTACTTGCAACGCAGGAGATCCAGCTTCATTCCCTGGGTTGAGAAGGTCACCTGGAGAAGGCAATGGCAATCCACTCCAGTGTTCTTGCCTGGAGAATTCCGTGGACAGAGGAGCCTGGCTGGTTATAGCCCTTGGGGGTCACAGTCAGACAGGACAGAAAGACTTTCACTCATGGCATGTTAATTTATCTCAACAAAGCTGTTGTTTTGTTATTTTTTAAAAAATAAATCAAACTCTTGATTTTATTCAACCAGTGTTTTGCAGACACACGCCTCTCCCATCCAAGGTTCTCATCCAGACACCAGAAACTCTGAGCCCTTGGTTGGGAGCTGCCTAGTAACAGCAGGTGGGACCCACACAGAGTGGAGTGGCAGAAGGACCCCACACTTTTATTTGGCAGCACAACATGGCCTGTGGGATTTTAGTTTCCCGATCAGGGATCCAACCTGAGGTCCCTGCATTGGAAGCACAGAGTCTTAACCACTAGACTTCCAGGGAAGTCCCTGTTACTTTTTAAGACTTCATTTCCTTTCTATTGCTGAATAGTGTTTTATAGTATATATGCACCACAATTTGTTCAAACATCACCCATTGAAGGACCTTCAGAGATACTTCCAGTTTTGGGCTATCATGAATAAAGAAATATTGCTTGATATGAAAAATTTTAAATATACAAACAACTCTTATTTTCATATTAAATCCACCCAACTTCAGGGGACTTCAAGCCAAAATAATAGCAATAATAATAATCAGTTAGCACTTGTGTTTTTAAAAATCATTTTTATTAATAAAAGCTGAAATACTTCATTCTTTATTTCTTGACTTTACTAAAGCTCTGGTGGCTCAGACAGTAGAGAATCTGCCTGCAGTTCAGGAGACCTGGATTTGATCCCTGGGTCAGGAAGATCCCCTGGAGAAGGAAATGGCTTACCACTTCAGTATTCTTGCCTGGAAAATCCCATGGACAGAGGAGCCTGGGGGGTTATAGCCCATGGAGTTGCAAAGAGTTGAACATGACAGAGCAACGAACACTTTCAAGGCTCATATACCTTAAAAATTAAGGTTTATGACACATGCATGCTCTGTTTGCAGCCATTCTCTGCTTCGTCTAGTATCAAGGCCCAGGGTTTTATTAGGGCTTCCCAGATGGCTCAGTGGGTAAAGAATCCACCTGACATGGGTTTGATCCCTGGGTAGGGAAGATCCCCTGGAGCAGGACTTGGCAACCCACTCCAGTATTCTTGCCTAAAGAATCCAATGGACAGAGGGGCCTGGTGGGCTATACAGTCCATGGGGTCGAAAAGAATCAGACATGATTGAAGTAACTGAGCACAGCATACATACGGCCTTTTCACATGTTGGAATTATTTAGTGGATTGACTTTTACTCTCTATTATCTGTCTCCTCCACAAGAATGTACACTCCATTATAAGGGAGACTATGTCTGTCTTTTTCAGCATTTCCTAACATATTGCCAGACAATATTTCTTCTTGAAAGAAGAAATAAGTGAATGTGTTTGGGGCTTATTTGCATTTATATGACAAACACCTGCATTTATAGATCTCATCATTTAGTGAGTTATCTATCTTTGAGGGAGCGCTATTATGGCACCATTTTTTTCTGGTTGCCATAGCAACCCACTGGCCTCCAGAGTTACAAGTTAATTCTGACGCACTTATTTTCCCAGAAGTCCAACAGTATTTTCAATTATGAGATAATGACGCTATTATGAATCACATTTCTCATACTAAAAGGGGCATTTGGGGTTTTCACTTTATCTTTTCTGAAAATGGCAGAGAATTAGAAAGGAAACAAGCCTGTCCATACTGATAAATGCTAGGAAGAGCAGAACAAAACAGTATGAGACACATCTTTACGCTAATCCTTTCCTATTTCCTCCAAGTCCTCCACCTTTCCATAAGCATCATGAATTTTGTTTAGTTTCCTGTTATCATCAAAGTTTTGAAAAGTAAATACTACAAAACAAACTCTAAAGAGTTCTGCTACAGCTTAAATATTTTCTTGTTTCTCTCCTTGTTGGTATTGCTTTAACATGTCCTGTGAAGGGGCTTCTCTGGTGGCTCAGCGGTAAAGAAGCTGCCTGCCAAATGAAGGAGACACAGTTTCAGTCCTTGATCCGGGAGGATGCCACATACCTCGGAGCAGCTAAGCCCGTGCGTGCCTCACAACTATTGAACGTGTGCTCTAGAGCCCGGCAGCCGGAACTACGGAAGCCCCAGAGTCTAGAGCCTGAGCTCCGCAGCGAGAGAAGCCACCGCAAGGAGAAGCCCACGCACCACAACTGCGAAGTAGCCCCCGCTCACCACACCTAGAGAAAAGCCCTTGCAGCAGCTAATACCCAGCACAGCCAAACATAAGAACAAATAAAATGAGTTTGAAAAATGTCATGTGAAGTAACTTAAGAGTCTAACAAAAACTGAATTTTGCTCTGAAAAGTTCCTAGGTGAGGTATTTCTCTCTCCCTCTCTCTTTACATTTTAGGGACAGGCACTGAGAAGTTTTTTATTTTATTTTATTTTTTTATCGGGGTATAATTGCTTTACAATGTTCATCAGTTTCTGCTGTACAGCAAAGTGAACCAGCCACACGTATACATATAATCCCCTCTTCCTTAGATTTCCCTCCCGTTTAGATCACCGCAGAGCGTTGAGTTCCCTGCGCTATACAGTCCGTTCTCATCAGTTATCTATTTTATACATAGTAGTCTATATATCGGAGGAGGCACTGGCACCCCACTCCAGTACTCTGGCCTGGAAAATCCCATAGACGGAGGAGCCTGGAAGGCTGCAGTCCACGGGGTTGCTGAGGGTCCAACATGACTGAGCAACTTCACTTTCACTTCCCTTTCATGCATTGGAGAGGGAAATGGCAACCCACTCCAGTGTTCTTGCCTGGAGTATCCCAGGGACTGGGGAGCCTGGTGGGCTGCCGTCCATGAGGTCGCACAGAGTCAGACATGACTGAAGCGACTTAGCAGCAGCAGCAGCAGTGTATATATGGCTTTACATGTGGCATAGTGATAAAGAATCTGCCTGGCAATACAGGAGACACAAGAGACAGGGGTTCAGTCCCTAGGTTGGGAAGATTCCCTACAGTAGGAAGTGTGGCAACCCACTGCAGTATTCTTGCCAGGAACATTTCATGGAAGGAGAAGCCAGGTGGGCTACAATCCATGGGCTCTCAGAGAGGTGGACATGACTGAGCCCAACTGTGTATATATGCCAACCCCAATCTCCCAGCCCATACCTCCCTCTCGTCCCCCTTTGGTATCCATATGTTTGTTCTTTACATCTGTGTCTCTATTTCTGCTGTGTAAACAAGTTCATCCAAACTATTTTTCTAGATTCCACACATATGTGATAATATATATTTGTTGTTCTCTTTCTGACTTACTTCACTGTATGACAGCCTCTAGGTCCATCCACTTCTCTGAAAATGGCACAATTTCATTCCTTTTTACAGCTGAATAATATTCCATTGTATGGATGTGCCACATCTTCTTTATCCCTTCCTCTGTCAGGGGATATTTTGGTTGCTTCCATGTCCTGGCTACTGTAAATAGTGCTGCAGTGAGCATTAGGGGGCATGGATCTTTTTGAGTTATGATTTCTCCAGATATATGCCCGGGTGTGGGATTGCTGGGTCATGTGGTAGCTCCAATTTTAGTTTGTTAAGAACCTCCCTACTGCTCTCCACAGGGCCTTGCACCCGTTTACGTTCCCACCAGGAGTGTAGAGGGTTCACTTTTTCCCACACCCTCTCCAGGCTGTATTGTTTGTGTACTTTAATGATGGCCATTCTGACCTGTGTGAGGCCATACATCATTATAGCTTTGATTTGCATTTCTCTAATAATGAGTGGTGCTGAGCATCTTTTCATATACTTTTTGACCATCTGTATGTTTTCTTTGGAGAAATGTCTACTTAGATCTTTTGCTCAATTTTTATTGGGTTGGGTTCTGTTTTGTTTTGATATTGAGCTGCATGAGCTGTATGTATACTTCGGAGATTAATCCCTAGTCAGTTGCTTTGTTTGCAAATATTTTTTTTTTCTATTCTGTGAGCCGTCTTTTCGCTTTGTTCATGGTTTCCTTTGCCGGGCAAAAGCTTTTAAGTTTACCTGGGTCCCCTTTGTTTATTTTTGTTTTTATTTTCATTAATTTAGGAGGTGGATTGAAAGAGATCTTGTAATTTCTGTCAAAGGGTGTCCTGCCTCTGTTTTCCTCTAAGAGGAACATTAGTATCTAGCCTAACAGTGGCACTGGAGGTAAAGGACCTGCCTGCCAGTGCAGAAGATATACAAGACGTGGGTTCAGTCGCTGGGTTGGGGAGAGCCCCTGGAGGAGGGCACAGCAACCCACTCTGGTAATCTTGCGTGGAGAATCCCACGGACAGAAGAGCCTGGTGGGCTATAGTCCATAGGGTCACAAAGAGTCGGACATGACTGAAGCTACTTAGCAACACACAGCCTAACATTTATGTCTTTAATCCAATACATGGATAGTTTCTTTGGATAGAGCTGGATCTGTAATATCCATGATGGCATGGTTAAGTCTCTCCTAGGCTTCTGTACTGGAACTCTTCCCTTACCCCTCTGGTTGCCATATACTTTACTGTTCTATGTTCACATCATTTCTGTAGCTACATTATGTTCTAAATCAGACTCATAGTAAAGTTGTGTAGTGGGACCTCTGTGCCTCTTTAAGGTTACATATCTTCTCTGATTATTTTCTTTGCAACTGAAGTTTTTGAGGGCCATGTGTATATATACCAGAGGATTTCTCATCTAAAACCAAGGAGAGCAGAAGGAAGTGGGACTGAATGTGTGTGTGTGTGTGTGTGTGTGTGTGTGTGCGGTTTTTGGTTTGGGGTTTTTTTGTCGGTAGGAGAGGGGATGTAAGTAACAGATGGGCTTCCCAGGTGGCTCAGTGGTAAAGAGTCTGCCTGCCGATGGAGGAGATTCAGGAGAGCCGGTTCGATCCCTGCATTTGGAAAATCCCTCGAAGTAGGAAATGGCAACCAGCACCAGTATTCTTGCCTAGAAAATCCCATGGATAGAAGAGCTTGGCGGGCTACAGGGAGTAGCCGCAGGGAGTCAGACAAACTGAGTGAGTGACTACGCATATTTCCAACTTTTTGTGTCTTTGGGGGTTGGGGGACCTACATGTTTTTCTGGCCTCCATACACTAGGTCTTTACCCATCACAAGCGTGTCATTAACCATGTATCAGTGATGTGGTCACCTTCGTATTAACTTTTGTGAAATATCACTATGCAGAGGGGACAGAGAAGGGCATCTTTTATGATTGTGTATATGATGAATTTCATAAATTTGGAGATGGATTGACTATATGATTTTGGATATAAGTTTAGTGAAATATCAAACATAATCCATCCTGTTTCCCCATGATTGGAACATATAAATATTGAAAGATTAATTACTATGTTCAGCTGAATTTAAAGTGGAAATCCTAAAACAAAATCTTGGCACAAAAGTGTCAAGCAAATTTATTCTTTGTGTGTAAATGTAGTAATTGTACAAACTTGTGCAAAATTTATCTTTGGATATCTTAGTCTCATTAAATAAATAATATATGATAGCCTGTGATAAAATGTTTAATATAAAGTAGATAAAAAATATTAATGCCTCATAATATTATGGAGAAAACGTTCAACATAAAATAACAGGTATTAGACCAAAAAACAAGAAAATCACAACTTGAATAAGAAAAGACAATCAAGTGATTTAGCATGTCAGATGTTAGAATTATGTCAGAAAGATTGAAAGCATCCATCTTAAAGATGCTCTAATAAGGTGCTATAAATTCTCTGGAAATAACCGAATACCGGAAAATCTCAGTAAACAAAGTGAAGTTATTTTTTATGTTTTTTTTTTGAAGTTAATTTTTAAAAGTTCAAATTATAAAATTAGAAAATACCATAACTACTCTACTTGTGAGCCAAACAGTACAGTGGTGGTGACAGAGGACAGAATCAGTGTGTCCTTCAGTCTCTTTCAGTGCATATCATAGAATCTGCCCAGTCTAAAGAACAGGAAAATAGACTAGGAAACAAATGAACAGGACCTCTACGCTCTGTGGGACACTAGCAAAATGTTCAAAATTTGTATCATTTCAAGTACCACCAGGGGAGGAAGAGAATGGAACTGAAAGAATATTGGAAGAAATAATTGCTGAAAACTTCCCAAACTTGTTAAAAGACAAACCTATGGATTCAAGACTCTGAGCAAGCCCCACGTGATAAAAACCTAAAGAAATTCCTTCGAAGATACATCATAATTAAGCTTCTTAAAACCAAAGCAAAAAAAAAAAAAAAAAAGCAAAGGAAGAAAAAAACCCTTGAAAGTAGCCAGAGGAAAATGACAAATTACCTGTAGGACAACATCAATTTGAATAATGGAGAATTTCTCTTTTAAAACCAGGGAAAGCAGAAGGAAGTGGTATAAAATGAGTGTGTGTGTGTGTGGTTTTTGGTTTGGAGGTTTTTTGAGGGAAAGAAAGTGAAAGCGTTAGTTGCTCAGTCGTGTCTGACTCTTTGTGGCCCCATGGACTGTAGCCTGCCAGGCTCCTCTGTCCATGGGATTCTCCAGGCAAGAATACTAGAGTGGGTTGCCATTCTCTTCTGTAGGGGATCTTCCCGACCCAGGGATCAAACCTGGATCTCCTACATTGCAGAAAGATTCATTACCATCTGAGCCACCAGGGAAACCCTTTTTTTGGCGGGGGGGTGGGGGGTGGGGGCAGTACTCCTGCCTGGAAAATCTCATGGACAGAGGAGCCTGGAAGGCTGCAGTCCATGGGGTCGCTGAGGGTCGGACACGACTGAGCGACTTCACTTTCACTTTTCACTTTCATGCATTGGGGAAGGAAATGGCAACCCACTCCAGAATCCCAGGGACCAGGGAGCCTGGTGGGCTGCCGTCTATGGGGTCGCACAGAGCTGGACACGACTAAAGTGACTTAGCAGCAGCAGCAGCAGGGGCAGGAGGGGTGTGGTGGTGATGTAAATAACAGAATGGGCTTCCCAGGTGGCGCTAGTGATAAAGAATCTGCCTGCTAATGCAGGAGACACAAGAGACATGGATTTGGTCCCTGGGTCGGAAAGATGCCCTGGAGAAGAAAACGGCAACCCACTCCAGTATTCTTGCCTGGAGAATCCCATGGACAGAGGAGCCTGGTGGGCTACAGTCCATGGGGTGGCAAAGAGTTGGACACGACTGAGTGTGCACACACACACACACACAAATAACATTTATTTTCTCAAAGTTTTAGGGGCTGGAAGTTCAAGATCAAGATGCCAGCAGGACTGGTTTCTGGTGCTGTCTCTCTCCTTGGCTTGGAGATGGTGGCCTTCTAACTGTGTCCTCATGTGATCTTTTCTCTTTTGCTGTCTCTTCCTCTTCTTTTTTTTTTTTTTTAAATTGAAGGATAACTGACCCACAACACTATTAGTTCCAGATGTACTACATAATGATTCAATATTTGTATGAATTACAAAATGGTCACCATGATAATACTAGTTATTATCTGTCATCAAAGTTATTACAACATTATTGACCATATTCCCATGCTTCATCCCCAGTACTCATTTGTAACTTCTCTATCTCTTCCTCTTGACCTTACGTGTGTCCTTAAATAGGAAGAGTCTCTTATAGGGAACATATAGTGGATTCTTGTTTTTTAAAATCTTTTTCATTGGTGACCTCAATCCATTTATATTTAGAGTAACTGTTGATGTTAGGGATTTACTGATGCCCTCCTAGTCATTGCTTTCTGGCCTTTTGTAGCTCCGTCGTTTCCTTTTCCCTCTGTTTCTTGCTTGCCTTTGTAAATTGGAGATTTCCCAAAGTGGCATGCTCTGTTTCCCCTGTATCATTTGTGAGCCCGCTCTAGGATTTTGGCTTTTTGCTTTCTTTATTTACTTTATGTAATTGATTAAGTTTTGGCCGCACTGGCTCTTTGTTGCTGCACTCGGGCTTTCTCCAGCTGTAGTGAGCGGCGGCTTCTCCAGTTGTGGTGCTCGGGCTTCTCATCAGGGTAGCCTCTCTTGTTGCAGGGCATGGGTTACAGGCTGCAGGAGCTCAGCAGTTGTGGCTCATGGGTTCCGTAGTTTTGGCGTGCAGGCTGAGTTCCCCCAGGGCATCTGGAATCCTCCTGGACTAGAGATCAAACCTGTGTCCCCTGCAATGGCAGGTGGATTCCCAACCGCTGGACAACCACGGAAATCCCACTCTAGGTTTTTGCTTTGTGGTTACTATAAGGCTTCCATAAGATTTCTGATAGATAAAGCAGTCGATTATAAGCGGGTAGCACATTAAGTTCGATCACATACCAAAGCTCCACCCTTTTTGCCCCACCTATAGCGCCGAAGAATTGATGCTTTTGAACTGTGGTGTTGGAGAAGACTCTTGACAGTCCCTTGGACTACAAGGAGATCCAACCAGTCCATTCTGAAGGAGATCAGTCCTGGGATTTCTTTGGACGGAATGATGATAAAGCTGAAACTCCAGTACTTTGGCCACCTCATGCGAAGAGTTGACTCATTGGAAAAGACTCTGATGCTGGGAGGGATTGGGGGCAAGAGGAGAAGGGGACGACAGAGGATGAGATGGCTGGATGGCATCACTGACTCGATGGATGTGAGTCTGAGTGAACTCCGGGAGTTGGTGATGGACAGGGAGGCCCGGCGTGCTGCGATTCACGGGGTCGCAAAGAGTCAGACATGACTGAGCGACTGAACTGAACTGAACTGATTTATATTTTTGATGTTTTAATTTACCTCTTTTTTCAATTCTATATCCATTAATCAATTTAGTACCTATGGTTATTTTATTACTTTGTTCCTTTAACCATTTTTTTTTATTACTTATTTATTTTTGGCTGCAGTGGGGCTTTGTTGCTGTGCTCGGGCTTTCTCTACTTGTGGCGAGCGGGCTCTTGGTTGCGGTATGTGGGCTTCTCATCCTGGTGGCTTCTCGCTGCGGCTCAGGGACTCCAGACTGTGTGGGCTCAGTAGTTGTGGCACGTGGGTTTAGCTGCTCCATGGCATGTGGGATCTTCCTGGACCACAGATCGAACCCTTGTCCCCTGCATCGGCAGGCAGATTCTCAACCACTGAATTGAGAAAGTAGTACTGGTTAAGTCCTCTTTGACCTTTATACTACAGTTAAGGGATTAATACACCATCTTCTAATTCATTGCAAAGACTGATGCGGAAGCTGAAGCTCCAATACTTTGGCCACCTGATTTGAAGAACTGACTCATTGGAAAAGACCCTGATGCTGGGAAAGATTGAAGGCAGGAGGAGAAGAGGATGACCGAGGATGAGATGGTTGGATGGCGTCACCAACTCAATGGACATGGGTTTGGGTGGATTCCGGGAGTTGATGATGAACAGGGAGGCCTGGCGTGCTGCCATCCACAGGGTTGCAAAGAGTTGGACACGACTGAGTGACTGAACTGAACTGAACTGAAATCTGTATATACACCATTACCAGTGTGTTAGATACTTTCATATGTCTTCATTTCACTAATTAGCATCTTCTCCTTTCAGCTTTAAGAACTCTATGCAGCATTTACTTCAAGACAGGTCTGGTGGTGGTAAACTCCCTCTGCTGTTGTATCTCAGAAAGTCTTTACTTCTCCTTTGTAACTTTGCTGGATAGAGTATTCTGGGCTGGCATTTTTTTTCATCAATACTTTGAATATGTCATTCCACTCTCTTGGCCTGAACAGTTGTTCCTGGAAAATCTGCTCACTGACTAATGGGGTTCAATCAGTTCAGTTCAGTTCAGTTCAGTCGCTCAGTCGTGTCCGACTCTTGGCAACCCCATGGACTGCAGCATGCCAGGCCTCCCTGTCCATCACCAACTCCCAGAGTTTACTCAAACTCATGTCCATTGAGTTGGTGATGCCATCCAACCATCTCATCCTCTGTCGTCCCCTTCTCCTCCTGCCCTCTATCTTTCCCAGCATCAGGGTCTTTTCATATGAGTCAGTTCTTCACATCAGGTGGCCAAAGTATTGGAGTTTCAGCTTCAGCATCAGTACTTCCAATGAATATTCAGGACTGAGCTCCTTTAGGATGGACTGATTAGATCTCCTTGCTGTCCAAGGGACTCTCAAGAGTCTCTCAACACCACAGTTCAAAAGCATCAATTCTTCGATGCTCAGCTTTCTTTATAGTCCAACTCTCACATCCATACATGACCACTGGAAAAACCATAGCTTTGACTAGACAGACCTTTGTTGGCAAAATAATGTCTCTGCTTTTTAATGTCCAGGTTGGTCATAACTTGTCTTCCAAGGAGCAAGTGTCTTTTAATTTCATGGCTGCAGTCACCATCTGCAGTGATTTTGGAGCCCAAAAAATAAAGTTTGTCACTGTTTCCATTGTTTCCCCGTCTATTTGCCATGAAGTGATGGGAGCAGATACATAATCTTAGTTTTCTGAATGTTGAGTTTTAAGCCAACTTTTTCATTCTCCTCATTCACTTTCATCAAGAGGCTGTTTAGTTCTTCACTTTCTGCCATAAATATGGTGTCATCTGTATATCTGAGGTTGTTGATATTCCTCCCGGCAATCTTGATTCCAACTTGTGCTTCATCCAGCCCAGCGTTTCTCATGATGTACTCTGCAGATAAGTTAAATAAGCAGGGTGACAATATACAATGGGGCTCATTTGTAGATTATAATCTTTTTATTCTGGTTTCTTTTTAGGATTCTGTCACTGTCTTTGATTTTTGGCAGTTTCATTATAATGTGTCTTGGAGAAGGTTGTTTTGCATTGAGAAAATAGGGTGATCTCATGAACTTGGATGTCTGATTCTCTACCCAGGATTGGGACATACTTGGCTATTATTTTTTTATTAGTTTATTTTTCATTTGGAGGATAATTGTTTTACAATGTTGTGTTGGTTTCTGCCATAGAGCAATGTGAATCAGTCATAATCATATACACATTCCCTCTCTCTTGAGCCTTCCTCCCGCCTGCCCCCACCCCACCCCTCTCAGTCATCACAGAGCACAGGCTGGCCTCCCTGTATTAGAATAGCTGCCTCTGTCTGCTGCTGCTGCTGCTGCTAAGTCGCTTCAGTCGTGTCCGACTCTGTGCGACCCCATAGACGGCAGCCCACCAGGCTCCCCCGTCCCTGGGATTCTCCAGGCAAGAACACTGGAGTGGGTTGCCATTTCCTTCTCCAATGCAGGAAAGTGAAAAGTCAAAGCGAAGTCGCTCAGTCGTGTCTGACTCTTAGCAACCCCATGGACTGCAGCCTTCCAGGGTCCTCCATCCATGGGATTTTTCCAGGCACGAGTACTGGAGTGGGGTGCCATTGCCTTCCCCAGCCTCTCTCTAGCCATCTAATTTATACATGATAGTGTGTATATGTCAGTGCTATTTTCTCAATTCTTTAGATAATTTTTTTGACCACTTTCCCCACTCTTCTGCTTCCAGAAGCCTAATTATTCTAATATTTGTATTGTATATTTGATAGTGGTTTACTCACTGAGTCGTGTCCGACTCTTTGCGACCCCATGGACTGTAGCCCGCCAGGCTCCACTGTCCATGGGATTCTCCAGACAAGCTACTGGAGTGGGTTGCCATTTCCTTCTCCAGGGGATCTTCCTAACCCAGGGATTGAACCCAGGTCTCCTGCGTTCCAGGCAGATTCTTTACCAACTGAACTACAAGGGAAGCCCGTGGATTTTTGCTTAATTCCCTTTCATTATTTATATTTCTATTAAATATCTCATTTTGTTCATGTATTATTTGACTCATTTCACTGAACTGGCTACTTGTGTTTTCTTTTAGTTACTTGTGTCTCCTCAAAACAGCTGTTTTTAATTCTTTATGTGCCTCTGATTTTGGTTATCGGAGGATCGTTGTCTTTTTTTTTCAGGACGTGTTTCCTTGTCTCTTGTGTTCCTTGTAGTTTTGCATTGCATTTTGCATTTTGCTGCTTTCGAACTGGACGTAGCAGAGGGCTCTTCACATCTTTACGGGTTGCCTGGCGTTGGGATATATCATTTGCTGGTCCTATTACATCAGAGGTTTTCTCTGACCTTGAACAGGCACACCTGCTTTGTGCTTCTTGCTCTCTCTCAAGGCAGCATTCTTAGGCACTTTTTATCTTCTCCAGCTGTTTTTGTTTGTTTGTTTTTGACCACACCAGGCGACTTGAGGGATCTTCGTTCTCGACCAGGGATTGAACCCCAGCCCATGGCAGTGAAAGCTCTGAGTTCTAACCACTGGCCCACCATTCTCCGGGCTTTTATAACTCACCAGGCTAGCTGCTGAAAACTGCTCCTCCGTTTTCCAGCAGGTGGAGTTACAGCTCAAGTTTGTGGGTTCCTCCTTCGTCCATAGACCTGTTTTACTTTTCGAACAGCGCTGCCAGACAGAGCTCATGCTCATTGCTGTGTTCAGGAGCACACACGAGGAGCCAGCCACATATCTGCGGGAGATGGTCATGGCCTATATGGGAGAAGAATCTAAAAAAGAGTGTATGTATGTACAACTGATTCACTTTGCTGTACAGCAGAAGGTAGACTATGCAGTCCATGGAATTCTCCAGGCCAGAATACTGGAGTGGGTAGCCTTTCCCTTCTCCAGGGGATCTTCCCAACCCAGGGATAGAACCCAGGTCTCCCGCATTGCAAGCAGATTCTTTACCAGCTGAACCACAAAGGAACATTTCATGCAAAGATGGGCTTGATAAAGGACAGAAATGGTATTGACCTAACAGAAGCAGAAGATATTAAGAAGAAGTGGCAAGAATACACAAACGAATTGTACAAAAAAGATCTTCACAACCAAGATAATCACTATGGTGTGATCACTGACCTAGAGCCAGACATACTGGAATGTGAAATCAAGTGGGCCTTAGAAAGCATCACTGTGAACAAAGCTAGTAGAAGTGATGGAATTCCAGTTGAGCTATTTCAAATCCTGAAAGATGATGCTGTGAAAGTGCTGCACTCAATATGCCAGCAAATCTGGAAAACTCAGCAGTGGCCACAGGACTGAAAAAGGTCAGTTTCATTCCAATCCCAAAGAAAGGCAATGCCAAAGAATGCTCAAACTACTGCACAATTGTACTCATCTCACACGCTAGTAAAGTAATGTTCAAGATTCTCCAAGCCAGGCTTCAGCAATACATGAACCGTGAACTTCCAGATGTTCAAGCTGGTTTTAGAAAAGGCAGAGGAACCAGAGATCAAATTGCCAACATCTGCTGGATCATCGAAAAAGCAAGAGAGTTCCAGAAAAACATCTATTTCTGCTTTATTGACTATGCCAAAGCCTTTGACTGTGTGGATCACAATAAACTGTGGAAAATTCTGAAAGAGATGGGAATACCAGACCATCTGACCTGCCTCTTGAGAAACCTGTATGCAGGTCAGGCAGCAACAGTTAGAACTGGACATGGACCAACAGACTGGTTCCAAATAGGAAAAGGAGTACATCAAGGCTGTATATTGTCACCCTGCTTATTTAACTTATATGCACAATACATCATGAGAAACACTGGGCTGGAAGAAGCACAAGCTGGAATCAAGATTGCCCAGAGGAATATCAATAACCTCAGATATACAGATGACACCACCCTTATGGTAGAAAGTGAAGAGGAACTCAAAAGCCTCTTGATGAAAGTGAAAGAAGAGAGTGAAAATGTTGGCTTGGAGCTCAACATTCAGAAAACTGAGATCATGGCATCCGGTCCCATCACTTCATGGCAAATAGATGGGGAAACAGAGTCAGACTTTATTTTTCTGGGCTCCAGAATCACTGCAGATGGTGACTGCAGCCATGAAATTAAAAGACGCTTACTCCTTGGAAGGAAAGTTATGACCAACCTAGATAGCGTATTCAAAAGCAGAGACATTACTTTGCCAACAAAAGTCCGTCTAGTCAAGGCTATGGTTTTTCCAGTAGTCATGTATGGATGTGAGAGTTGGACTGTGAAGAAAGCTGAGCGCCAAAGAAGTGATGCTTTTGAACTGTGGTGTTGGAGAAGACTCTTGAGAGTCCCTTGGACTGCAATGGGATCCAACCAGTCCATTCTAAAGGAGATCAGTCCTGGGTATTCATTGGAAGGACTGATGCTAAAGCTGAAACTCCAGTACTTTGGCCACCTCATGCGAAGAGTTGACTCGTTGGAAAAGACTCTGATGCTGGGAGGGTTTGGGGGCAGGAGGAGAAGGGGAAGACAGAGGATGAGATGGCTGGATGGCATCACTGACTCGATGGACATGAGTTTGGGTGAACTCCGGGAGTTGGTGATGGACAGGGAGGCCTGGCATGCTGTGATTTATGGAGTCGCAAAGAGTCGGACACGACTGAGCGACTGAACTGAACTAAACTGATAGCAGAAGGTAACAGCATTGTAAATCAACTATACTCCAATAAAAATTAAAAAAAATAAAAAAGTAGAGCTAATTGTCGTTCAAACACTCAATTGTATCCAACTCTTTGCCACCCCATGGACTGTATCACACCAGGCTTCCCTGTCCTTCATTATCTCCTGGAGCTTGCTCAAACTCATATCCACCGAGTCGATGATGCCATCCAACCATCTCATCCTCTGTCACCCCCTCTTCCTCCTGCTCTCAATCTTTCCCAGCATCAGGGTCTTTTCCAATGAGTCAGTTCTTCACAGCAGGTGGCGAAAATATTGGAGCTTCAACTTCAGCATCAATCCTTCCAATGAATATTCAGGGTTAAATTCCCTTAAGATTGAGTGAGATTCCCTTAGGATCTCCTTGCAGTCCAAGGGACTCTCAAGAGTGTTTTCCAGCACCACAGTTCAAAAGCATCAATTCTTTGGCACTCAGTCTTCCTTATGGTCCAACTCTTACATCCATATATGACTACTGGAAAACCATAGCTTTGGCTAGATGGACCTTTGTCAGGAAAGTACCAATACTTAAAGGTTTATAGCTTATATTGTATAGAATTCATTCAATTGCTAGTTCAGTCCTGTTCATTTCAGTTCAGCCGCTCAGTTGTGTGCGACTCTTTGCAACCCCATGAACTGCAGTACACCAGGCCTCCTTGTCCATCACCAACTCCTGGAGTTCACTCAAACTAACGTCCATCAAGTCGGTGATGCCATCCAGTCATTCATCCTCTGTCATCCCCTTCTCCTCCTGCCCCCAATCCCTCCCAGCATCAGAGTCTTTTCCAATGAGTCAACTCTTCACATGAGGTGGCCAAAGTACTGGAGCTTCAGTTTTAGCATCAGTCCTTCCAATGAACATCCAGGACTGATCTCCTTCAGAATGGACTGATTGGATCTCCTTGCAGTCCAAGGGACTGTCAAGAGTCTTCTCCAACACCACAGTTCAAAAGCATCAATTCTTTGGTGCTCAGCCTTCTTCACAGTCCAACTCTCATATCCATACATGACCACAGGAAAAACAATAACCTTGACTAGCTAAAGAACCTTATAATCTGTATCCTGGAACTGCTCATTGTTCTTGAGTGAGCCTGGTAGGGTGAAGTACTCCTAGAGGGTCTTGGGTGAAATTCCTACAGAAATTCTGGGTGCAGTCAGCAGAAACTGTGTTCCCTTAATGCCCTTTGATATTCTTTATCTTTCCCCATCTCCTTCCCCCCAGTTATGCATGTCCCACCTCAGTACTCTGGGTGCTGGAAAGAAATGGGTTTCAGCAGTAGCCTCCTAGACAGCTGGAGAAGCTAAGCAGGCAAACACTGCTTTTCTCTCACCGCTGTGCAAGGTGTTGCCGATGGCTGGTTCAGCAGTGTTATCTGGGGGAAGTGGTGGCAGTGGCTAAGTTCCTATCTCTTTCCTATGTGTCCAGACTCGTGTGTGTGTGTGTGTGTGTGTGTTGTGTGTATTTTGCTGCAACAGTGTGCTGGAATCTCACCTTGGGAAGGTTTATTTCAACAAAGTCTCTGTTATCTCTAGGTTTCTGCCCAAGTCAGCACTCTCCAGATTTTACCAGCTGCAACCTAGAGGGGTTGTGTGCATGCGTGCTAAGCCCTTTCAGTCATGTCCGATTCTTTGCGACCCTCTGGACCATACCCTGCCAGGCTCCTCTACCCATGGGATTCTCCAGACAAGAATACTGAAGTGGGCTGCCATGCCCTCCTCCAGGGGATCTTTCACACCCAGGGATGGAACCCGCGTCTTTCAGATCGCCTGCATTGGCGAGCGAGTTCTTTACCGCTAGCACTACCTGGAGGCAGGTTCACCAGCTCTAGCTTTGTCTGCAGCCCCTGCCCAGGGCTGTCTGCCTATCACTAGATGCACAGGTGAGCAAGTTATTCCTACCGTGTCCCTTGGCAGATGGGCTGGATCCTTCAGCTGGCACACAGGAGCTTTTGTCAATGGGTGGAGGACTGACCAGTGATGTCTTACACCACTCTAATGCTGATGTCACTCCCCAAATGAACTTTAGAATCAGTTTGTTGTTGTCCAGAAAATAACTTGCTGAGATGTTGGTTGGAATTGCTTGAATCTATAGATCAAATCAAGA
This sequence comes from Bos mutus, assembly GCF_027580195.1. NCBI lineage: Eukaryota > Metazoa > Chordata > Mammalia > Artiodactyla > Bovidae > Bos > Bos mutus. The sequence continues at coordinate 11,324,255 of NC_091628.1, read as the reverse complement.
AGAAGAGTTGCTGCTTTTATTTTAAACGAGTATTAACAAATTATGAAGAATTTGAGTCACTCAAGAACAATGAGCAACTCCAGGATACGGACTATAAGTTTCTTTAGCACTTGAGTGAATTCTATACAGTATAAACTATAAGCGTTAGTCACTCAGTCATGTCTGACTCTTTGTGACCCCATGGACTGTAGCCCACCAGTCTCCTCTGTCCATGGGATTCTCCAGGCAAGAATACTGGAGTGAGTTGCCATTCCCTTCTCCAGGGGATCTTCCTGACCCAGGGATTGAACCCAGGTCTCCTGCACTGCAGGCAAATTCTTTACTGGCTGAGCCAACAGGGATGTTTAAAGTATTGGCCTTGGAGAGAATAGCATGGAAATGGATACACTACCAAGTGTGAAATACATAGCCAGTGGGGATTTGCTATATGACTCAGGGAACTCAAACCAGGGCTCTGTGACAACATGGGGTGGGAGGTGGGAGAGAGATTCAAGGGGACATATGTATTCCTGTGGCTGATTCATGTTCATGCATGGCAGAAACCAACACAGTATTGTAAAGCAATTATCCTTCAATTAAAAAGAAATGAAAAACTAAAGTGTTGGCCCAAACTCTACTTTAAAAAGAAATTTATTGGAATATAGTTGATTTACAATGTTGTGTTACTTTCTGCTGTACAGCAAAGTGAATCACTTACATACATACATATATCCACTCACTTTAGATTCTTTTCCCATATAGGCCATTACAGAATATTGAGCGGAGTTCCCTGTGCTATACAGCAGGCCTTTGTTAGTTATCTATTTTATGTATAAAATAATTTATACTTTGTATATAATAGTGTGTGTATGTTGGTCCCAATCTCCCAATTTATCCCCCCTACACACACCTTTGCCCCCTGGGAATCATAAGATTGTTTCCTACATCTGTAATTCTATGTCTGTTTTTCAATAAGTTCTTTTGCACCATCTTTTAAGATTCCATCTATAAGTGATATCATACGTGTCCTTTTCTGTCTGACCTACTTCACTCAGTATGAGCATCCATCCATGGCGCTACAAACAGCCCAGCTCTACTTCTCTGGTTCACTTTTTATTCTTGTTTTTCTTTTAGCTTAACTGAATAAGCATCAACATGCGGTCTAATAAGTACTCTATTGTGTCGTTTTATGGAAACGTCAGTGATCAATAAAATATAGTGCTTCCCTTCAGAAGCTTCCAACTGAGTTCCTATGAAAGTAGTCAACTATACAACAATGTGGCATGATATATGTCTTAATTGTTCTGAGGAATGTTTTTGAGTGAATAGGGCAAAGTTTATTATTTGAAACATTTCTCAGAGAGGAAATACGTGCCAGAGAAGACTAGCTGAAATATTTTCAGCCCTGTGGAATTAATTGCACTCGAGATATTTTCTGGAGAAGGACATGGCAACTCAGTCCAGTGTTCTTGCCTGGAAAATCTCAGGGACGGGGGAGCCTGGTGGGCTGCCGTCTATGGGGTAGCACAGAGTCGGACACGACTGAAGCGACTTGGCAGCAGCAGCAGAGATATTTTCACCAACTTTTTTTATTTTTTAATTTTTCTTTAACTTTTTATTTTGTATTGGGGTGTAGCCTTATTAACAATGTTGTGATAGTTTCAGCTAAGGGACTCAGCCAAACATATACATGTACCCATCCTCCCCCAAACTTCCCTCCCACCCAGGCTGCATTGAGTCCCATGTGCTTACAGTAGGTCCTTGTTGGTTATCCATTTTAAATACAGCGGTGTATACATATCCATTCCAAACTCCCTAATTATCCCTTCCTCCCATCCTTCCCCTGGGCCACTATAAGTTTGTTCTCTAAGTCTGTGAGTTTCTTTCTGTTTTGTAAGTATCATTTCTTTTTAGATTCCATATATAAGGGATATCATATGGTATTTCTCCTTCTGTATCTGACTTACTTCACTTAGTATGAAAATCTCTAGGCCCATCCCTGTTGCTGCAAATGGCTTTATTTCATTCTTTCTTAATGGCTGAGTAATATTCCATTGAATGTATATATATACCGGAGAAGGCAATGGCACCCCACTCCAGTCCTCTTGCCTGGAAAATCCCATGGATGCAGGAGCCTGGTAGGCTTAGTCCATGGGGTCGCTAAGAGTCGGGCACGACTGAGCGACTTCCCTTTCACTTTTCACTTTCCTGCATTGGAGAAGGAAATGGCAACCCACTCCAGTGTTCTTGCCTGGAGAATCCCAGGGATGGGGGAGCCTGGTGGGCTGCCGTCTATGGGGTTGCACAGAGTCGGACACAACTGAAGCGACTTAGCAGCAGCAGCAGCAGTATATATACCACATCTCCTCTATCCATTCTTCTGTCGATGGGTGTTTAGGAGGCTCCCATGCCTTGGCTATTGTAAACAGCGCTGCAGTGAACATTGGGGTTCGTGTATGTTTTCAGATTATGCTTTTCTCCAGATCGAAACCAGGTCCCCTGCATTGGGAGCAAGAGTCTAGCCACTTGACCACCAGGTAAGTCCTTGTAGATTCTTTAGTAATAGCCACTCTGACCAATGTGAGGGGGTGCTTCCTTGAAGTTTTGATTTGTATTTCTGCATGAACATTGCCTTTTTGAGCAGTCCAGCAAAGTTGTTTTGTAGAACACTTTACATTCTGGATTTGTCTGGCTGTTTCCTCATAGTGTTTGTAACTGTATGTTTAATTTTATGTGTCAACTTGAGTGGATCACAAGGTGCCTGGATAGTTGGCTCAACATTTTTTCCAGATATGTCTATGAGGGTGTTTCTAGAGGAGATTAGCACTTGATTGGTAGACAGTAACCTATATGGCCCACCCCATATAGATGAGTGTGTGTGGCTCAGTTGTGTCTGACTCTTTGCCACCCCGTGGACTGTAGCCTGCCAGGCTCCTCTGTCCATGTAATTTCCCAGCAAGAATACTGGAGTGGATTGCCATTTCCTTCTCTAGGGGATCTTCCCAACCTAGGGATCGAACCTGTGTCTCCTGCATTGGCAAGCGGATTCTTTACCACTGCACCACCAGGGTGAAAAGGTGTTAGTCTCTCAGTCATTTCTCTTTGAGACCCCAAGGACTGTAGCCCACCAGGCTCCTCCACCCACGGGATTCTCCAGTTGAGAGTACTGGAGGGGGTTGCCATTCCCTTCTCCAGGGGATCTTCCTTCCCCAGGGATTGAACCCAGGTCTCCTGCATTGCAGGCAGATTCTTTACCAGCTGAGCCACCAGGGTAGCCTGCCACCTGGGTAGGTATCATCCAATCCACTAAAGGCCTGAATAGAAGAAAAAGGCAGAGGAAGAGAGAATTCATTCTGTCTGACTGAATTTAGGCATCGATCTGCTCCTGCTTTCTGGCTGGGGTCTGTGCCATGAAGAGCTTCTTTTTCAAGTCTTTGGACTCTGCCTTGAACTGCACCACTAGCTTTCCTGGCTCTTTAGCTTTATACACAGCAGCTCCTGAGATCTCTCAGCCTCTATATTCATTCAATCCATTCCTTTTAATAAATCTCTTCTTCTAACAAAAGAATATGACAGTGAGAGCGGGACATCCCTTCCAAGATCAGGGTATGGAGAAAAGTGTGATGTGGGCTCCATCTGTCTCTCTCTCCGTCTCCCTCTCTCTCCTTTCATGCTGGGATAGCATGGAATGGGCAGAATCTAAGGCCCTCATTCCGACAATATTTAGGAAACTGAAACCTAATAAAAATTTTGAGAAAGAGCTCGTAAACAGACTCTGCAGCGCAAGTGCCGTTTGGAGATGACCGCACCCCTGGCCTACAGCTCGTTACGACCTCATGAGAAACACGGAGCCAGGAAAAGCCACCTAAATCTTTCTGAGGTTTCCTGGCGGCAGAAACTATAGGGTAATAAAAATTGCTTATTTTAAAGATGTCAACTTAAGTGTTATTGTTTTCCAACAATGAACATTTACCCCAAGCTGTTCAGCTCCTGGTTTTACATTCCACTATTATTGCCTGACTCTATGTTTACAAGCCGCTATTCTTCTGTAAAGAAAGCTTTCTTTTATTTTTTCTTTATTTTTTTTCCTGAGTGGAAAGATAATTACATCTTATTTTCAATCAATATTGTTACTTTCTCTTCAAAAACAAGAAGGCAGATTAAGGGTCCCCAGGTTTCAGACTCCCTCACAGAAAAACCAACAAGCGACTATGCAGGCAAGAACACTTGTGTGGGGACTTCCTTGGTGGTTCAGTGGTTAGGACTCAGCCCTTTGACTGCTGGGAACCTGGGTTCCAAACCTGGTGGGGGAACTTAGATCCCACAAGCTGTGTGATGCAGCAAAAAAAAAAAAAAAAGAATAGCTGTGTGAAAATTCTAGATCCCAGCAGGGAGGATGAAGAACCCCTTGAACAACAAAACTGAGCAAAGGCACATTAGGAGGGTGTGAAGAGTGGTTTCCCGTTGACCACCCTCTCCCAGCCTGGTGCAGCGCCACACAGACAGCGTACGCCTGGGTCTACAGTTTCTCCAGTGGGGAGAGCCCGAGGTTGACATCCAGTTTGGCCAGGATTCTGGAGGGCCTCCCCAGAGGGCACACTTATGTCTCATCTCCCAGGAAACACTGGGGGAATCAGCAGGGCTACACTAAACAGGGTCAGCTTGAAACCAAGCGGGAGAACAGGGGACCCGACAACCAGTGCAGGGATCACGTTGTGGCACCGTAGTGTTCCTGCTGGTGGTGCACTGAGCAGAGCTCCCCGGGAGTGATGCCATCCCCCCATCTGAACCGGGGGCTCCCCAGGAGTGATGCCATCCCCCACATCTGAGCCGGGGCTCCCCAGGAATGATGCCATCCCCTCCATCTGAGCCGGGGCTCCCTGGCTGGCCAGAGAACACAGTCAGTGGTTCTGTCCAGTTTTGGTATCCAGCCAGCAGTCCAGCCCAGCCAAGGGGCTCATTCTACCACCCCAATTGGACAGAGAGTCAAGCTTGCAGCCTTGCCCAAATGCAGAGCAAGGTGTCTCTCCCCAGGCCCTCAGGGCAGCCTGAGCAAACAGCCTACACGTTATCCCTGTCCATCTGTAAAGCCCCACCTTCAGCACCACATGGATGATGGCCTATGGCCCTGCCCATTTGTTGAGCAGAGCCTGGGGCCTCACCTGGACAGGAAGCTGGGTTGGCAACCCTGCCCAGTCGTGGAGCACAGCCTATAGACTCCCCACCAGGGAACCCAGATGGTAACCTTGTCTGACAGCAGAGCAGAGGCCCACCCACCCCTGCCCCCACCCCCGCCTTAGAGCACAAGAAACAGCCCTGCCCTATTAGACCCCGAAGCAAGCCCTGCTGGCCTGTGGGGGCTGCCAGCTAATACCCACTGAACCCCAGACTGGGTGGACTGCTGAAGGCTTTCTCTGCCAAAGTGAATGTGTAGACCCTGAAGAGGAGCCGTCTTCCTCAAACAGGCAGATACCAGGGCAAGGATTCAAGAATCACAAGTAATCAGGTACACAAGACACTGTCAAAGGAAAGGAATGAAGCTCCACAAACCCTAAAATATGTAGAATTATGAATTGTATAGGGCTTCCCAGGTGGTGCCTGTGGTAAAGAACCTGCCTGCCAATGCAAGAGACATAAGAGACGCAGGTTTGATCCCTGGATTGGGACGATCCCCTGGAGGAGGGCATGGCAACCCAACATCAGTATTCTTGCCTGCAGAATCCTGTGGACAGAGGAGCCTTGCCGGCTACAGCCCATAGGATCACAGAGTCAGACATGACTGAAGGGACTTAGCGTGTATGCATGCGTGAATTGTATAATAAAGAATTCAGAATAAACTCTTAAAGAAATTCACTGAAGCCCCCCCCCAAAAAAAAAACACACATAGATAACTAAATGAAATAGAAGAATAACACATAAACAAAATTCCAGCAAAGAAATAGAAACCATTAAAAAAATCAGATTAGAACTCAAGAATGCAATGAATGAAATGAAATATTCAGGAGAGTTTCAACAGTCAGATGAAAGAAATGGTGAACTTGAAGATAAGTCTTTTGAAGTTTTCCAGTCCGAAGATCAAAGGACAAAAGGAGAAAGAGTGACGAAAGCATACAGGACTTATGCAATACCATCAAAGGCCGTGTCATTGGTTTTATGGGAATTCCAGAAAGAGAAGAGAGAGAAATGACGGAAAAAAATCAGTATCTCGTCTGACCACGATATTATGAAGCTAAAGATCAATAACAGAGGATAAATTTGAAAATCCGCAAATATGTGGAAATTAAACAATGTGTTCTGAACAAATATGGATCAAAGAAGAAATCAAAAGGAAAATTAAAAAAAATTAAGACTAGCAAAAATAAATATACAAAATACCAAAACTTGTGGGATGAAATGAAAATAGTTCTTTTTTGGGGGGCCACAGCACAGCTTGTAGAATCTCAGTTTCCCAACCAAGCTTTGAACCTGGGCGACAGCAGTGAAAGTGCTGAGTGCTAATCACCAGACCACTAGAGAACTCCTGCAATCAGTTCAACAGGGAAGTTTATAGCGATGAATGTTTAAGAAAAAACAAGAATCTCAAATAAACAACCCGAAATTGAACTACACCTCAAGGAACTAGAAGCAGAACAAACTAAACCAAAAGAAGAAGAAAGGGAATAAGAAAGATTAGAATAGAAATAAGAAAAATAGAACAGAAATAAATGAAAAAGAAACTAGAAAAACAGACCCCATAATCAAGTGGGAGTTATCCCCGAGATGCAAAGTTGACTTAACATACACAAATCAATAAATGTGATACAGTGCATTAACAAAATGAAGAATTAAAATCATATGGTCATCTTAACCAATGTAGAAAAATATTTGCTAAAATTCAGATAACCTGATTAAAAAATGGGCAAGGACCTAAATAGACAGTTTTCCAGAGAAGACATACAAATGGCCAACAGGTAGATGAAAAGGTGTTCAACATCACTAATCTTCAGGGAAATGGAAATCAAAACCGCGATTAGATACAACCTCATGCTTGTTGGAATGTCATCAAGAAGATGAGAAATAACCTGTTGACTGAGGATGTGGAGAAAAAGAGAATGCTTGAGCAGTGCTGTTTGGAACTTAAATTGGTACAGCTAATATGGAAAATTGTATGAAGGTTCTTCTAAAAATTAAAAATAAAGCTACCATGTAATCCAGAAATCCCACTCCTGGGTACATAAACAAAGGAAATGAAATCAGTAGCATGAAAAAATACCTGTACTTATATGTTCATTGCAGCATTATTCACAATAGCCAAGAAACAGAAATACTAAATGGCCATTGATGGATGAATAAATAAAGAAAACGTGGCATATGGGGAGAGAACGTTATATTACTCAACCATGAAAAAGAAGGACATCTTGCCATCTGAAACACGGACGAACCTGGAGGACATTCTGCTAAGTGAAATCAGCCAGGCACAGAAAGACAAATACTCTATGATATCAGTTATAAGTGGAATGTATTGATGAAACTCTCAAACTCGTAAAGCCCAAGAGTAGTATAATGCTGGTTGCCAGTGGTTGAGGGTGAAGAAAATAGGGAGAGATTTGAAATGGCACATAATTTCAGTTGTAAGATGAATAAGCTCTGAGGATCTAATGTACAGCATGGGGACTATAGTTAATAACAGTGTATTGTGCACTTGAAATCTGCTAAGAGTAAATCTTAAGTGTTCTCACCACAAAAAATTTTTTAAACATTTGAGATGTTACTACTCACTTGATTGTAGTAACAATGACACAAAATATATGAAATCATCATGTTATACACCTTAGCTAGGACATGGAGGCAACCTAGATGTCCATCGACAGACAAATGGATAAGGAAATTGTGGTACATATACACAGTGGAATATTACTAAGCTATAAAAAAGAACACATTTGAGTCAGTTCTAATGAGGTGGATGAAACTGGAGCCTATTATGCAGAGTGAAGTAAGCCAGAAAGAAACACCAATACAGTATATTATCGCATATATATGGACTTTAGAAAGATGGTAACGACAACCCTATATGCAGGACAGCAAAAGAGACACAGATGTAAAGACCAGACTTTTGGACTCTGTGGGAGAAGGTGAGGGTGCGTTGGTATGAGAGAATAGCATTGAAAGGTGTATGTTACCGTATATAAAACAGCTGGCCAGTGCAAGTTCGATGCATGAAGCAGGGCACTCAAAGCTGGTGCTCTGAGACAATCCAGAGGGATGGGGTGGGGAGGGAGATGGGAAGTGGGAGGGAGGTTCAGGATGGGGGATACATGTACACCCATGGCTGATTCATGTCCATGTATGGCAAAAACCACCACAATATTGTAAAGTAATTAGCCTCAATTAAAACAAATAAATTGACTAAAAAATCATATTGCACAACCTTAGTATATATATATATAATTTTTATTTGTCAATCATACCTCAAATAAAGCTGGGGAAGGGAGAGAAGTGTATTAATTGTCATGCATCTGGGGATTTTCCAGCCATTTTTCTATCATTGATTTCTAGTATATGCACAGCGATGTGGGGATATATATATTTGGCCATACTTTATGGCCTGCAGCTTAGGGGCTTCCCTGGTGGCTCAGAGGGTAAAGCATCTGCCTGCAATGCAGGAGACCTGGGTTCTATCCTTGGGTTGGGAAGATCCCCTGGAGAAGGAAATGGCAACCCACTCCAGTATTCTTGCCTGGAGAATCCCATGGACAGAGGAGCCTGGCCGGCTACAGTCCACGGGGTTGCAAAGAGTCGGACACGACTGAGCGACTTCACTTTCACTTTCATGGCCTGCGGGACCTTCATTCCCCGAACCAGGGACTGAGCCCAGGCCTGGTGAGTGGAAGCACCGAGTCCTAACCACTGGCCCACCAGGGGATTCTTTTTTATGATTTCTATTCTTTCAAATGTGTTAAGGGATGTTTTCTGTTTCAGAATGTGGCCTATCTTCACATATGAATTTGAAAGGAATGTATATTCTGCTGTTGAAGATGAAGTGTTCTTTAAATATCAATTAGAGCCATTGATTGATGGTGCCTTTCCGTTCACCTGTATCCTTACTTCTTTTCTGCCAGCTGGACCTATCAACTACTGACAGAGAAGTGCTGAACTGCATTTTATGTAAGTCCATTTCTCTCCTCTCCTGGCATAACAGTCTTCTCAAAAGTGTTTTCAGTGTTTTTTCTATAGTTTGCAATGTACATTTAAAACAAATTTAAGTCCACTTTTAAATGCTTATACCCCTTAGCAATTCCTCCCTCTCTTCCCTTAGAACATTGGTGTTATCCATTTTATCTATTCATACAGTTAATATGACAATACCCTGTTGCAGTCATTCCTGTGAACATTTATCTATTAGATCAATTCAAAATAATAAAAATGATTATTTTAACTACATTCATTCCTTCTCTCACACTCATCTTTGTGAGATGCAAGTTTCTGACCTATATGATTTTCCTTTGCTCTAAAGAACTTCTTTAACATTTGTTTTTTTAATTGAGATACAATTGACATGCCATATTGGGTAAGGTTAAGGTGTGCAACATGTTGCTTTGATATGTATGTATTACAATCAGGTTACCACGTAATGCTAACACCACCATCATGTCCCATGATTATAATTTCTTTTTTTGTGGTGAGACCATTTAAGATTGAATTTTGTAGCCAATTTGAAGTATATAATATGGTATTATTAACTATAATAATAAGGCTGTGCATTAGATCTCTAGAATTTACCAAACTTTTCACTGCAGTTTGTTTCCTTTGACTAACATCTCCTTAAATCCCCCACTGTCCCTGAGCTTCCTGACCTGTGGTTTAGTGTCTGACAGTAAGCTGGAGAAGTTCTAGGTTATTACTATTTTCTTCCCTTATTCCCTTCTCTCTCTTTTCCTTCTACTATTCCCCTGTGTGTGGCACATTTTGTAATTGTCCCACAGCCCTTGTAGATTCTGGTCCAGTTTGTTTTTCCAGGCTTTATTCTCTTTGCTTTTCCGTTTTCTTTTCTTTGAAAATATCTATTTATTTGACTGCACTGGGTCGTAGGGTCTTAGTTGCAGCACGTGGGATCTTTCGTTGACATGTGGGGTCTACGTCCCTGACCAGGAATTGAACACAGGCCCCCTGCTTTGGAACGGTGGGGTCAGCCACTGGACCACCAGGGAAGCCCCCTCAGTCTTCAGTTTGGATTGATAAATCCTCAAACTCAGTGATCCTTCCTTCAGCTGCATCTAGTCTCCTAACAAGCCCATAAAGGCCTTCTGCATTTCTCTATTGGTGTTTTCGACCTCTATCATTTCTTTATTTTCCTCTGTTTCATTAAGGTTTTTTCCTGAAGTTTTATCATGTTTTGTTTGGAACACATATCTGGGTGGCTTCATCTTGCTCGACGCTCTGAGCTGCTTTCTAAGCATTAGGTGCCGCAGTCACCTCTCCCTGTCTTGCAGGGTTGGCCTGTGTAGGAGATGAGAGCTTTATTGTTCGAGCTGCGCTAGCTCTTCATTGTTTCCCCATTTCCTTGTGAGTCAAGTGCTATTTCACTTTTAATAGCTCCCAGTGGTTGAGGATGTGCCAAGACCAGTCAGTGCCAAAGGAGAGGATCTTAGTCGCACCTAGGTTCAAGCTGATTGGAAGCCAGATCCCCAGGGAAGTGGCTTTTACAGAATGCAAATATATACAGTCCTGTGGGGTGACAAGCATAAGCCCCACCGGCCACTAGAGCCAAGGGATCCACAGGTGTCCTCTGGGTGACAGTCGCAAAAATCAGGGCTCCAGACAAGTGCATTAGTTCCTTTCTAGGAGAAGCCAGTGAGGTGTGGGCAGGCAGAAAGTGAAAGAAAGTGAAAGTCGCTTAGTCATGTCCGACTCTTTGCCACCCCATGGACTATATAGCCCCAGCCAGGCTCCTCTGTCCATAAGGATTCTCCAGACAAGAACACTGGAGTGGGTTACTATTCCTTTCTACAGGGGATCTTCCTGACCCAGGATTCAAATTCAGGTCTCCTGCATTGGAGGTGGGCTCCTGACTGTCTTAGCTACCAGGGAAGCCCAGGCAAAGGGAGAGTAAAAGGTGGGGTCCCCTGGCTGACATTCCCTGAGCCCCTCCGTAGCCTCTTGATGCCTCTGTGTGTGTGTTAGTCGCTCTTTGTGACCCCCTGGACTGTAGCCCTCCAGGTGTCTCTGTTCATGGGATTGATTCTCCATTGGATCTCCAATGGGTTGGGTTGCCATTTTCTTCTCCAGAGGATCTTCCCAACCCTGGGATTGAATCCAGGTCTCCTGCATTGTAGGCAGCTTCTTCTGAGCCACCAGGGAAGCCCCCTCGATGCCTCTAGATGCGTGCCACACAGCAAGCCTGCTCCTAAATCAAAGTTCCAGGACAAGCAAGTTGGCCTCTTTCTCCGAAAGCCCTGGGGTGTATTTCAGGCTGCTCTCTGCGTAGTACCCTGGGGGTGGTGGCCTGCCAAGAGCTGTCTATCGGATTGCTAGATTCTTGTGCATGCAGGAATACAGGGGCCCCTGGCCGCCAGAGCCAAGGAATCAAGCTGCCAAAACCAGAGGACCAGAGGCAAAAACTGGGGCACCAGATAAGCATAAGAGCTCCTCTCGAAGAGATGCTGGCCCACTGGAGCTGAGCAGAGGTAAATCATGAAGATAGCATCACCCTCCAAGATCTCAGCAAAGGTTTAAGGTCAGCCTTAGATGTGCCTTTCATTAGAAGCCTGCCCCTCAGGCAGCAGCTATGATGATAAACTGATAGGCCTCTCCCACAGAAAGACCAAGCTTCTGGGTCTGTTGCCTCTGACCATGCCCCAGGGATGGTAGAGGTTTACGAATTCTTTCTCCTGGATTCCTGCTGTAGGACTCCTGGAGCAGAAACCCCACTGGCCCCAGAATCAGGTGACAGAGGTGTCTTCCAGAAGCAGCCGCAAAAGTCAGGGACCAGACAAAGGTACAAGTTCCTTTTTGGAAGATATTGGTGAGCTGGAGCAAGACAGAGGGAGAAGGCAGATTGCATTCATGGGTCTCCATTCCCCAAGAGCATCTCCATAGGCCCATATAAGTGAGTCAAAGCAGAAGCCCATCCTTTAGGCCAAAACTCCTGAACAAAGAAAACAGGTCTCTTTCTCAGAAAGCCTGGAGAAGCCGGCGCGGCTCCCTGCCAAGAACTGATTGTTGCAGTCCTGTGGGGCCTGAGAATGCAAGTCCTCTCCTTTGGCACTGGCTGGTCTTGGCACACCCTCAACCACTGGGAGCTATTAAAAGTAAAATAGCACTTGACTCACAAAGGAATGGAGAAACAATGAAGAGCTAGCGCAGCTCGAACAATAAAGCTCTCATCTCCTACACAGGCCAACCCTGCAAGACAGGGAGAGGTGACTGCGGTACCTAATGCATAGAAAGCAACACAACGTCAAGCAAAATGAAGCAACCCAGAAACATGTTCCAAACAAAGCAAGATAAAACCTCCAGGAAAAAACCTTAATGAAACAGAGAAACGTAAAGAAACGATAGAGGTCAAAAACACAATGCAAACGAGCGGGTGTGCGTGCTTAATTGCTTCCGTCGTGTCTACCTTTTTGCGACCCCAGAGACTGTAGCCCACCAGGCTCCTCTGTCCATGGGATTCTCCAGGCAAGAATACTGGAGTGGGGTGCCATTTCCTCTTCCAGGGGATCTTCCCGACCCAAGGATTGAACCTGCATCTCTTCCATCTCCTGCACTGGCAGGCAGGTTCTTTACCCCTAGCGCCATCTGGGAAACCCATATACAAGCAAGGGCGCTGGACATATGTAGAAGTCCCCCTTTGGGAGATACTGGTGTTCTGGAGTGCAGCATGGTGGAGATCCACCTACCAGCAGGAGCAAGGTGGCGGGGGTGGGGGGAAGCAAAGATGGCATCCCCCGAAAAGAGGAAGAAAGAAAGAAAAGCGGTAGAAATGAAAGAAAAAAGAGGGAGAGCAGAAGATGGCACCTGCCAGCCTCCATCCCCGGAGTTTCCCAGCAGGCCTCTGCCCCTCAGGCCAACATGGTCAAAGCAGCAAAGTCCTTTTCACAAAAAGCCCGGGCCCTTTTCAAAGGGCTGCTTCTGCGCTGGGCCCTGGCGCCGTTGGGTCAGCGCACCAGCCCTCAGTTTGCTAGAGCCGTGTGTCTCCTGTGTGGTCTGCCCTGCTGGTTTTCAAAATCAGATGTTGGGGGGGCTTGTCTTTCAGGAGCAGGTCTTAAAGGCCGGGGTGTCCAATGTGGGGTACAAGCCCTTCACTCCTCAGTGAGAAGCTCCAGGTGTTGAGATCCCCCCTTTGTGGGTACCCGTGCTGGGGGTGAGGGGCTTATGGTGAGACTGTGTCTCTGCCTTTCCCACCTGCTTCGTTGTGGCTTTTCTTGTTTACCAGGTGTGAAGGGTTTCTCTGCTGGTTTTTAGGTTTCTTTCAGAGGAAATTGTTCCACATAAATTTGGCGTCTCAAAAAAATGGTAATAATAAAGGGACTTCCCCACTGGTCCAGAGGTTTAAGACTCCATCTTCCAATGCAGGGGGCACTGGTTCAATCCCTGGTCAGGGAGTTAAGATCCCCCGTGCCATGCAGTGCGGCCAAACATTAAAATAAGAAGAAATTAAAAAGAAATAAAAATCAATTCAGTGTGTCCATGGGAAGAGGTGAGGTCAGGATTTTCCTATGTAACCGTGTTGAATTGGAACCTCTACCACTTCTTTTTTGTTCTTTCTTAGAATTTGCTTCTCTCTGCTCACCCATCAGTTGCCCAGTTCCTGCATGCTGTCAACCTTGTCCTTAGAGCCCTTACCATAATATTTAGAGTTGTTTTCAATTCCTGGACTGATAAATTCCAACATTCCTTTCATATCTGGTTCTTATGTCTCATCAAAGTGTGGTTTTTGTGGGCAGAGGAGCTGAAGTCATCATCAAGTGTGAAATATTTAAAGCAGACACACAAGCGTTTCAGCAGTGCAGACAATTAACTCTGTTGCTGTGGATGACGGAACTGTTGGCAAAACATGTCTTCTGATATCCTACACAGCAAACAAATTTCCATCTGAGTATGTACCGACTGTTTTTGACAGCTATACAGTCAACTGTTATGATCAGTGGACAGCCATATACTCTTGGACTTTTTGATACTGTAGGGCAAGAGGATGATGACGATCTGAGGTACCCACAAACAAATGTAGTTCTAACTTCCATGGTGGCTCAGATGGTAAAGAATCTGCCTGCAATGTGGAAGACCTAGGTTCGATCCCTGGGTCAGGAAGACCCTGGAGAAGGGAATGGCCACCCACTGCAGTATTCTTGCCTGGAGAATCCCATGGGCAGAGGAGCCTGGCTGGCTTCAGTCCATGGAGTCACAAAGTGTCGGACACGACTGAGTGACTAACACTTACCTACTTAGATATATTTCTAGTCTGTCTTCCACTGGGCTCTTCATCCTCATTCAAAAATGTGAGAGAAAAACGGGTGTCTGGGACTTCTCTGGTGGCCCAGGGGCTAAGACTCTGTGCTTCCAATGCATGGGGCCTGGGTTCCATCCCTGGTTGGGGGACTAGATCCAGCATGGAGCAATGAAGACCCGGCACAGCCAAATTAATACATGTTTTTTAAACAGTGAGTGTCAAAGTTAACTCACCACTCCTTTCTTGCTTGTTAGGACCCAAACTGACCTCAGAGATGACCCCTCTCCTGTTGAGAAACCTGCCAAGAATGAACAGAATCCCATCACCGCAGAGACTGCTGAAAAACTGGCCTGTGTGGCCTGAAGTTTGCTAAGTATGTGGCGTGTTCTGTACTCACACAGAAAGGCATAAAGAATGTATTTAACGAAACAATTTTGGCTGCCCTGGAGACGCCAGAACCGAAGAACAGCCACAGGTGTGTGCTGCTATCAACAACTCTCCAGGAGTGTTTCTGCATAGCTGGTGTCCGCATGATCCTACAAGCAATGTTTCAATCAAACTAAGGGTTACAAATTAAAATTTGTTTGTGCAATAATAACAAAACTGCACCTACTTGCGTGTACTTATGTGCACCTACTTGCGTGTACTTATGTGAGACAAGACCCATAGATATGGCCTCCTTCCCTCTCTCAATGCCAGTGAATTTTGAGTAATTGTGGGTTGTCAGAAAAATGATCAGTGCTAGTTTTTGTTTTGTTATTTCCAAAAAGATTTGTTGCTGTTGCTTTGATTAAAAGCAAGGCATGCTTGTGATGGCTCTGTAACAGACTAACGTGGGTGGTTGAAGGTGTTCCTGAGTTCCACTCGGGAGAGCAATCTAGGCTGTGCGTGCGACTCTCTTCGAGCCCTCCAGGCTCCTCTGTCCATGGAATTCTCCAGGTGTGAATACTGGAGTGGGTTGCCATGCCCTCCTCCAGGGAATCTTCTGACCCGGGGATCAAACTCACATCTCCTGTGTCTCCTGCATTTGTAGGCAGATTCTGTACCACTAGAGCCACCTGGGAATCTTGGTGTTTTTTTTTTTTTTTCCTTTTCCTGGGTTGTGGTGCAGGAAGTGTGTATAGGATTTGGTTTTATTTAGTCTTGTGTTTTTAATTCATTAACCATTGGACAGTCCTTAAAGGGAGGAGGACGGACTGAGTCTACATTCTACTTCCTAAATTTAGTTTAGAAAACATGTTCCCCACATGGTACTCTCAGAAAGGAGTACAGTAAATGCCTCATTTAATAATATAATCCTTTAGGGGAATTCCCTGGCAGTCCAGTGGTTAGGACTCGGTGCTTTCAATGCTGTGGGCCCTGAATTCTATCCCCGGTCAGTGAAACTAAGATATATTAATACATACTCTGTGAAAGTCGCCTTTTCTCTTGAGCCTTAAGCAGGTCCAGTGTTTAATGAAACTTATGAAAGTGGGGAGAATCTGTCTTGCTCCTCCCCTGTTCTAGGATGCACTATATATGTGTCTGTAGCTCTCAAGGAAATTTGTTTGCCATTAGCTGATTTTTTAAGTTACTTTCTTTTTTCACTGATAAATGTAGAAAATATTGTGCCTTTTGAAATACACAAAATGGATTGAGTGAAAGTGAAAGTTGCTCAGTCATGTCTGACTCTTTGGAACCCATGGACTATACAGTCCTTGGAATTCTCCAGGCCAGAGTACTGGAGTGGGTAGCCTTTCCCTTCTCCAGGGGATCTTCCCAACCCAGGGATCTAACCCAGGTCTCCCACATTGCAGGCGGATTCTTTACCAGCTGAGTCACAAGGGAAGTCCAAATGGATTGAGTATACAATTAAAATACATTTTTCCCCCGGTCCAAAAAAAAATGTGGTTTGGCCTTTAAAATTTTTCCTCGATAGCCAGACTTGATGTGCTAGGTAAAAGGAACTGCTCTAAATAGGCCTGTAGTAATGTGGTGGCCAGGCGGGGCAGGGGAAGTCCTACTGGTCACGATGAGGTTTCAGCCTTTTAGGTCTCCTAGGCTCCTCAACTGTGAACCTCAAGTGTTTTGATTTTTTTTTTTTTTCTTACTGTCTTCCTTCCCCTTAGGGTGATATTCCCTGGTGGCTCAGATGGTAGAGTCCCTGCTGCCCTCCCCGCCACCCCCCACCCCAACTCCAGTATTCTCGTCTGGAGAATTCCATGGAAAGAGGAGCCTGGCAGGATATAGTCCATGGAGTTGCAGAGGAGGACACGACTGAGCGACTTTCGCTTCTTTGCCATGGATAGGACTGAGTGGGCTGGAGTTGTGTAGTTCCTTTTTTCCACTTGAAGGCTATGGTTAAGTGGAGTTGGTTATTTCTCCGCCCCTAGGTGAGGCTCTTATAAGACCCCAGCAGACTAGGGTCTGATTTAACTAATTTCTCCTGAGGGCAGGCCTCATTAAGAGAGAGCCCTGGGGTATTTAAGAACAGGTTCCATTTCCCCTCACCCTTCAGAGGTATGAGGGGATTGTTCTCCCATGTTTACTGTGAAAACTCTCAAGCTGTGGGAGTCAGAGGCGCCCCTGCTTTGACTGGATTCTCTGGCGTTTTTTAACTCTACAGTTATGCACACTGAGCGTCTAGCAATTTAGCAATTGTACTTCGAGTCTTCCGACGTCAGCCCCGGTTCCTGCCACGGCCCTACTCCTGGCTCTGTGCTCGGGTAAGCCAGTAGTCTGTGTTTTCGCCTCTCCAGACTTGGCAGCATGCCCTGTGTCCTCCCTTCCCTCCAGGATCCAAGAAGAGTTGTTGATTTTCAGTCCATTCAGCCTTTTAATTGTTATTAGGACAGAGTGGTGACTTCTAGGCTCTTAACTGAGAAACGGGAATGGTTTTCCTATTTTTCTTTTGCTTGCGGTTCGGAACGTTCTATCAGAACCTAGAAGGGAGGGTTTGGGGGTTTGGGGGAGCATACCTCACTCTTTTTTTAGTTGCTGGAGAAAATACTGAGCTTCCACCCTCCCAGCTGCGCGCGTGAAGGCGACCCCAGAAGGAATAAGCCTCTGCCTCCTCCCAGGGTGCCTGTTTTGCAGTTTTTTAAACTGTGAAACATAAAGTACATGTTGTGCTCCGTGTAGGTTTGTAGCAGTATTGTTGGTTAGGACACAGTGTAAGATCTCTTCCATTTTGGGTTCAAGACTGGTCTCTGTGTTTCTTTCCAGAAGACTGAATCTCCAATTTGGAGTTCATGTAGGGGCTATGGTGGGAAAGGAAACCTGTCCTGTTGATGATAAATACGAGTGTAGTTAATAAAACAGTATTTAAGGATAGACAGTTTTTAAAAAATTTTTTTATCGGAGTATAGTTGATTTATAATGTGTTAGTCTCAGATGTATAGCAAAGTGATTTGGTTATACATATATAACTTCAGATTCTTTTCCCATGTAGCTTATTTTCCAAATAGGTTGTCATAGCATTCTCTGTGCTATACAATAGGTCCCTGTTAGTTATTTATCTATTTTATATATGTGTGTGTGCTTAGTCACTCAGTCGTGTCTGGCCCTTTGTGACCTCGTGGACAGTAGCTCGCCAGGCTCCTCTGTTGATGAAATTTTCCAGGCAAGAATACGGGATTGGTTGCCATTACCTACACCAGGGAATCTTCCTGACCCAGAGACTGAATCCAAGTCTCTTGTGTCTGCTGCATTGGCAGTCAGATTCTTCATCACTAGCATCACCTATAGTACTGTGTATAAATTGATCCTAAGCTTCTAATTCATTCCTCCTTCCTCCCACCTTTCCCCTTTAGTAACCATTAGTTTGTTTTCAAAATCTGTGAGTCAGTTTCTGTTTTGTAAATAAGTTCATTTGTATAATTTTTTACAATTAGATTCCACTTATGAATGATATCATATTTGTCTTTGTCTTACTTAGTATGATACTTTCCAGATCATTCTGTGTTGCTGCAAATGGCACTATTTCATTTTTTTTAATGGCCGAGTAATATTTTATTGACTAGATATACCACATTATCTTTATCCATCCTTTGTCAATGGACATTTAGGTGGCTTCCATGTCTTGGCTTTTAAAGATAGTGCTGCAGTGAACATTGGGGTACATGTATCTTTTTGAATTATGGTTTCCTCTGGATATACACCCAGGAGTGGGATTGCTGGATCCCATGGTCACTCTATTTTTAATTTTAAAGGAACTTCCATACTGTTTCCATAGTGCTTGTACCAATTTACACTCCCATTAACAGAGTAGGAGGATTCTCTTTTCTGCACACCCTCTCCAGCATTTATTGTTTGTAGACTTTTGATGCTAGTCATTCTGACGAATGTGAAGTGATATAAGGATAGATACTAGATTAGATCAAATTAGGGTCACCCACTCCAGTATTCTTGCCTGGAAAATCCCATGGACGGAGGAGCCTGGTAGGCTGCAGTCCATGGGGTCGCTAAGAGTCAGACATAACTGAGCTACTTCACTTTCACTTTTCACTTTTCTGCATTGGAGAAGGAAATGGCAACCCACTCCAGTGTTCTTGCCTGGAGAGTCCCAGGGATGGGGGAGCCTGGTGGGCTGCCGTCTATGGGGTCACCCAGAATCAGACATGACTGAAGCGGCTTAGCAGCAGCAGCAGCAAATTTCAGAAGAGGTAAGAAATCTTCATTGACCTGCAGTATTTTTTCATAATACACAATTATTCATAAGGGAATAATCAGTGTTGCCTGGAAGGGGAAGGATTTGAGGATCACTAGGACCAAGTGCAAGATTTTGGGTAGGTTGGGTGCCTCAGGTGGTTTGGCTAGTTTGAATTTAAGAGCACAGTTGGTCTGCTTTATTTTTCTAGAGGATGGAGGGTGGTGGAAGTACTTGTTGAATATCCTGAGTGACCTGACTGTTGAAGTGAGTTCCTCTGGCACTAGAGAGGAAGAAAGGAGCCCCCATATATGGAAAATTCTTTCTGGTACCAGCTTAGCTACAGTTGTGGCAGTAGTCGCTTTACAGAAAAAAAAAAAAGCTTCTAACCATCCCCCAAACAAAGATATACAGGTCCTTCTTTTTTGTGTGTATAGAAAGGGAAAAGGGTAATGAGTAACTGAGGGGCCCAGAGGTGGGAGAAGAGGATAGAGTTTTTTAGATTTCAAAACACTGATGTGGAAATCGAGTCCACTGTTTAGTGGATCAGTGTTGTTTTCTCTGTTATGGCATAGAAGGGAGAGGCAATCATACAAAAACAAGGGATTGGGCTCAGCGATAGCTACCTAATCCCAGAAACTCTCAGGCTTGTTTTTTGGTCTCAGGAAAGGGGCCTTTTTCCTCTTTAAATTTTTATTGGAGTATAGTTGCTTTACAGTGGCTTCCCTGGTGGCTCAGTGGTAAAGAATCTGCCTGCCAATGAAGGAGACGCTGATTTGATCCCTGGGTTGGGAAGATCCCCTGGAGAAGGAAATGGCAACACCCTTCAGTATTCTTGCCTGGAGAATCCCATGGACACAGGAGCCTGATGGGCTGCAGTCCATGGGGTGGCAAAAGAGTCGGAGACGACTGAGTGACACAACAGCACAACAGCAGCGCTGCTTTACAGCGTGTGTTAGTTTCTGAAAGGTGAATCAATTATGTGTATGCCCACTCTTTTTTAGGTTTTTCTTCTCACTTACATCACCACAGAGCTATAAAACAACAGCTTTCAACAAAATCAAACCAAGAGATGGCAACACCCCTCCCCCAAACCAAATTCAAATCCTTCCCATGCTACTGTGGACACTTGTCTGGAGTACACGGATCAGGAGCTGGACTCCAGCATAAACCACTTCAGGGACACTGCACTGGGGCTCAGAAAGCCTCAGGACCTGGGTGGAGCGGATGGGGGCCTAGAGATGGATTTCCAGTTCCATTCCAGTAATGGCACCAAAGTGCCATCAAAGACAAAAACCAAACAAAATGGTAAAGAATCTGCCTGCAGTGCAGGAGACCTGGGTTCAGGCTCTGGGTCGGGAAGATTCCCTGGAGAAGGGAATGGCTACCCACTCCAGTATTTGCCTAGAAAATTCCATGGACAGAGGAGCCTGGCAGGGCATGGTCCACAGAGTCACAAAAGAGTTGGACACAACTGAGCGACTAACACAGTGGCACCAATCTGTCAAAGACAAAAGCCAAACATGTAAGGAAACTGAGTTTATTCAGACTGTTGCCATTATGGAGAACAGTTTGGATCCAAAATCGGAGTGAGTTTGCCTTAGATTTTTTTTTATAGGGAGGATATAGACAAATTATAGGTAGAGTGGTTTAGTTAGAAGTGCTTTAATAACTTGGGGACGTCTTGGTCAGCTGACAAGGAAATGTGTATCTTGGTGTCTAGCTACTTTGGGTTCATTACTTTTTTTTTGGCTGCACTGCAGGGCTTGTGGGATCTTAGTTCCCCGACCAAGGATCAAACCCATACCCCAGCGAGCTGAGTCCAGTGGTTAACTGGACCACCAGGGAGTTCCCCTCCCCCCCCCACCATGGGTGGTGCCCTTCTAATCTGTTAATCATTAAGACATCATTAAACAAAGGACTGGGAAACAGAGACCCTGTGTTTGGCTTTGTTGGTAGGTTCAGGCAAAAATGGAAAGGTCTGTGTTTAACCTTCTCACAGGTGCATGAGGGAATCTTCTGTGAGCCTTATGGTAGTCGTGAGAAAGAGTGGACAATGACTCTAACATGAGTCATATGGGAAAAGATGGTTTACTGTGGTTGCTGTTCAATCACCAAGTCGAGTCTGACTCTTTGTGACCCCCACAGACTGCAGCATGCCAGGCTTCCCTGTCCTTCGCTGTCTTCCAGAGTTTGCTCAAACTCATGTCCACTGAGTCAGTGATGTCATCCAATCATCTCATCTTCTGTCACCCGATTCTCCTGCTGCCCTCGATCTTTCCCAGCACCAGGATCTCTTCCAATGAGTTGGCTCTTGTGTGGTTACCTATTTCCAATCACAAAATGGTAGGATGATTTCCAGGGGGTGGGAGAAGTTGAAGCTATTTCTTAATTATCAATGTTTTTCTGTGGTACAGGGATTAGGTATAAAGTTCAACACTGTCAGTTTCAAGGTGGATTTTTTTTCATTATGATCTAGTTGTTTTGGTAGTATTTGTTGAAAAGATTGTCCTTTCCCCATTGAATTTGTTGCTGCCAATGCTGCTGGATTTTCCAGGCAAGAATACTGGACTGGGTTGCCATTTCCTTCTTCAATACTGGAATGGACTACCATGCCCTCCTCCAGGGGATCTTGCCAACCCGGGGATTGAACCCAGATCTCCCTCACTGCAGGCAGATTCTTCACCGTCTGAGCCACCAGGAAGCCCTGTTGCAAAGACTTTCCTTTCCCCATTGAATTTGTTGCTGCCAATGCTGTGTTTCTAAAATTAAAACTTTAGTTCCTCAGTTGCATTAACCACACTTCAAGTGTTTAAGAGCCACATGTGGCTCATGGCTACCATAATGGATAACACAGAAACAGAACATTTTTATCATCACAGAAAATTTTATTGAACAATGCTGCTATAGGCTATATAGCACAGTGTCTAATAAATATTTTGCTTTTTTGCGAAAAGCAATTGAAAGCAAATAACACTGTTAAAGGCATATATGAAAAAGTTAAAACTTGATGACTGAGCACAATTTATTTTGAGGATTTTATAGTGAGGAACTCCGGGAGATAGTGAGGG
The DNA here is from genome assembly GCF_027580195.1 of Bos mutus. Lineage (NCBI taxonomy): Eukaryota > Metazoa > Chordata > Mammalia > Artiodactyla > Bovidae > Bos > Bos mutus. The sequence continues at coordinate 11,302,150 of NC_091628.1, read as the reverse complement.
ACAGGAAAGCCTGGCATGCTGCAATCCATGGGGTTGCAAAGAGTCAGATGTGACTGAGCCACTGAGTAACAACAACAATAATGAGGCATGGAGAAGGAAATGGCAACCCACTCCAGCATTCTTGCCTGGGAAATCCCATGGTCTGAAGAGCCCAGTGGGCCACATTCCATGGGGGTTGCAAAAGAGCTGGACACAATTTAGCGACTAAACAACAACATAGTGAGGCAATGTTGACAAATACAAATATAAAAACACTTTTGTAAAGCATACATTAGACCAGACTAATTCAAAGGATGTTTGGGCATGTATGATGCTGAGCTCTTAGGAGCTGGCTCGGTACAAAGTCTCTTTGTTACATATTTTTATTTAAAATTCTCCTTAATAACTAGAATTCCAGAATCTTTAATTTGGGGATGGTAGAGAAAGGAGCTGTATTGGACTAGTTATGAGCATTTCTATTAAGAGAATTAATGAAAATACTTTAGCAATACTTAGAACAGGAAACATAGACTTTATGAGACCACCAAAGCATCTATTAATATTCCTGATTTGCATATTTGAGAGAATTCAAACCTAGTGCTCTCTGGCACCACAACTGAACAACCTTGTAGATATTGCTAGATGTTTAAAATATCAGATCCTTCAGAATTTTTTCCAGAGAGGCAAGTTTAAAGGCTGTACACTATAAAATCCAAACCACTGACAATACCAAACGCTAGGGATGATGTGGAACAATAGGCTGCTGCTGCTGCTAAGTCGCTTCAGTTGTGTCCAACTCTGTGCGACCCCATAGATGGCAGCCCACTAGGCTCCTCTGTCCCTGGGATTCTCCAGGCAAGAATACTGGAGTGGGTTGCCATTTTCTTCTCCAATGCAGGAAAGTGAAAAGTGAAAGTGAAGTCGCTCAGTTGTGTCCGACTCTTAGGGACCCCATGGACTGCAGCCTACCAGGCTCCTCCATCCATGGGATTTTCCAGGCAAGAGTACTGGAGTGGGGTGCCAGAATGCTCATTAATTGCTGGTGGGAATGCAAAACAGTAGAGCCACCACCTTGGAAAACATTTTCACACTTCCTTACAAAGTTAAACACAGTATTAGCGTGTGATCCAGCAGTCACACTCCTTGGTGTATACCAGGATGAGTTGAAAACTTATGTCCATGCAGAAACCAGCACGAGTGTTTACAGAAGTTTTATTCACAATTGCAAAAATTCAAAGCAAACAAAATGCCATTTAGTAGGTAAACGGATAAGTAAACTGGTATACAATGAAATATTATTCAGAAAAGAAATAACTATCAAGCCATGAAAAGACATTTGAAAAACTCTGCAGGTTTGTTTAAGCTTTTTGGGTTTTGTTTTTTTTAATAAATAGATTTTAAAATCAGATTTTAAGGTTTATTAGAAAATTCAACAGAAAGCTTTATTAATCTGAATTGAATATTGCTAAGTGAAAGAATATATATTGCAACTGCATGATATTCTGGACAATAAGAACCAGACAATAAGAAAATTAATGGTTCCGAGGGGCTGGGAGGCAAGGACAGTTCAGTTCAGTCACTCAGTCATGTCCGACTCTTTGCGACCCCATGAATCGCAGCACGCCAGGCCTCCCTGTCCATCACCAACTCCCGGAGTTCACTCAGACTCACTTCCATTGAGTCAGTGATGCCATCCAGCCATCTCATCCTCTGTCGTCCCAGGGAAGCATAAATAGGTTGAACAGAGGATTTTTTTAAGATTGTGAAACTGTTCTGTGTATTATTGTCATGATATAGGTACATGACATTTATGACATACATGTAGGTCATACATACATGTACATGACATACATGTTATGATACATGACATACATGACATGCCTGTACAACACAGTAAATCCTAATATAAACTACATGTTTTAATTAATGATAGATCACTGTAAGTTCATAACTTTTAACAAGGGCATACACTAATGCAAGATGTTGTAAACATGTGTAACTGAGAGGGGGTGGAGTATATGAGAGCTTCCTGTAGCTTTCTGTTGGATTTTCTAGTAAACCTAAAAACTGGTCTTAAAAATCTATTGGTTAAAAGCAAAAACAAAAAAACTTAAAAGGTATCTCTGCAGAAACCTGTAGGGTTTTTCAAATTTCCCCACAGGCTCATGGTCTCAAATGAGGGGGTGCTTCATTCTTCATAAACACTAGAAGAAAAGCTAAAAGTCATTAAGCCTTTATATCATGGGTACTGCATATAAGTACGTTACTCTGCTAATCAACAAATATTTATTCAAAGCAAGGAGAGCCAGCCTACGCGATTTAATGCGTATATCACCTACGCGATTTATGCGTGTATCATCTACGCAATTTAGTTCGATTGACATACGATGCTATAGTACCACTGCCATTAACGTTTTTAAAAAACAAGCGGCAACTCTGAGAGAAGCCAGACAACTGATAAATACAACAACAGGCATTTAGTCTGAATTCCAAACCCAAAGTTCGAAACCACAAAACTGAACCGAAGCGAACTATTTCTAACTCCGTCATCCGAAACAATGAACGGGCAACAAATCTCGCGATGCTATTGAAGTTACTACTACTCCCGATAAGCAAAGCGGTTTCCGTGCCGCAACCTGTGCCGCAGCAGGTGCCGCAGCCTGTGCCGCAGAGTCCGCGGGGTCCCGGCATGCCTCGAGGCGCGAAAGGCAATCTGGGAGTCGTAGTTCTCCTGGATGCCTAGTGGTGTTGCCAGCGCGGCTGTGGCGGATCGCTCGCTTCCAGCCAGTAGGTCCTCTGAGGGCGAGCTGAGGCGGAGAAAGGGCGTGGAACTGGAACCGGGTGAGTCGGACGCGGTCTACGCGATCGAGGGAGGCGGCACCGCGGCAGAGGGCTGACTCAAATAAATGGACCAGTGCTGCAGTCTCTTCGGAGACACCGCGGTCTTAGCGTCAGCGAGAAGAGGGTGAGGAGGCGCCAGAACCTGGTCCTTGCACCCGTTCTCATCTTTCGCTCGCCGCCGCTCTCTCCACCATGCAGTCCCGGGAAGAATCTTCGCGCTCTCGCCGCCTCGCCAGTCCCCGCGGTGGGAAGCGCCCCAAAAGGGTTCACAAACCCACGGTTTCAGCTTTTTTCACGGGCCCGGAGGAGCTGAAGGACACGGGCCATTCTGCAGCCCTGCTGGCCCAGCTCAAGTCCTTTTACGACGCGCGGCTGCTCTGCGATGTGACCATCGAGGTGGTCACCCCCGGCAGCGGGCCCGGCACCGGCCGCCTCTTCCCCTGCAACCGTAACGTGCTGGCGGCCGCGTGTCCCTACTTCAAGAGTATGTTCACCGGCGGCATGTACGAGAGCCATCAGACGAACGTGACCATGCACGACGTGGACGCCGAGTCCTTCGAGGTGCTGGTCGATTACTGCTACACCGGTCGCGTGTCCCTGAGTGAATCGAACGTGGAGCGCCTTTATGCAGCCTCCGACATGCTGCAGCTGGAGTACGTGCGGGAAGCCTGTGCCTCCTTCCTAGCCCGCCGCCTTGACCTGGCCAACTGCACGGCCATCTTCAAGTTTGCTGATGCCTTCGGCCATCGCAAGCTGCGGTCGCAGGCGCAGTCCTTTATAGCCCACAACTTCAAGCAGCTCAGCCAGATGAGTCCAATTCGCGAAGAGTCCCTGGCAGATCTGACCCTGGCCCAGCTGCTGACCGTCCTGCGCCTGGACAGTCTCAACATCGAGCACGAGCAGACCGTGTGTCATGTGGCCGTGCAGTGGTTGGAGGCGGCTCCCAAGGAGCGGGGTCCCAGCGCTGCAGAAGTTTTCAAGTGTGTCCGCTGGACCCACTTCTCTGACGAAGATCGGGGCTACGTGGAAGAGCTGCTGACCAACACCGTGGTGAAGAAGTACTGTCTGGACCTTGTTGAAGGGGCCCGGCAGATGCGGTATGGTGACATGTTGTGCAAGTCTCTGGTCCCCAAACCAGAGAGCAGCGGTGTTAGCAGTGGCAGCAGTGTTGTTAGCTGCGTTGGTGGTGGCGGTGGTGGTGGCGGTGGCGGTAGCAGCAGTGTTGTTAGCATTGTTCTTAGCGGCGGCGGAAGCAGCAGCTCCGTTGTGCCCATGTCTGATCATCTACCCCAGAGGTTAGGTGTGTATGCCAAGAAGATGGTGATCTTCTTTGGCCATCCCAGAGATCCCTTTCTGTGCTGTGACCCATACTCGGGGGACATTTACAAAGTGCCATCACCTCTGACCTGCCTTGCTCACACTAGGACTGTGACCACCTTAGCTGTCTGTGTCTCTCCAGACCATGACATTTATCTGGCCGCCCAGCCCAGGAAGGACCTCTGGGTGTATAAACCAGCCCAGAATAGTTGGCAGCAGCTTGCTGATCGCCTGCTCTGCCGGGAGGGCATGGACGTGGCATACCTCAATGGCTATATCTACATCCTGGGTGGTCGGGACCCCATTACCGGCATTAAACTGAAGGAGGTGGAGTGCTACAGTGTCCAGAGGAACCAGTGGGCGCTGGTGGCTCCGCTGCCCCATTCCTTTATTTCCTTTGACCTGATGGTCATTCAGAACTATCTGTATGCTCTCAACAGTAAGCGCATGTTCTGCTTTGATCCCAGCCACAATATGTGGCTGAAGTGCGTTTCTCTGAAGCGCAATGATTTTCAGGAAGCCTGTGTCTTCAATGATGAGATATACTGCATCTGCGACATCCCTGTCATGAAGGTGTACAATCCAGTCAGAGGAGAGTGGAGGCAGATTAATAACATCCCCTTGGTGTCGGAGACTAACAACTACCGGATTATCAATCATGGCCAAAAACTGTTGCTGATCACCTCACGCACCCCGCAGTGGAAGAAGAACCGGGTGACCGTGTATGAATACGATATGAGGGGTGACCAGTGGATTAATATAGGTACCACATTAGGCCTGTTCCAGTTCGATTCTAACTTTTTTTGCCTCTCAGCTCGCGTTTATCCTTCCTGTCTTGAACCCGGTCAGAGTTTTCTCACTGAGGAGGAAGAAGTACCTAGTGAATCCAGCACTGAGTGGGATTTAGGTGGGTTCAGTGAGTTGGATTCTGAATCAGGGAGCTCAAGCTCTTTATCTGATGATGATTTGTGGGTTCAGGTAGCCCCTCAGTGAAATGCACAGGGCCAGCAGAGTGTGTTACAGATAAATTGAAACACTAAGGTATTTTTACTGCTTTGAAAAGTATCTTAAAGAGATACCCTTTCTCTTTGCTGGAAGAAAAAAAAAAGAGTTGATTAATTTCAAGTTTGGCTTAGAAAGGGTATTGTTTGAAATACTAATATAATATTACAGAATTTAAACATCTTTAAAAGAAATCAGCCTATTTAATAATTTACTGTTCTAAAAGTCCCGTGTGGATTTGTTTGGTATGTTTATGTTTGACAATATAAGTTAATTGTAATCAGTAGTCTTCTATGATTAAATCTTACATTGTCTTGTGCCACAAGTGTTTCAACTTGAATTTTAATTTCTACACTAAAAAACTGATTGGATAGGAATTATGAGGGTGGGAAAGCATATATTTTCCTTCAGAGCAGTGTAGTAGATTTCCAAAACTTTAAAGTAGTGGGTTTTTACAAAATGTGTTCTAAGAAATATAGTCTGCTAAGTTTTATTTCCATTTTCTCGTCTTTTGTGGGGAAAAAAAAAATTATATATGTTTAATGTGACTAAATGGTGATTTCACTTGTGACAATGTATAGAATGGTCATAAACTTACCAAAAGTAAAAACAAAAAAACATGATTCTGTTTGAATAGAAATTTCAGTTTAAATCTGTAACCTAACATGTATTTGCAAATAGTGAGCAATTTTCCATCTAAAAAAATTCCATTCTAATAGTGTCACCAATTATCTAAAAATCTTAAAAAAAAATTAACTTGCTTTGTAGGTTCATATTTTAAATCTATACTTGACAAATGCTTCATTGAATCAGAGGAATAATCCTTTTTTTCACTGGACATGATTGTGAAAATTTTTATCCGTTGTCTTAAAAAGTTTATGTGATTCTTAAAATATTTTGGCTGTATAGTTTTGGTGTTTATCTTAGATTTGTCAACAAGGTGTGATTATTCTTTACTGTTTTGTGAGTAATATTGGTTTTGAAAGTATATACCAGTTAAGAACAGTATTTTATTGAAATCAGTAGTTATTGTGTCTATCAACTCTCAAAATCAAGTGCCAGCAAAGAATTTTCAAACTTTAAGTCGTGTATAGAATTGTTTTGTGTAGCACTGAAAAATTCTGTCCATTTTGTAAGTCGCTAAATGTTATTATCAGCTCAAAGGTATTTTTCTATTAAAAGTTTACAGTTAAATAACATAAGTGGATGATAGCATTTGGGGCCAGTAGTGAAAGTATATTTCGTCTAAAATATTTCTCTATGCAGTGGTGTACAAGGCTATTTTATTATGGTATTTGTACCCGTCCTGTGTTTCTCTATGAACCCTGCTTCAGTCTTTGTTTCTGTCAACATATGTAAGGGAAAGAAAGTCCAGAAACAGAGAATAAATGACACAAAACTTACATTGTTAAATACAAGAAAATGTAAGTGTTTACCTCTTGAGGTTTTATTGGATATAATTGTCATGATACATACACATGATAAGTGACCAAATGCTTATGATGTATAACTTTTTCTACACGCAGTCAGAATTTCCTCTCTGAATCTTCATTCAGTGACATGCTAATTCCTCTTCTGTTTTTTCTCCAGTGACAGAGTGTTAACATTTCTTATACCCTGGCAGAGAGTACAGAGGAATGCCATTTTTCTGGTAGGGAATGGAATTTTTTATTGAAATACCATAGGATGAAAACAGAAAGAGGAGGACATAAAAGGTATTTTTACAAGTTGTTCTTAGACATTTTAATAGGCTGTTTGAAGATTCTACAAGACATTCCTGTTCAACATTTTTAGTGAAGTAAGATGCTCACTTGTCCAACCAGTATGTGTTCCTTCAGAAGGGCAAACCTGCTTTGAGTTGCTTAAGGCTAAATTTTGTTTCATTTGACATCAGGGTGTTTCTGGGCACTGTCCTTAACACAAAGCTGTTTCTCCATAGGATTATTTTTTGGCCAGCTTTTTCTTTGCTAGTTACTTCCTGTTGATAGCTTTTCCTTTTATCAGGTCAAAATAGAACAGTGATGATCTCAACCAGGTCTTAATTCTGCAGAATTAAGGTTTTGCAACTGATAAAAAACATGTTTTCTGCTTGTCATTTTCAACCTTTGGTTTAAAGCCTAAGCTAAATAGTGGTGATATCTTGGTTTACAAAGAGGTTTTCCTAGGAAGAACTTTGGTTTTGTGCTATATTTGTGAACTAGAGAATAGTTGTTAATCATTATTTTATGGATAAGTGATTTGTATGTGATTAGTTACAATAAAACATACTAGAATCCAGGCTTTTCTGACTTTTCAATTCATTGTTTTCTGCTAAATGTATAAAACCCTTGCTTGTACAGTGAATGGCAACTGCTGCTGCTGCTAAGTCGCTTCAGTCGTGTCTGACTCTGTGTGACCCCAGAGACGGCAGCCCACCAGGCTCCCCCGTCCCCGGGATTCGGGATTCTCCAGGCAAGAACACTGGAGTGGGTTGCCATTTCCTCCTCCAATGCATGAAAGTGAAAAGTGAAAGGGAAGTCGCTCAGTCGTGTCTGACTCTTAGCGGCTCCATGGACTGCAGCCCACCAGGCTCCTCCGTCCATGGGATTTTCCAGGCAAGAATACTGGAGTGGGGTGCCATTGCCTTCTCCGGAATGGCAACTAGCAGTGTTGAAATCTGTTCTTAACAGGAAAGTACCCTTGTCCCTGTTTTCCAATTAATCAGCACATCTTTTAGTAAATATGTTTATAGGCCTGCTCTTTGTAAGCTTCAGAATGACCTTAATTATCTTTTGTATCTATCCCTGTAGGCTGAAAAGCTTTGTCAAAGGACCCAAATTTTTTCAAGTTCTTTTAAGTTCAAACGATAAGTGGCATTTGGATTTCCAAAAGGATAAAGCAGAAGTATTTGTACCTGATCTTGTTGAGAATCTGGGGAACACTTTTGATCTACTTCTAAGAAAAAGGCCGATGTCATAACATCCCTGAAATCATACAAGTATGACGACTTCTGGAGCTCATCAGACCTAAGATAAGAGCACTCATGACAGTCTCTCCTCCCCACACTTGCATAAAAGCTCTAACCCTTTTTATCATTTTAACTGAACTTAAAGGAACATTTATAATTACAAATACGATAAAGCCAGGAAGTGTTAGGAGTCAGCTTTGATTATAGAAAATGTGAGCGTCAGTAGAAACTTGAAAGGATCAATGGCATTTTTACAACCAACTAGAGGGTTCAGTATATACAAGCCAATTGTTTGGGTTTTTTTAAATAATAAAAAACAAAAGACACTATTCACAGAAGTTGCCAAACCTCTGGAATACCATGGAGAATATCATGGAGGCGGTAGGTTTGTGCAAAATAGGAGCAAGGACCCCTCTCTTTTACTCTGAGCCATTGTCACTCACCCATTTCATCAAGCTTGCATTCCATCAAACATTTTCAACTTTGAGGACTCAATATGGTGCAAGGCAAAGGAGAGGGGGAGGTGACAGATACTGTTGTGTAACATTTCATCCATATCTGAGACATTTGTCCTGAAACAGCCTCATCTGTGGGGAGTCACCTGTCTCTAATGGAGTCACCGTTTTTCATTGTCACTTCTAAGTCTAAAATTGATGCATAGAATCTCCGTATCAAGAATATTCTTTTGGGCAGACCATTAATTGTGGGGGAACAGTTTAAAAGGACTTTGTAATTGTCAGGCAAAGTACTTTTTCCAAAACAGGTATGTTTGTGCCTTGAAGAAAGAGAAGAGCCAGAACTCTTCAATTGTATACAGCATCACCTTCATTTAGATCATGTTAAGAAAATAGAATTTTTTTTTTTTTGTATATTGTGACTGAAAAATTCAGCCATGGCACTTACTTCAGGTACAGCTTGCCCCAGAGTCTCAATATCTTCAGGGTTTTCTTTATACAGAGAATATATCACGGGGTAATGTTTTCCCTTGCTTTCTACATTGGTTAGAATATATTGGTAATAGATACCCATAATTGTATAAATATGAAGTTTCTCCTATGAAAGGCCAATCTGTTATTTTATCTAGAAAGTTGACTGAGACCCAGGCTTTTCTGTTTTCTTGTTCTGCTACCCTCAGGGTGTTGTTCTAACCCACAAGGTCCAAGCTGGTTCACCCTTGTGTCCACATTCCAGCCATTAAAAGCAGAGGAAAGGGGAGGGGAGGGCATGACCCTTCCGTGTGAGGGAGGTTATGAACACTGCTTCAGTCACATGACATTGGCCAGATCCTAACTCCAGAGACATACAGAGCTGCAGGAGGGCCTCAGAGAGGTAGTCTTTGTTTTGGGTCAACATGTATCTAGTTAAATTTCAAAGGTTCCTTCCTAGGGAATGGGGGGAAAGGCTGTTAGATTAAACAACAATATTACACCACCTGTCAGGCCAGGTTGTCACATGGCAGCCAGGATGATCAGACCATCCCAGGAGTTACTGCCACCAAAACAACGTGGAGTAGGCCTCCCACCCCAGAAACACTCAGAGAGCTCCCTGGGCTCTTGCTGCTACTCTGTACAGAAAAGGCAAGGGTGCCTCATCTTGTTCTAATTAAGAAAAGCCTCCTAGACTCAGTGTGTGCTAGTACCCTAGATCATGAGCCAAAGTCTAGTATTCATTGTATCAGGGAATGTTCCAGCTTCCTAAAAGGAAAGAAAATACCGAGACAATGGGTCTGAATAATCAGCGGCAGTATTGCGTCTGTTTAAAATGTGAGGTATCAGACTTCTGTGGTGGTTCAGTGGTTAAGAATCCACATGCCAGTGCTGGGGACATGCATTCAATCTCTGGTCCGGCAAGCTTCCACGTGCCTCGGGGCAATTAAACTTGTGTGCCATAATTGCTGAGCCTGTGCTCTGCAGCAAGAGGAGCCACTGCAATAAGCCCTCACTGGCCGCAGCTACAGAAAGCCCCGCACAGCAATGAAGACCCAGTGCACCCCAAAATAAAAAACAAAAATTAAAAAAATAAAATGTGGAATATCAATTATACAGTAATGATGAGAATGGAATATTTCTTAGAACAAAATGAGCTATTTAGCAACATTCTGGCATTTTCTGTGCTGTGCTTCTCCCCCTCTGTTGAAGCTCAGACCAGTTAGCCATAATAGTCTATTTAAAACCTCGTGTGTTGCTGAACTTTTTAACTGACTTCAGGTTAATCACAGTTCATGCAATATACACATATAGTGTTATGTTTTGTGTTTGTGAAAACTTCAACTGCCAGAGAACACTTTGAATAATTGTATCCATCAAGTATGTAACTGATCATCATCATTTTCATTACAAATAGCCATACTTATTTTTAAAACACCTTCAAACAGCCCTTATTTCCATATGTAACCCTAATCCCCGCCAGCAAGAAGAGTAAGTAATACTTCTGTTAGTAGTTGTATTTCATTAGAACATTGTTGTTGTTCAGTAGATAAGTCATGTGTGACTCTTTGTGACCCCATGGCACACCAGGCCTCCCTGTCCCCACCATCTCCTGGAGTTTGCCCAAGTTCATGTTCATTGAATCAGTGATGCCATCCAACCATCTCGTCCTCTGCCACCCTCTTCTCCTTTTGCCTTCAATCTTTCCCAGCATCAGGATCTTTTCCGGTGAGTCGGCTGTTATGATCGTAGTTTCTTTAATGTTAAGTTTTGAGCCAGCTTTTGCATCTCCTCTTTCACTCTCATTAAGAGGTTCTTTAGTTCCTCTTTGCTTTCTGCCATTAGAGTGATTACATTAGTACATTAATGAAGACTATAAGACCCCATTCTCTATTTAATTTCTTGTCTAAACACAAGATTTTTGATGTATGCTGTGACTGGGCTCTTCCCCATATTCTGTGCTAGCTACTGCTTGGTGAAGGACAGGGAAACCTGGCCTGCTGCAGTCCGTGGGGTGGTAAAGAGTCGGACATGACTGAGCAACTGAAGAACAACGACATTGCTTGTTTAGTATCACAAGTTCATTACTTTCTTGGGTGGCCTTCTTACATGCTGTCATTATTCCGTGTATTGATTTGTTTGCTCTTTATTATATGTCTCATGCACTAAAATGTGCACTCTTAGAGAAACCACATCTGATTTTTCCACGGCTCCTAACCTAGCGCCAGGTATATCGTCAGTATTCAGTGACTGTTTGTTGAACAAAGAAATAGATGTATTTTGTGCTTGTTTGCATTTATATAAGAAACACTCACATTCAGAGCTCTCATCTTTTTGTCAATTTTCCAGCTATGAAGGAGAGCTATTATTAAACTCTTTTGTCTGGTTGCCATAGCAACCCACTGGCCTCCAGAGCTACAGGTTATTTCTGATGGGCATATTCTCCTAGACAACCAAATACGCAGTATTTTCAATTATGGAATAATGATGCTATTATAAATCACATTTCTGACACTATATATTTCTCTGTCTTTTATGAAGATGGCAGAGAATTAGAACGGAAACAAATCTGTTGAGATCAACAAAGGCTAGGGGAAATAAAGCAGTATGACTCGTATCTCTTCTCTCAATCCTTTCATATTTCCTCTAAGTTCCCCACCTTTCCATAAGCACTTGTGAATTTATTTGGGTTTTCTAACCAAGTTGTTAAGGAAGTTTGGAAAGTTAATTGCTACAAGACAGACTCTGAAAAAGCTCTGTTGCAGCTTAAATACTTTCTCATTTTCTCCTCCTTGCTTTTTTGTCTTTTTTTGCCTATGCTGAGCCTTGCTGGATCTTAGTTCCCAACCAGGAATCAAACCCGTGACACGTGCGGTGGAAGCACTGAGTCCTAACCGCTGGACCACCAGGGAATTCCCAGTCCTTGTTGGTTACTTAACTGTCATGTTAAATTAGCGAATAATAGGCTTGCAAAAGTTGATATTTGCTCTGAAATGTTTCAAAATCGGGCTTTTCCCCAACCCTGTTCTTCTTTCCACATTTTAGTGGCAAGAACTGAGAAAAGTTTTATTAAACTGGGTTAGTCATCATAGAAAAACTCATCAATAAAACAGGATTTCTCCAGCCCATTCAATGAGCCATGAATGTAATTTCTAAGTGAAATAATCTATTTTCTTCTTCTTTTATTGGCTGCTCAGCTTGTGGGATCTTAGTTCCCTAACCAGGGATCGAACCTGGATCCTTGGTAATGAGAACTCAGAGTCCAAAGCACTAGACTGCCAGGGAATTCCCAGCAGAGTTGTTTTCTAACGGTGGATGCCTTAAGGGGATTTTCCATGCTAGGGGAAATCCCCTTAAGGGGATTTTTCTCTGTAGGTTCTGGTCACATGTTGTAGGGAGAGTCAGGCACCACCTAGTTCCAGGTAGATCCTATAATAAACACTTCCTCTGTGCAGGTCTAATGCCTCCTTCCTCTGTGCAAGTTTAATTCTTTTCTTATAACACAGTTGTAATACTCACCAGTAAACAGTCCCATAACTTTATGTAAAAGAAGTGATATTGCATTTAACTTACCTGTTGGGCTTTGACTTTATAAAAATGTAAGACTTTAGTAAATTCAACCATCTTTAACAAATAGTATTATAATGGAGATACTGTCAGGAGGATAAAGAGAGAGATGTGTGATGGTATCAAGTGTGATGTCAAGATTGCAGGTTTTGGTACCTGAACAGCCAGGGTATTTTGATTTACATATTTTAAAGAACTTTATTTTCATCTTCTAGAAATTTCCAGGCATTGTTATTATTTTCAGGAAGCTTTGAATCCTACCAAACATGATCTCAGATGTCAAAACTCTGAGACAGATGAGCCCAGATATCTGCCAATTGTAAAAATTGAAAATGGCCGAGTGGAAGGGAAGGTTTTATCAGGGGAGGATCAGATGTCCAGCCACACAGATCTTGCAACAATTTTTGATGAAATCACTTTTTCCCAAATCTAGTTCTCTTCTCTAGAAGTTAGGATATTCAGTAATTGCTGCACCTTGATTTAATTGGATTTGGGTACTGAATCAGATTAACCAGACTGTCAAGAAGCAAATATATATAAGTCATCGATACATATATATATATATATATATATATATATATATATATATAACTTATATATATGTAAAATAAATATATAAAAATAATATATAATTATATATAAAGTATATAAAAGTCATGGATACACTAACTTGCAGTTAGAAAATAGAGCTTTTGCATTTAGGTGGGAGCCCCCACTGCCCAACTCCTCCCTTGTGAGTGAAGAGTTTGGATCAAGTATCGAGTGCCCCAGGTTTCAAGGATGCCACCCAAGAGCCTGCACCCCAAATCACATAGCTTGGGGAGACTTGGGGAGCCAGCCAGCCAGCCTTGTCATCTGCAAGTCCTCCAGGACCACGTTAAACAGAGGAGCAATTTCAAATAGGCATTTAAGCACTTCCATGGCTAGTCACCTCCCAAGGTCAGCACTGGGGAAACGCAAAAACACCCCCTCTAGTTTCTCCTGGAAAGGCGCTTTACGGCATACTTTCCCAGCTACTGCCTGAAGGTCCAGCTTCTAACTGGCCTTTGTGTGGATGCCATCTGGGATTCTCCCAGGAGCCCCCAAGCACTGCCCCTGCGTGTTCTCTAAAACTTGCTCCAGTGATAAAAACCAAGCCTCCAACTTCTCTGTGGAAGGAGCTTGTCTACACGTGTAGCACCCGAACTATCTTTGTGCCACCTGAGGGCCCAGCTCCCACATCGTCACCTGGCTCTGGGAGCCAACAGCACCCAGCTTTCACAACTACCCTGGGGCCACATGAAACTAAGGGGCGGTTTGACACAAAAATGTCAGCCGGCTCAACACAGAGGGAACTGACAAAACTGCAAGGCTCTCAGTTTCTTCCTAGAAGGTGTTCGAATACTTTTTCAGCTTCTGCCCAAGGACTGGGCTTCAAATTAGCCCACACGCATGTAATTAGTCACCATCTGAGGGACTGAACGGGCTTGTGGCGACTTCTTATGTCTTCTTCCTATAGCTCACCCCAGCCGTGAAGCCAAGTCTCCAGATGCACTTCTCAACATGTCTAGCATGCCATCTATTGCTGCGAGCTGAGGGACTGGCTGCTAAGTCTCCGAGCTCTGGGAGCTGATGGGGTTCAGCGGTTAGTCCCCTGGGACCACAGAGGACAGAATTTTCTATGGGTACACAGGTGTTTCTGGCAGGGATTCCCTCTGGCTCAGCACAGAGCAAGCAGGCTGAAATACCCAGCTCTTGGTCTCCCTTTGATCGGGGCTACAAACACTGTGTACCTAACATCCTGACCTTCCCAGTTGCTGCCTGAAGGTCAGGCCTCCAATTGGTCTGCACTGGGGACTCGAAGGGACAAACATTTAATATAGTCCTCTGGGAGCCTGAATGTGTATGTGGGTGTTTCCCATGCCTTTGGTGCAATATCTCATCTTGGCACATCCTAATCTAGAAGCCACCAAGAACAAACACTGACTTGCTGCTGCTGCTGCTGCTGCTGCTGCTGCTAAGTCGCTTCAGTCATGTCCGACTCTCTGCGACCCCATGGACTGCAGCCTACCAGGCTCCTCCGTCCATGGGATTTTCCAGGCAAGAGTACTGGAGTGGGGTGCCATTGCCTTCTCTGAAACACTGACTTAGATAAGCACAAAAGTTGGAGAGGCGACCAGGTGTTCAAGTCATGCTGACTGACAAGATTTATCTTGAACACATGGCCACTCCTTCGCGACCGGTGAAGCGGAATCCCCTGGTGGGCTAGTGTTTAGGGCTTTGAGTTTCCACTGCTGGGGGCCCGGGTTCGATCCTTGGTTGGGGAATTAGGATCCTACAAGCTAAGTAGCAAAAACAAAAACAAAAAGACTGGGAGAGATGACTGCTTTATTTGATGAATAGAAACCAGCACAGAGAGTCAAAGAAAACTAAGAAACAAAGGAATATGTTCCAAACAAAAGAAGATGAAACCCCAGGAAAAGACCTTAATGAAATGAAGATAGATGATTTACATGATAAAATGCTCAAAATAATGGTCATAAAGATGCTCACAAGGTCAGGAGAAAAATACATGAATAAACAATGCATGAATTTCATCAAAAAGAAAACATGAGATACTATCTTATCTTAGTTATATTTTAATTAATAATTATTTTAAATAAATTGATTTTATATGTGATCTTATATATTTTAATAGTTTTATTGAGACTAAGATCATGGCATCTGGTCCCATCACTTCATGGGAAATAGATGGGGAAACAGTGGAAACAGTGTCAGACTTTATTGTTTTGGGCTCCAAAATCACTGCAGATGGTGACTGCAGCCATGAAATTAAAAGACGCTTACTCCTTGAAGGAAAGTTATGACCAACCTAGATAGCATATTCAAAAGCAGAGACATTACTTTGCCAACAAAGGTCCATCTAATCAAGGCTATGGTTTTTCCTGTGGTCATGTATGGATGTGAGAGTTGGACTGTGAAGAAGGCTGAACACCGAAGAATTGATGCTTTTGAACTGTGGTGTTGGAGAAGACTCTTGAGAGTCCCTTGGACTGCAAGGAGATCCAACTAGTCCATTCTGAAGGAGATCAGCCTTGGGATTTCTTTGGAGGGAATGATGCTGAAGCTGAAACTCCAGTACTTTGGCCACCTCATGTGAAGAGTTGACTCATTGGAAAAGACTCTGATGCTGGGAGGGATTGGGGGCAGGAGGAGAAGGGGACGACAGAGGATGAGATGGCTGGATGGCATCACTGACTCAATGGACGTGATTGTAAGTGAACTCCGGGAGTTGGTGATGGACAGGGAGGCCTGGGCGTGCTGCAATTCATGGGGTCACAGAGTCGGACACGACTGAGCGACTGAAATGAACTGAACTGAACTGAACTGAATTCATATACCATATAATTCCCTTACTTACAGCATATAATTTAATAGTTTTTGTATATTCAGGGTTGTGCAACCATCATTATAATTAAAATGTTTTCCCTTCACTCTAAAATAGAAACCCCATATCCATTAGCAGTCATTTCCCATTTTTCCTCAACTTCTCCCCCTTCTCCAAGACCTAGACAACCAATAGTCTACTTTCTAAATCCGTATAAAATAGAGACACAGACACAGAGAGTAGATATGTGGACACAGTAGTTGGGGGGATGAGGGTGGTGGTGAATTGGGAGCTTGGAATTGACACATATACACTCTGTGTGCGTGTGCTCAGTTGCTCAGTCACGTCCTACTCTTTGTCATGGACTATAACCCACCAGGCTCCTCTGTCCATGGAATTTTCCAGGCAAGAAATACTGGAGCAGGTTGCCATTTACTACTCCAGGGAATCTTCCTGATGAGGGATTGAACCCTTGTCTCCTGCATCGCAGGTGGATTCTTTACCACTGCACCACCCGAGTGGAAGCCCGAGTGGGAATCTGCTGTACAGCACAGGGAACTCAGCCTGGTGCTCGGTGATGACCTAGAAGGGGGGGTTGGGGGAGTGGGGGGAGGCTTGGGGGGAAGAGGATATATGCACACTTACAGCTGATTCACTGACTTAATGGACAAACTCTGGGAGGAAGTGAAGGACAGGGGAGCCTGGCGTGCTGCAGCCCACAGGGTCACAAAGAGTCAGACATGACTTAGCAACTGAACAACAACGACCATATTTTATTATACATCCTCATTTGATGGACATTCGGGCTCTCCCCACTTTTTGGCTATTATGAATCATGCTGCTATGAATATTCACATACAGTTTTTTGTGTGCATGTATACTTTCAGTTCTCTTAGGCATATATGTTTACCTTTCTGAGAAACTACCAAACTTTTTCAAAGTTGCTGTACCATTTAGCAATTCTATCAGCAATGTAAGAAGGTTCCAATGTCTCCACATTAGCAACTGTTATTTATCTTTTTTATTATAGCCAACCTAGTATGTATGAAGTGCATTCTCATTGTGGTTTTGATCTACCTGGTATCAAATGGCTAAAGACATTGAACATTTATCCATGTGCTTCTTGACAAATTGTATATCTTATTTAGAGAAATATCTTCTCAGATCCATTGTTCATTGTTTAATTGGATTTTCTTTTTATTAAGTTGTAAGAGTTAAGCCTGCCTGGGCTTCCCAGGTGGCACTAGTGGTAAAGAACCTGTCTGCCAATTCAGGACACGTAAGAGACGTGTGTTTGATCCCTCAGTTGGGAAGATCCCTTGGAGGAGGGCATGGCAACCAACTCCAGTATTCTTGCCTGGAGAATCCCATGAGAGGAAGAGCCTGGAGGGTTGCCGTCCATGGTATTGCAAAGAGTCGGACGTGACTGAGCGACTAAGCACACAGAAGAGTTCTTAGTATATTCTGGATACTATTGCCTTATCAGATGTGTGATTTGCAAATATTTTATTGCATTCTGTATGTTATATAGGCTGTTGTGTCCTCCTCAAAATTCATATGTTGAAGCCCTAATTCCCCAGGACCTCATTTTGTGTCTGTATTTGGGGATAAGGCATTAATGGAGGTACCTAAGTTAAAAATTAGATCACCCGTAGGATGGACCCTAATCTAATCTGGCTGGTGTCCTTATAAAAAGAGGAAATTATGAGACACATAAAAATATAAGGGATGAGGGTGCACAGAGGAAAGTCCACATGAGCATGTATTGCAATGGTGGCCATCTGCAAGCCAAGGAGAGAGACCTCAGTAGAAACCAAACTTGCTGGCCCTTGGGCCTCTAGCTTCCCAGATTGTGAGAAAAAACATTTCTGTTGTCTAGGCCATCCTGGCTATGGTATTTTGCTATGGCAGCCTTACAAACTAATATGTATATTTTGATATTGAAAGTTAGGGCTGTTTCAAATACTTGAAACTGTGAAAGTAGCTTTGGAACCGGGTAGTGGGTAGAGGTTGGAAGACTTTTGAGTTCATGTTAGAGAAAGCCTAGGTTGCCTCAAGAAAACTATCGGTAGAAATATGGATGTTAAAGATGCTTCTGGTGAGATTAATGCAGAAAACTCAGCCTCTGTGTTCTAGTGCTGAATAGAATCTTGGAGTCAGAGTTTTGGGTGCAGTAGAAAAGAATAGCTTTATTGCTTTGCCAGGCAAAGGGGTACACAGCAGGGTCCTGGCCTCGAAAACCATGTATCCCCACCTGGGAGGATTTGGGGAGAAGTTTTATAGCTAAGGTTCAAGGGTGGGGTTGCTGATAAGATTAGGATGTGTGCAGGGCCTGTACTCCTTTTATCTGGTCTCAGGTAATCTTTTCACTGGGTTTCTCTGGTTCCTTTAATCTGGCCTCAGGTGGTCGTCTTTGGAGTCAAGAACGCTGATATGTTAGGCATGCGTGCTAAGTTGCTTCAGTTGCTTCAGTCATGTGGACTGCAGCCCGCCAGGCTCCTCTGTCCATGGGATTTTCCAGGCGAGAACACTGGAGTGGGTTGCCAGTTCCTCCTGCAGGGGATCTTCCTGATCCAGGGATTGAACGCTCATCTCTTTTGCCTCCTACATTGGCAGGTAGGTTTTTGTTTTGTGTTTTTTTTACCACTAGCACTGCCTGGGAAGCCCATCCATTTGTTGGGGGGTTCTATAAAAGGTTTAAAGATGTTGTTGTGTGCATCCCTTGCAGTGGAACCAGAATCCTACCCCAAGGCTGCACAGTTGGCTCTTGGCTGTTATTCCCAGGTCTCTGCATACCCTCTTTCCCTGATTAGCAGCTATTTGAACCTGCCCTTTGGGACTGATGGAAGGTCATGGCAGCTGGAGTCTATTCCCTACAAACAAGGAACAGGGAACAGAGAAAGACTTCTTCCCTAGGATCCCCATAGGGCCCTACTGGGTTTCAAGACCTCAGAGGAAAATAAGTGTTAGTCGCTCAGTGTTGTCTGACTCTTTGCTGCCTCATGGACTGTAGCCCACCAGGCTCCTCTGTCCATGGAATTCTCCAAGTAAGAATACTGGAGTGGGTAGCCAATCCCTTCTCCAGGGGATCTTCCCAACCCAGGGATCAAAGCCATGTCTCCTGCATTGCAGACTGATTCTTTGCCTACTGAGCTACCTGGGAAGCCCCAGATGGAAATAAGGAACATGTTATTGGACACTGGAAGAAGGATAATCCTTTTATAAAAGGGCAGTGAATTTAGCTGAATTGTGTTGGAGTGCTCTGTGGATGGTGGAAACATAAGTGATGACCTTGGCAGTTCAGCTGAGGACATTTCTAAGCAAAGGGTTCAAGGTGCGACTCAATTTTCCCTTGTTGCTTACAGTAAAATGTGAGAGGAGAGAAACTGAAGGAGAAAATGTTAAGCAAAAAGGAACCAGAAAGTGAAAAGATCTGGAAAATATCCCTTTTGCAAAAATATGAAGAAGAACATTCCAGAGATAACATCAAAGGTACAGCCAAATAATCCCTTGATAAAGATATGGTAGACATGAGTCCTGGATTCAGTCAGCCTCATCCCTCAGACTCCAGGAAAGGGACACAGTTCAGTTCAGTTCAGTTGCTCAGTCGTGTCGACTCTTCTCGACCCCATGAATCGCAGCACGCCAGGCCTCCCTGTCCATCACCAACTCCTGGAGTTCACTCAGACTCACGTCCATCGAGTCAGTGATGCCATCCAGCCGTCTCATCCTCTGTCGTCCCCTTCTCCTCCTGCCCCCAATCCCTCCCAGCATCAGAGTCTTTTCCAATGAGTCAGCTCTTCACATGAGGTGGCCAAAGTACTGGAGTTTCAGCTTCAGCATCATTCCCTCTAAAGAAATCCCAGGGCACAGTGGAGGGAGGCTATTGAACTTCTGAGATTCTCAGAACGAAGGGACGACAGAGCTAATCTCTGTGAACACACCTTATCTTTCAAGAAAAGGGAAGAATGGCCCTGAGGGTGATTTGAAAATGGAAAGGACAGCCATTCCCACCGGTCTCTGCCTTTCAGCAGGCCAGGATGTCCCGGGCCTCAGAGGTGGGGCTGCTCCCTGGAATTGAAGGGGTGGCGCCCGCCCCGGTGGGCCTGAGGTGGGAGGATCGAGTCCGGGAATAATATTCTTGAGCTTTAAAATCAGGGAATTTTTTTCAGGCTTGCTTGGGTCCCCTGGCCCCTTCTTCTTTCCAATTCCTCCCTTTTGGAACAGGAATGTCCATTGTATGCCTGTCCCATCATTGTGTTTTGGAAGTAGTTAATTTGCTATTACAGGTTCAGCGCCAAGGAGGGCTTTTTGCCTCAGAATGAATTAAACTTCAAGTCTGTCTCACACTTGATTTAGATGATATTTAGGGAAACTTGGGATTTGAAACTGCTGCCACAATGAGTTAAGATTTTTGAATTGTTGGGATGGGGGTGAATATATTTTGCATGTGGGACAAACGTGAATTTGGGGATCCAGATGATAAGCAGTTATGCACTGAATAATGACCCCCTAAAAATTATATCTGAAAGCTTAACTCCCAGTACCTCAGAGTATGACTAAAGTGAATAGCCATTCCCTTTTCCAGGGGATCTTCCAGACCCAGGGATTGAACCCGGTCTCCTGCAAGGTAGGCAGAGTCTTTACCGTCTGAGCCACCAGGGAAGCCCCCAAATTTATATCTGAAAGCTTAATCCCCAGTACCTCAGAATGGGACTGTATTTGAAATAGGGCCTCAAAGGAGGAAATTCAGTTAAAAGATTGAGCCCTAATCCAATCTGACTGGTGTCGTTATAATAAGAGGAGATTAGGATGCACGAAGAAACATCAGGAATACACAGCACAAGGAAAGACCAGGTGAAGACACAGAGAAGGCAGCATCTTCAAGCCAAGGAGAGAGGCCCAGAAAATACCAACCTGCTGGCACCTCCATCCTGAACTGAGAGGAAATTCATTTTTGTTATTGAGGCCATCCTGGCTGCGGTGTTTTGTTATAGCAACCCCAGAAAACTAGTACACCGCTGGTTATCTTTTCACTTTTGTGTGTGTGTGGCTACACTGCGCAGTCTGCGGGATCTCAGGTCCCTGACTGGGGACTGAACCTGTGCTCGCTGCATTGGGAGTGCAGAGTCTTAACCCCTGGATTGCCTGGAGGAGGGATTGGCTGCCCACTCCAGTATTCTTGCCTGGAGAACTCCATGGACAGGGGAGCTTGGTGGGCTACAGCCTGTGAGGTTGCAAAGAGTTGGACGTGACTGAAGGACTAACACTTTCATTTTCACTACATTGCAACACTCAGTTCAGTGGCTCAGTCATGTCTGACTCTTTGCGACCCCATGGACTGCACCGCGCCAGGCTTCCCCATCCATCATCAACTCCCAGAGCTTACTCAAACTCATGTCTGTTGAGTCGGTGATGCCAGCCAACCATCTCATCCTCTGTCATCCCCTTCTCCTCCTGCCTTCAATCTTTCCCAGCATCAGGGCCTTTTCCAATGAGTCAGCTCTTCACATCAGGTGGCCAAAACGCTCAGAATGATAGAAATTACCCTAAAAATTGATCAACCAGTTTTGTCTGTTTCATTTCCACGGCATTCCTGATAGATTCATATTTTGCTTGAATACCACCAGTGGCAGGGAATTCATTATTTTGAAGAAGGCTCTCTCTCTCTTTTTTTTTTTTTTTTTGCTGCACCAGATGGTTTGTGGGGTCTTAGTTTCCACACCAGTCATGGAATCTGGGACTCCTGCAAGTGGAAGCTGGAATCCTGACCATTGGACTCCCAGGGAACTCCCAGAGAGTTCATTATTTCAGTCTTCTAAATTTGTGTCTCCTTGCTTGGATTAAGAAAAGAAAAGGAAAAAACCCCACAAGAGTTTCCAAGTTGAGGAAGAAGATGGAGTCTAGGATTTAGGATACCACTGGATGTACCACCCATCCGCTAGCCTTTTTATTATTTGTTTTACGTGAGGAACACTGTCAGGCCATCTGCTGAAAATGGTGTAGATTATTAGCCGTACCGTTGACTGGAAAAATCAGGTCGGCGAAGATTTCATGAAATGATTGCATCTGATAGTGCTTTTCAATTTTGAGACCTCCTGTGTCATTATTTTAAACAACCCAGCGATGATAAGCCATAATGTGAGTAAGTAGATAATGATTCCGGTAGGCCACATGTGATAATTTAGCATTATGGTTAAATTGCCTGTGAAGCACAGGAGCCCATAGGAAAGTAAACATATCATACTTCTCATTGAAGCAAATATTGTTGTATCAAAACAAATCAGAAAAATTAAGAGTATTATAATAATTTTAAGTTTATTTTTTCACGCTAAACTTGAGGAAAGATGGATTCAATTCCAGGAGAATGAAGAGGTCTCATGAGGGTTTTCTAGTTTTAGAAATAGACTATGTGTGGAACCCTGTTCAGGACTCTCTAATGTCTTATATGGGAATAGAATCTAAAGAAAGAGTGCATATATGTGTATATGTAACCGACTCACTTTGCTGTACATCTGAAACTAACACAGCACTGTAAATCAGCTGTGTGTGTGTGTGCGTGTGCGCTCAGTCACATCTGACTCTCTGTGACCCCATGGACTGCAGCCCTCAGGCTCCTCTGTCCATGGGATTCTCCAGGCAAGAATACTGGAATGGGTTGCCATTTCCTTCTCCAGGGGATCTTCCCAGCCCAGGGATCAAACCTGAGTCTCTTGCATTGGCAGGTGGATTCTTATCACTGAGCCACCTGGGAAACCAATACTCCAATAAAAAAATAAAAATAAATTTTAAAAATAAAAGAGATAGATTATACAGATTCTTTTTGGAGTAACAAGTTATATCCTAAATTTTGGGCAAAATTAAATTCTTTATATGTATATTAAGGAGATATTCAAAGACAATAAAATTTAACCACTCAAAGCAAAACATTCCTGCATTTTTCAGTCTATTCTTGATTGGTCATTTGCTTGCTTAATTTGAAGATTATTTCCTTTTTGACTCATATATGTGTTTTGATGCTTAACCAAGGTCTTTACCTCATCCTCGTCTCATCATGGGAACAATTAAGATTTTATGGATCTACAATTACACGTTTCTTTCATGTTCCAGTTTGAATTACTTTCATTTTGGCACACTTCCTTCCAGCCTTCTATTGAAGATGTTCTTTTACATGGATTTTATAGATCATCCTATAGACATGATTTTGTATGATTTTGCCATACTATCTTATTTCAAAGAAGTTCTCCCAACACATTTGTACATGTGTGCAAACTAATATGATAAAGAAGCTATATATACAAGGATGCTTATTACAGTATTTTTAATTACCTTATTGCTGTTGTTCAGATGCTAAGTCCTGTCCAACTCTTTGTGACCCCATGGACTGCAGCATGCCAGGCTTCCCCGTCCTTCATTATCTCCCAGAGTTTGCTCAAACTCATGTCCACTGAGTCAATGATGCCATCCAACCATCTCATCCTCTGTTGTCCCCTTCTCCTCCTGTCCTCACTCTTTCCCAGCATCAGAGTTTTTTCCAATGAGTTGGCTCTTCACATCAGGTGGCCAAAGTATCGTAGCTTCATAGCATCATATTTAAAAAGTCATCAATGTTCATCAACAAGCATTCAGATCCTAAACATATAAATACAAATTCAGTCAACAGACATTTATACTACAGAATCTTGTGCAGCCATTAGAAAGAATGAGGCGGGTCTGTGTGTCTTGATGTGGAAGCTCGTTACCGTAGACTTTGTTGTTGTTTGGAGTGTGTGGCCTCTGAAACCCCTTCCTGTTTGGATAACCTGAGATTGTGAAGTCTCCCAGGGACCAGGTTTTTTCTACAAAAGTGAAAAAGTTTGAGGGCAGGTACTTTCTCAGACTCCTGGCAGAGAGAGCCTGTAGGCAAAATTCACGAGCACGTACAGTATTTTATAGGACTTTGAGTCCCAAGAAGTGACACAAAGAAGCAGGGTGTTTAGAGTTCTTTCTGGTCATGGCAGCGGTGGTGGAAAGAACGTCTGTGTTCTCGGGCTGGAGGGTAGCAGCATATTAACAGGACCCTTTAGTGGGACTTTTCACTTTCAGCATTTGTATTACACATTTCTGACAAGGGTGGATATTGGGATTATACTAAGTGAATATGTCAGACAGAGAGAGACAGATACCACTCACACGTGAAATCTAAAAAATAAATGAACAAAACAAACATAAATACAGACAACAGAGTGGTAGTTACCAGAGGGGCAGAGGTTATGGGAGAGGGCGATATGGATGAAGGAGGTCTTTTATATGGTGACAGATGGTAACTAGACTCATTGCGGTGGTAGTGTATACAAATGTCGAATTATGGTAAAGAATCTGCCTGCCATGCAGGAGACACAGGTTCAGTCCCTGGGTCAGGAATATCCCCTGGAGAAGGGAATGGAACCCACTCCAGTATTACTGCCTGGAGAACCATGGACGGAGGAGCCTGGTGGGCTACAGTCCGCAGGGTTGCAAAGAGCTGGACACCACTGAGCGACTGACACAATTTCCACACACATGAAACCAGTATATTATATACCAATTTTACCTCAATTTAAAAAAGAAAGAAAAAAACAGTAAAACAAACAAACGAAACACCTGGTATCATGTTCAGTTGGTTCAGAATTCAACGAGTGCAAAGTCCCCCCGCCCCGCTGCCTGTTTCTTCCAGTCCTTCTTATCTCTGTTCCCTAAACACCTAGTTTTCTTTTCTTTTTTTTTAAAGCAGTCACTTTTTAACAATTCCATATATTTATTTTTGGCTGTGCTGGGTCTTTTTTGCTCTTTAGGCTTTCTCTAGCTGCTGAAAGCGGGGGCTACTTTCTAGCAGTGCAAGGGCTTCTCTTTGTGGTGGTTTCTCTCGTTGCAGAGCATGGGCAACGGGCAATGGGCAATAGGCTTGCAGGCTTCAGTGGTAGCGGCATGGGGACTCAGTAGTAGCCCAGGCTCAGTAGTTGTGGCGTATGAGCTTAGTTGCTCCGCGGCATGTGGGGTTTTCCCAGGCCAGGGACCGAACCCATGTCCCCTACATTGGCAGGCAGATTCTTTACCATTGAGCCACCAGGGAAGCCCCTAAACACCTAATTTTCTTTTCCAATGTTCTTAATTTTGTGTGTGTATCCCTTCAGAAATATTTTATGGACTTATTACAGTGTATATATCTTTTTCTTTCCCCCATTATTATTATTATTATTAACTATGGTAGCATCATACTCAGAGAAGGCAATGGCACCCCACTCCAGTACTCTTGCCTGGAAAATCCATGGGCGGAGGAGCCTGGTAGGCTGCAGTCCATGGGGTTGCTAAGAGTTGGACACGACTGAGCAACTTCACTTTCACTTTCCACTTTCATGCATTGGAGAAGGAAATGGCCACCCACTCCAGTATTCTTGCCTGGAGAATCCCAGGGACAGAGGAGCCTAATGGGCTCCTGTCTATGGGGTCGCACAGAATCGGACATGACTGAAGCGACTTAGCAGCAGCAGCAGCAGCAGCAGCAGCAGCAGCAGCAGCAGCATACTGTGTAAGTTGCTTCTGATCTCGGAGCACATTCTATATCCTAAGTCAAGAGCCTGTTCACTCTTTTTTGATGGCTACAGAGTAGACATTACATTTATTGTTGTTTAGTTGCTCTATTGTGTCTTACTCATTGTGGCTCCATGGACTGCAGCACGCCAGACTTCCCTGTCCTTCCCTATTTCCCAGAGTCTGCTCAAACTCATGTCCATTGAGTCCGTGATACCATCCAACCATCTCATCCTCTGTCACCCCCTTCTCCTCCTGCCCTCAATCTTTCTCAGCATCAAGGTCTTTTTGAATGAGTCAGCTCTTCACATCAGGTAGCCAAAGTATTGGAGCTTCAGCTTCAGCATCAGTCCTTCCAATGAACATTCAGGGTTGGTTTCCTTTAAGATTGACTGGTTTGATCTCCTTGCTAGTCCAAGGAACTCTCAAGAGTTTTCTCCAGCGCCGTAGTTCAAAAGCATTAGTTCTTTCGCACTCAGCCTTCTTTGTGGTTTAACTCTTAAATTTGTACATGATTACTGGAAAAAACCATAGCTTTACAAATGTATTATAATTCAATCAGTTTGTACTGGTGGACATTTAGGTGACCTACAATCTTTTGCTTTTACAAATAATGCTGTTGTGAATACATTTGTATTTGTTATCTTCCATGCCTCTGCCAAAATACCTGTAGGATAAATTTCTCAGTTCAGTTCAGTTGCTCAGTTGTGTCCGACTCTTTGCGACCCCATGAATTGCAGCACGCCAGGCCTCCCTGTCCATCACCAACTCCCAGAGTTCACTCAGACTCATGTCCATCGAGTCAGTGATACCATCCAGCCATCTCATCCTCTGTCGTCCCCTTCTCCTCCTGCCCCCAATCTGAAACAGATGGGAATACCAGACCACCTGACCTGCCTCTTGAGGAATCTGTATGCAGGTCAGGAAGCAACAGTTAGAACTGGACATGGAACAACAGACTGGTTCCAAATAGGAAAAGGAGTACGTCAAGGCTGTATATTATCACCCTGCTTATTTAACTTATATGCAGAGTACATCATGAGAAACGCTGGGCTGGAAGAAACACAAGCTGGAATCGAGATTGCCGGGAGAAATATCAATAACCTCAGATATGCAGATGACACCACCCTTATGGCAGAAAGTGAAGAGGAACTAAAAAGCCTCTTGATGAAAGTGAAAGTGGAGAGTGAAAAAGTTGGCTTAAAGCTCAACATTCAGAAAACAAAGATCATGGCATCCAGTCCCATCACTTCGTGGGAAATAGTTGGGGAAACAGTGGAAACAGTGTCAGACTTTATTGTTTTGGGCTCCAAAATCACTGCAGATGGTGACTGCAGCCATGAAATTAAAAGACGCTTACTCCTTGGAAGGAAAGTTATGACCAACCTAGATAGCATATTCAAAAGCAGAGACATTACTTTGCCAACAAAGGTCCGTCTAGTCAAGGCTATGGTTTTTCCAGTAGTCATGTATGGATGTGAGAGTTGGACTGTGAAGAAGGCTGAGCACCGAAGAATTGATGCTTTTGAACTGTGGTGTTGGAGAAGACTCTTGAGAGTCCCTTGGACTGCAAGGAGATCCAACCAGTCCATTCTGAAGGAGATCAGCCCTGAGATTTCTTTGGAGGGAATGATGCTAAAGCTGAAACTCCAGTACTTTGGCCACCTCATGCAAAGAGTTGACTCATTGGAAAAATTTCTCAAGGGATATGCATATTTGGAATTTTAATGAGGTTTTATAAAGTTTCTCCTCAGTAAATTTGTACCAATTTATGCTTTCACCAGCAATGGGTAGCGGTGCCATTTCCCCAAGATGTGTTGTTAGACTTACTAATTTTGCTCTGACTTTATTTTGACCTTTAGTTCTGGCTGCTTGAGAAATTTTGGTCTTCCTGCACATTTTCTGAATTGGTTCTTTGCCTTCCCAACAAATTCTTTTTTCCCAGTCTTTGTTCCTTACTTTATTTTTTCTTTCTTTACCAGAGGAAGTTTCTGTTCTTTGCAACCAAGAATCTGAACTGGTTTGATGTCTATGTTGCATTGTTCACAGCAAAACCAAGTCAAGGAATAATATGCTTATATGTGTGTGTGTTAGTCGCTCAGTCAAGCGACCCTATGGGCTGCAACCTGCCAGGCTCCTCTGTCCATGGGTTTTCCAGGCAAGGATACTGGAGTGGTTTGCCATTTCCTTCTCCAGAGAATCTTCCTGACCCAGGGATCAAGCCCAGGTCTCCTGCACTGAAGGCAGATTCTCTACCAACTGAACTACCAAGGAAGTCCTAATATGCTTATGGTGATTCTTTTTTTTTTTTTGGTTGTGTTGCCCAGCTTATAGGATCATAGTTCCCTAACCAGGAATGGAACCTGTGTCCCATCCCCTCCACTGCAGTGGAGTCCTATCCACCAACTGCCAGGAAATCCCTGGTGATTCTTATTTTCATGAAAACAAAAATCAAAAACAGGGACTTCCCCGGTGGCCCAGTAGCTAAGACTCTGCGCTCCCAATGCAGGGGGTCCAGGTTCGATCCCTGGTTGGGGAACTTGATACCACAAGCCGAAACTAAAGATCCCATGTACTGCAACTAAGACCTGACTCAGCCAAATAAATAAATATTTTTAAAAAATCAAAACAAAATCACATGCATGTAGCTGTCTAAGAGAAATACCCAGAAGGACACATCCTGAACAGTGGCTGGTTACTTCTGGATAGAAAAGTGGACCGGGGACTCCCTTTAGGAAAACACTTTAGATTTCCCCCTCATACACTTGATTGTGGTTGACATTTTTTACAATGAGAGTGTGTAATACTTTTTGAGATCTTAAAGTAAAAAATTAGGACCTTAAAAACTCTTCTCAAATGTCTCAAATTGCAGTGCTGCATTAATTTGCTTGGGCAACCATAACCCAATACCACACACTGGGTGACTTCCACAGCAGGAATTTATTTCCTAAGAGTTCTGGAGGCCAGAATTCTGAGACAAGGTGCCAGCAGAGCTGGTTTCCCCTGAGGCTCCTCTCAGGTTGCAGATGGCTGCCTTCTTGGTATGTGCTGGTTTGGTCTGTCCTCTGTGGTTATGCATACCCAGGGTCTCTCTCTGTATATCCTAACCTCCTTCTTATAAGAATGGTAGTCATGCAGATTATAACCCATGCTAATTGCCTCATTTTTAACTTAGTGAGTGAGTAAGTCCCTCTTTAAAGGCCCTGTTTCCAAGTTCAGTAATATTGAAGTACTAGGGGGTTAGGGCTTCAATATATTCATGTTGGAGAAACATGATTCTATTCATAACAAATGTCATTTAAAATTGGTCAAGCTAGACACTTCCCTGGCAGTCCAGTGGTTAAGACTCTGTGCTTCCACTGCATGGGTTTGACCCCTGATCCGGGAACTAAGATTCTGAATGCTCCCCTGTCCTCTGCCAATATAGATAAAAAATAAAATTGGTAGAGTTTTTTATAGCTTTAACATGTAAAGAGCTTACAGTCATCACTCCGTCCATCACAAGGAGAAATAAGTTGAACAAACTTTAAAATCAATAACTTAGATCAATCAGAAAACTGAGGTCAGAGGACAACCCACAATTCCCTAGACTGGAGAGACAGATAAATACAGAGAACAGAAGTCAGCTTACCTGAAATACTGTAAAAAAACACTGGAGCCAGGACTTACAGAAACACTCAAAATGTAATTGGCAAGTGGCTGGAGTGTGGATTTGTTTAGAGTTGACTTCTGGGAACCCAGTCTTTGATTTTACCTCTGAGAACATTATCAGTTCTCACCGCGAAGACTCCCAGTGGCTCAGAGGGTAAAGAATCTGCCTACAATGCACAATTCACAGGAGACGCAGGTTTGACCCCTGGGTCAGGAAGGTGCTCTGGAGGACGAAATGGTAAGCAACTACACGGTATTCTTGCCTAAAAAAATCCCATGAACAGAGGATCCTGGCAGTCTACAGTCCAAAGAGTCACGAAGAGTCAGACACAACTGAGCACGCATGCACCAAAGGTGCCCCGTAGTGAGACCATAGTGAGAAAAGTTCCCTCTTGTTTGGCCAGGGAAAATTAACTCTTTTGAAATGTGCAAAAGGGGAAAAAGTAGTGTTTTGAAATACCCCTGAGAGCTTCACTTTTGCACATTAAGACCAGCTGTCAAGGGAAATTGTTTTATCAGAGCCATAGCTAATGTAGGACGAGGGAAACAGCCAATTCCAGTCCCCTCCAGTCTCCCGTGTCACCTAAGTGGGGAAAAGGGGAAGCTGAGAAGCATTTGTGAAGGTCACAACCCAGGGCAACAGGCTCACAGAAAGACCGAGACTTACTCATCAGGCAGGTTATAGACTGCTTTCGTTCCCACCGTGTTGATGAGGTTCCTGTATAGTAACGGTGGGTCACAGCTGAAAGAAAAGCAAGGCTCACATTCTATTGAGGAAGGATTTCTAGGGGACTCTCCCTGGCGGTCCAGTGGTTAAGATTCAGCATTTCCATAGCAGTTGGTGTGAGTTCAATCCCTGTTCAAAGAACTAAGATCCCACATGCTGTGCAGCCAATAAAATGAGATAAAGTAAAACAAAATAATAAAATAATCCAATGTTTTTTTTTTAGTAAGACAAAATAATAATCCAATCTTTAAAAAAAAAAGTGGGGTGGGGAATTTCTAGAGAAACCCAAGACAACAGGGGAAACAAAGCAAGGGCACTTGTGCAAATTGAAATGCTGACACAGCTTTGCGTGCGTGCGTGCTAAGTCACTTCAGTTACCTCCAACTCTTGCGACCCCATGGAGTGCACCCTGCCAGGCTCCTCTGTCCATGGGATTTCCCAGGCAAGGATACTGGAGTGGGTTGCCATGTCCTTCTCCAGGGGATCTCCCAGACCCAGGGATCGGACCCACGTCTCCTGCGTTGGCAGGCGGGTTCTTTACCACTAGTATTACCTCAGAAACCCACTTACAGCTCTAGGAAACATAAAAACGCTGCTTAACTCCTAGTAAATAAACATAAAATCGCGCACTGCAGCTCTGCTTACTTCTTTCTTTTATCCAATATACCTTATGTGGCTTTCAATGGAAAATTAAAAGGCACGCTAAAAGATAGAAACACAGTCTGAAGAGACAAAGTGAGCAGCAGAAACAGGCACAAATAGGGCAGAGGTTTTGGGATTATCTGAACAAAATTTAAAATAACTATGATTCATGTGCTAATGGCTCTAATGGAGAAAGTGGGCAACATGCAGGAACAGATGAGTAATGTAAACACAGGGATGGAAAGTCACTGAATCCAAAGGAAATGCTAGAAATAAAAACACTGTAAAGATGGGGACCTCCCTGGCGATCCAGTGGTTAAGATTCTGTGTTTCTAATGAAGGGGGCATGAATTCAGTCCCTGGTCAGGGAACTAAGATATCACATGCCACAAGACGTGAACAAAACAAAAAAAACCAAGAACACAAGACACTGTAAAATGAAGAATGGCTTTGATGGGCTCATCAGTAGACTGGACATTGTCAAGTTAGCAGCTAGCTTGAAGGTATGTCCATTTCACGTCCCAAAGTGAAATGCAAAAGAATAAAATGAAAACAAGCAACCAATCACAGCCACAACCCTGGAACTGAATATCTGAGACCAGTACAATATTAAGAGTGAATGCTAATGGAAGTTACAGACCCAGGGTGATTGTGAGGTGTCAGCATGGGTCCATCAGCTGTAAACAGTGTCCACTCGGTGAAGGATATCCGTAACGCTGGAGTCTGTGCGTGTGTAGGGACAGGTCCACAGAGGAACTCCCTGTACCTTCCTTTCAAATTTGCTGTGAACTTAAAAAAACTGTTCTAAAAAAATCCATTTTACCTAAGAAAATGGAGGCACAGAGGGATTAAATAACTTCCCTGAGTTCTTACCAAGGTCCATTTGGTACAAAATAGGATTTGGCCAATGGTTAGTCTGGCACGAAATCTTTTGTCTTTAACCAGCACACCTTTCTTTCTTTTCTGAATCTTGCTGCTTTTTTTACCTAACAGTGTATCTTGCAGATCAATCCAAAACCACAGGAAAGGCTCTCTCCCACTTTATTTTTTATTCTTGCTGCAGTCTGAGGGACCTAAGTTCCCTGACCAGAAATCAAACCTGTGGCCCCTGTATTGTGAGCACAGAGTCTTAACCACTGGACTACCACGGAAGTCCCCAAGGAGAGCTCATTTTAGAGCGCTTTTTAATTTAACTAGAGATATATATATATATATATATATATATTTTTATTTTCCATTATGGTTTTTAAATATTTTTACTTTTTTAATGCCTGCTTTTTATTGACTACAAGATATTTTAAAATATTTTTGAGCCTAATATGATAACAAATTTATTTGACAAAGCAAATGTCCTATCCACTCTGGTTTATTACAGGAGATTGAGTGTAGTTCCTTGTGCTGTACAATAGGACCTTGCTGCTTATCCATTCTATATATAATAGTTTGCATCTGCAAATCCCGAACTCCCAGTTCACTCCCCCTGCCACCCTGGCAACCAAAATTCTGTTCTCTATATCTGTGAGTCTGTTTCTATTTCCTAGGAGATACGTTTGGAAAAGATCCTGATGGTGGGAAAGATTGAGGGCAGGAGGAGAAGGGGGCGACAGAGGATGAGATGGTTGGATGGCATCACCAACTTAATGGACGTGAATCTGAGCAAACTCCAGGAGATGGTGGAGGACAGGGAAGCCTGCTGTGCTGCAGTCCATGGTGTCACAGAGAGTTGGACACGACTTAGTGACAACCATAACAACAGGGTAATCTTATTTGGCTTCCCTGGTGGTTCAGTGGGTAAAGAATCTGCCTGCAAAGTGGGAGACCTGGGTTTGATCCCTTGGTTGGGAAGATCCTCTGGAGAAGGGAAATGCTACCCACTCCAGTATTCTGGCCTTGAGAATTCCATGGACTGTATAGTCTGTGGAGTTGCAAAGAGTCCAACACGACTGAGCGACTTTCACTTCAAGTTTATTTGTGTCCTCTTTTAGATTCTGCCTATAAGTGATATTGTATGGTATTTGTCTCTCTTTCTGATCTACTTCACTTAGTATGATTATCTCTAAGTCTATATATGTAGATGCTAATAGCATTATTTCCTTCTTTTTTTATGGCTGAGTAATTTTCATGAAAAAAAGTGTTAATCACTCAGTTGTGTCTGACTCAGTGTGACTCAAAGGACTATAGCCTGTCAGGCTCCTCTGTCCTTGGTTTTCTCCAGGCAAGACTGCTGGAGTGGGTGGCCATTCCCTTCTCCAGGGGGGTAGCTTTCATGTATATATATGAAAATGCCGCACCACATCATCGACTCGTTGATGGACAGTTATGTTGCCTCCATGTCTTGGCTATTGTGAATAGTGCTTCTGTGAACATAGCGGGTGCATGTATCTTTTTGAATTACAGTTTTGTCTGGATATATGGTTTGTGGGTCATATGGCAACTCTTTTTAAAGTTTTTTTGAGGAAACTCCATACTGTTTTCCATAGTGGCTGCACCAATTTGCATTCCCACCAACAGTGTAGGAGAGTTGGTTCCCTTTTCTCTACACCCCCTTTAGCATTTGTTATTTTTAATGATGGCCTGGTGTGAGATGGTACTTTTCGGACTGGTGTGAGATGGTACTTCATTGTAGTTTTGATTTGCATTTCTCTGGAAGGAATGATGCTAAAGCTGAAACTCCAGTACTTTGGCCACCTCATGTGAAGAGTTGACTCATTGGAAAAGACTTTGATGCTGGGAGGGATTGGGGGCAGGAGGAGAAGGGGGACGACAGAGGATGAGATGGCTGGATGGCATCACTGACTCGATGGACGTGAGTCTGAGTGAACTCCAGGAGTTGGTGATGGACAGGGAGGCCTGGCGTGCTGCGATTCATGGGGTCGCAAAGAGTCGGACACGACTGAGCGACTGATCTGATATGCAAAATAATGTAATAGAAAGGTAATGGAAGAAAAGATATCAAATATTTAACTTCTGCAAAAATCTGACTCTTTGCGACCTGTTTTCTGTGGAGGTTTTATTGTTGTTACTGAGCTGTATGAGCTGTTTGCAAATTTTGGAAATTTAGCCCTTGTTGGTTGCATCATTTGCAAATATTTTCTCCCAGTCCATAGGTTGTCTTTTCAGCTTGTTTATAGTTTCTTTTGCTGTGCAAAAGCTTTATAAGTTTGATTCGGTCCCATTTGTTTATTTTTGCTTTTATTTCTATTTCCTTGGGAGACTGACCTAAGAAAACACTGGTATGATTTATGTCAGAAAATATTCTCTTCTAGGAGTTTTATGATGTCATGCTTTATGTCTTTAAGTCTGTGTCTTAATGCTTTAAGTCTTCAAGCCATTTTGAGTCCTTGTGTACGGTATGAGGGTGTGTTCTAACTTCATTGATTTACATGCAGCTGTCCAGCTTTCTCACCACCACTTGCTAAAGAGACTCATTTCCCCATTGTATATTCTTGCTTCCTTTGTCAGAGATTAATTGACTGTAGGTGTATGAGTTTATTTCTGGACTCTGTTCTATTGATCCATATGTCTGTTTCTCTGCCAATCCCACACTGTTTTGATTGCTCTAAGTTTGTAGTATTGTCTGACGTCTGGGAGGGCTATGCCTCCTGCCTTGTTCTTTTTCCACAGGATTTCTTTGGCAATTCTGTGTCTTTTATGGTTCCAAGTTAATTTTAGGATTATTTGTTCTAGTTCTGTGAAAAACATCATGGGTAATTTGACCATGAATCACACTAAATCTATACATTTCTTTTGGTAGTATGTCCCTTTTAACAATATTAACTTTTCCAATCAAAGAGCATGGGATATTTTTCCATTTCTTGAAAACCTTCAATTTTCTTAACACTTTATAGTTCTCAGCTTATAAGTCTTTCACCTCCTTGGTCAGGCTTACTCCTAAGTATTTTTACTATTTATTTATATATTTTTGATGCAATTTTAAAAGGGATTTTTTTTTTTTTTGCTTTTCCTTTCTGAATATCATTGTTAAAGAAATGCAACTGATTTAACCAGTTTTATATTGAGAGACACTAAGGTTGCTTCCAATCTGATTTAGGAATAATGTTAGATTAACCTTATACCTGTCATTTCTAGCATGTGTGAGAGTTCCTATAGGATAATAAATTTCTTGAAGTGGAATGACCCGCTATTACATTAATAGATATGTGCTTTTAAACCGTGGTATTTTGAAAACTTGCTCTATTGGAGGTTGTATCCATCTGTACTGCTCTCTATATGTATATGTTGGATATGACATGGTAGAAGTAGGTGTGGCCACATGAGACTGAGGCTTGGGAGGACAACGTTTATTATTCGGACAGATCTCAAGAGTGGAGGTGACCACATGCCACTTGGGACTACAGGGCAAGCGCCAGATTCTGGCAGAACACAGGAGCAAGGGAAAGGTCTGGGTCAAGGTCTGTATTGGAGCTTGTTCAGGAAAGGCAAGGTAGGGGAGAATGAACAATTTAGGATTGGCTAGTCTGAACAATGGGTCTTCCCTGATAGCTCAGTTGGTAAAGAATCCGCCTGCAATGCAGGAGGCCCTGGTTTGATTCCTGGGTCAGGAAGATCCCCTGGAGAAAGGACAGGCTACCCACTCCAGTATTCTTGGATTTTGCTTGTGGCTCAGCTGGTAAAGTATCCACCTGCAGTGCAGGAGACCTACGTTTGATCACTGGGTTGGGAAGATTCCCTGGAGAAGGGAACCCACTCCAGTATGCTGGCCTGGAGAATTCCCTGGACTGTATATAGTCCATGGGGTCACATAGTCGGACACAACTGAGCGACTTTCACTCACTCACTCACTCACTCAGTCTGAACAATTCCAGTGGACTTTGAGCTATAGAAGTGGTCTCTAGTTGCCTGGTATTTGGCCCTGTGATGCCTTAGGGCAGAGGAAATATTGGACTGGTGAGTGAAAATTTGATAAAGGGGTGGTTGGGGCAAGAGATGTGGGATTGGCTGCTGTGTATATGAAAGATGTGCTCCTGGGCAAGCCCTTTGTTCTAAGCGCTAATCCTGGGAGAAGCTGTCTCTCCAGGCTGCAAACTTTTTAAGATGTAGGGACATCATAAAATACAGAAAAAAAATTACTGCATAGGCTTTAATTAACAGCATACAAGATCACCTGTTTTCTCACAACTTCACCAACACTAACAAACTGATGTTTGGTAATCTGGTGAAAAATGACAGCCAGTTGTAATTTCGAGTCATCTATATTTCTTTTTTCCCTCCTTTTCTTCTACTATTTTTCTCATTCACTCCCTAAAAATATTAAGTGCTTACAATAAGCCATGTACTTATGATGTGTGAAAGATCCTGATGCTGGGAAAGATTGAAGGAAGGAGGAGAAGGGGACAACAGAGGATGAGATGGTTGGATGGTATCACCGACTCAGTGGACATGAGTTTGGGTAAACTCTGGGAGTTGGTGGTGGACAGGGAGGCCTGGCATGCTACAGTCCACGGGGTGGCAAAGAGCTGGACACGACTGAGCGACTGAACTGAACTTTGATTATAGTTTTTCAGTCCTTAAAAATTTGGGGGACTTCCCTGGTCATCTGGGCTTCCCTTGTGGCTCAGTTGGTAAAGAATCCACCTGCAATGTGGGAGACCTGGGTTTGATCCCTGGGTTGGGAAGATCCCCTGGAGAAGGGGAAGGCCTTCTGGCCTGGAGAATTTCATGGACTAAGTCCATGGGGTTGCAAAGAGTTGGACACAACTGAGCGACTTTCACCTTCACCTTCCCTGGTCATGCAGTGGTTAAGATTCTGCTCCCAGTGCAGGGGACCTGGGTTCGATCCCTCGTCGGGGAACTAAGATCCCACGTGCCACAATTACAGAGCCTGTATGCTGCAACTCCTCAGCTCACACTCTAGAGTAGAGCTCAAGCACCACCACTAGAGAAGCTTGCGTGCTGAAATGGATCCAGGTGTCCTAAGGATTATCCACATGTACCCACAGTGTTAAAAAGCTTAGGGGGAAAACACCCCACAGCGGCAATAGGGGAAGAGGTCATAGATTATTGGGACTTTTTTTTTTTAAACCCTTACTTCTCTGTTTAAATATATATATATATATATATAAAATAATAAAAATACATTGATTTAATAATCTACCTGCGCGTGCGCACACACACACACACACACACACGGGCTTCCCAGGTGGTGCAGTGATAGCACAGAAGACACAGGACACAGGAGATGTGGGTCAGGTAAATCTCCTGGAGAAGGACATGGCAACCCAGTCCAGTATTCTTGCCTGGAGAATCCCATGGGCAGAGTAGCCTGTGGGCTACTGTCCATGGGATCACAGGGTTGGACATGACTGAGCTTCTGCATATGCATGTTTTAGAAAAGGCAGAGGAACCAGAGATCAAATTGCCAACATCCGCTGAATCATAGAAAAAGCAAGAGAGTTCCAGAAAAACATCTATTTCTGCTTTATTGACTATGCCAAAGCCTTTGACTGTGTGGGATCACAACAAACTGTGGGAAATTCTGAAAGAGATGGGAATACCAGACCACCTGACCTCCCTCTTGAGAAATTTGTATGCAGGTCAGGAAGCAACAGTTAGAACTGGACATGGAACAACAGACTGGTTCCAAATAGGAAAAGGAGTTCGTCACGGCTGTATATTGTCACCCTGTTTATTTAACTTACATGCAGAGTACATCATGAGAAACGCCGGGCTGGAAGAAACACAAGCTGGAATCAAGATTGCTGGGAGAAATATCAATAACCTCAGATATGCAGATGACACCACCCTTATGGCAGAAAGTGAAGAGGAACTAAAAAGCCTCTTGATGAAAGTGAAAGTGGAGAGTGAAAAAGTTGGCTTAAAGCTCAACATTCAGAAAACAAAGATCATGGCATCCAGTCCCATCACTTCATGGGAAATAGATGGGGAAACAGTGGAAAGTGTCAGACTTTATTTTTCTGGGCTCCAAAATCACTACAGATGGCGACTGCAGCCATGAAATTAAAAGACACTTACTCCTTGGAAGGAAAGTTATGACCAACCTAGACAGCATATTCAAAAGCAGAGACATTACTTTGCCAGCAAAGGTCCGCCTAGTCAAGGCTATGGTTTTTCCTGTGGTCACGTATGGATGTGAGAGTTGGACTGTGAAGAAGGCTGAGCACCGAAGAATTGATGCTTTCGAACTGTGGTGTTGGAGAAGACTCTTGAGAGTCCCTTGGACTGCAAGGAGATCCAACCAGTCCATTCTGAAGGAGATGAGCCCTGGGATTTCTTTGGAAGGACTGATGCTAAAACTGAAACTCCAGTACTTTGGCCGCCTCAGGTGAAGAGTTGACTCATTGGAAAAGACTCTGATGCTGGGAGGGATGCTGGGAGGGATTGGGGCCAGGAGGAGAAGGGGACGACAGAGGATGAGATGGCTGGATGGCATCACTGACTCGATGGACATGAGTCTGAGTGAACTCCGGGAGTTGGTGATGGACAGGGAGGCCTGGCGTGCTGCGATTCATGGGATCGCAAAGAGTCGGACACAACTGAGCGACTGATCTGATATGCAAAATAATGTAATAGAAAGGTAATGGAAGAAAAGGTATCAAATATTTAACTTCTGCAAAAATCCAGGAAGTTAAAGCTGGTATATTTTCTACTTATTCTTTCAAAGCAAATAGAAAAGTATTATTTTTCATGATTTGATTTACTAAAATTGTTTGTCAAATCTTTCCTGAGCAATCCTTAAAACCAGTCTCTGTTTAAGGCAAACTGACCTTTAAACTTGGGAATACTGTCATCTTACAAAGGTAAAGGAGATAAAGAATGCATCAAAGAGAAACACTTCACAGGATAAGGTGGGGTTTTGAAAATGTCTTTAAATTTGCATATTTTATATAAGTTAAATACATGTGTGAAACATAGCAGTGTTCCGTTTATAGTCTTATTATCTTTTCCAACTGAGGAAAGCCTAGTAGCAAAACCCACTGCTTATTAGCTAGATGACAAATGGGTTCCAGAATGCACTTCTCCATAATGCTATACATTCGTGAAATACTCAATTAAGTACACTAGACAATACAAGTCTCCAAATACTCTCTCACCAATGCTAAGTTGACACTGATCAGTATTAGAAGAAAAAATAAAAACTATTTAATTGACTTTCATAAAAGTTTTTAATTAGCTATAATTTTCTTACATGTACACTAGTAACCTTAAAAAGACAAATATTTACTGCCAAATGTTAACTACTGTACAACTTATAAAAATATAATCTTAAGAATTTGGAATAATAAAGGGAAGGTACCTATTTCAAATGGATTAAATAAGAAAGTTCCACTTTTTAAGAAATTTAACCAGGAAATGGGAAATTTCCAATCTGTCTGAAGAAATACCACAACTTTTCACCGAGGTCAGAGACCTTACTATTTTTGTTCAAGACTTCATCTACAGAGTTTTAAATAAACCCTAAAAAATATTTTCCAGTACATATAAGGCCGGTGCACAGAGTGCATGACTGGGGAAAAAGATTCTGTCTGAATGAGAAGTTGTGAAGACCAGAGACATATCTTGTTCACCAGTACACCCCCAGTTCCTGGCACAGTGCCTGGCTGAAGCTGCAAATGCTGATGCAATGGCTACTGCTTTGCGCTGAACCAGGCAGATACACCTATCTTCCTTTGGTCGGATTTTCATTCCCTGTTAACCACAACCTGAGCTACAGTCCTGGCTCTTGGTCCTTGACCTTAAGTTGAAAAAATTAAGCAAGATATGCACATACTTTCTATATCAGCCTTTCTGACAGGATCCTCAAAACTGAATCATCATGGGCTATGAATCTTCTCTTTTGTGGTATAATTCTTATTTCTTGGATAATATCAGTATGCAAAGGTAATTCATTTTCAGTGCAGTACAAGTGTGTTCATAAGAGGAAGAATGGGATAAACGTTTTAAATAACAGATACATAGCATCTTATATTATGACATAATTACTAGTTTTTAGACACTGAAGATAATGCACTGTATTACAGTGCAATGTGGTAGGCTTCCATTTTAGGAACAAAAATCAATTTCACATGAAAAAAGATTTATTTTAAATTCACATAAAATACATTCAGAGTAAGTCTAAATTTTTATCACTTAAATAATGTAAAACAAACACAGAGGAGCGTTTACAGATGTACAGTCTCTATTATGTCCAAAAAACACACATTAAAAGCTTTCTTATAATTATTGATCATCACCTCGTTGCCTTAAATTTCTAGACTTTCCATTTTCAATTCTTCTCTTTTTGAAGACTGGGGCCACTCCATCTGCCACGACTCCAAGAGAAGTGACTGTTTTTTCTTTAAAAACCAGTTGGGGTTCCCCAGCAGCATCAGCCTCTGAAGTTGACACATATTCATTTTCAGCACTTGGAAGCTCCAAATCTACCTCCTCACTGGAATAGAAAGAAAAAAAATAAAACCACTATTTGACAGTGTAAAACAAACTTTTACGTAATATATGAGTCCACCAAAACCTCAAGGTCATCTTTCTAATGATAATACTGGAAATTAGAAGCTGGTCATTTTGGAGAAGGTGATTATTTTAAAATACTGATTTTATAATATTACTTAAGATACTGAGCATCCATATAGGTGGACACACAAGGAAAAATCCCTTCTATTCTTTCGTTCCTACTGGGTATATCATTGAAGGAAACGTTTGTACTTATATATGAGAATATATGGAGAAGGCAATGGCAACCCACTCTAGTACTCTTGCCTGGCAAATCCCATGGACGGAGGAGCCTGGTGGGCTGCAGTCCATGGGGTCACTAGGAGTCGGACACGACTGAGCGACTTCACTTTCACTTTTCACTTTCATGCACTGGAGAAGGAAATGGCAACCCACTCCAGTGTTCTTGCCTGGAGAATCCCAGGGACAGGGGAGCCTGGTGGGCTGCCGTCTATGGGGTCGCACAGAGTCGGACACGACTGAAGTAACTTAGCAGTATGAGAACATATATAAATGAGAGTGTCTATGAAAAGGGATTTTGTGATGGACTGAGAATTCTGAAGGCTTTCACAGCACACGATGAAAACCATGGAATCTCAATGTCCTGGTGTAGTAGGACTATCTACTTGGCTGTTATAATTAATCAGATGACTAGTCCAGAGATCATTACCCGATTAATATGAGCCTATCATAGTCTCTACCCTCAACATAGTCAACCGGTCTCTGAAAGAGCATTAAGTCACACCATAGCCATTCATGCCACCCATGAGCTTTTTGAACATGGACCAGGAAGACCATTATATTTACCTCTCTAGTGGCTAAGCATATAAAACTTGTTGGGAACCATACACTGTCCTACTCAGAGAAAGGAGTTCTGTAGAGATAAGAGAATAAGGCCTGCAAAGAAAAGCAGGATGGGAGACGGAAAATCCTGCCAATGTTTCAGGCCTGGTTCCAGTCATCTGTGAGGCCCAGCCCAATTCCTGCCTCTCCTGTGGCTTGTAGGAAGAACCTTTCTGGGAATTTTTGAATAATAACCTTCTTCCTTTCTTTTTTTCTTGTGAGGATGTTAGTTCCCCAACCAGGGGTTGAACCCAGGCTCCCTGCAGTGGAATTTTGGAATCTCTAACCACTGGACTGCCAGGGAACTTTCATTAACCTCTTCTTAAAATTTAAACTAACTCAAGTTTTTCACTTGAAACCAAAAGATTATCTGGTCAGCATGAAACGAAGAGTGATGACAGGAGAGAAAAAGGAATAAAAAGGTAAAGGGATGATTTAAATGTTAGAAGTCTCAGATATCAAGAGTTGAGAACTCCCCATCTAAGAACAGTGAAGATTAGTAAAGATCACACCCCCCCAATCTCAGAAGAACCCGTGTAATGTAGTCATTCATCTTGATCCTTGGAAACAGAGGAAAACCTTTCCCAGGGGCCAGGAGAAGTCTGAAAGGTAATGGTAGATCTAGAGTAGTAGTCTTTTTTTTTTTTGGCCACACGGCATGGCATTTGGGATCCTTTGTTCCTTGACCAGGAACTGAGCTGGCATCCCCAGCACTGGAAGCACGGAGGCCTACACTGGACCGTTAGGCAAGTTCCTCAAGTAGTAGTCATTCTTACAGGAGCATCCTACTGAATGTACACTACAAACCAGACTATGCACTAGGCACCTAGAGTAGAATAATTCTATTTTGGCTTTTCTAGTGTCTTTTTTAGTACTAGAACGCCTTAAATTTTCTTTTTTCCCCCCCCTTTTGGAAACGACCTCTTTCTTCCTCTCTGAGTTTTGAGCTTAATTCAGGTCATGTCCAGTCAGAATTCACAGTGGTTAGCTCAGGAGTGGGAACTGGGTATCTGATGAAAGCTAAACAGGGCCACTTTGGGAACTGGTAAAGCAGCACTTCTTTATCGCTGGAATCTTTGTCAGTATGAGATAAGTCGAGAGCTTTGCTACCGAGGGGGGAGACCCTGCCTGAGAAAGGCAGGCAACTCAGAGGAAAGTGGAGACAAAAGTCAGAGGCCTTCACAGTGATTTCTCATCAACTATGGCTCTTGATAACTGCAGAGACATGATTTCTATGTGTTTGCTTAGAATTTAAATTTAATATATGCTCTTCCATTCAATTATCTGAAAAGTACATGTTAACAAGTTTGTTTCCCTCTCACATAGACTGTGCAGAGAGGTCCATGGTGACAGTACTGAGAGATCCTTTCATGGTCCATTCTATATACACATAGATAAGCTCACAGGCTTAAAGGGGTCTCTAAGCACTGTAATAATTTTAAAAACTGAAATAGGAAGCTTGCTAGGACTGCAAAAAACAACATAAAAGAAAATATGTAAATACAAAGAATATAAGAACAAAGAAAATTTCAAATCTGTAATGTATAGTTCAAAACTAGAAAAAGCAAAACGTGACAAAGAAGCTATCTCAATAGATCCTGATGTTATATAACATTTCCTCAGAATCTGACGAGGGGATGCAGGAAACAGGTGTGCTTACTGGAATAGGTCTTAAATCTGATTTGTTCTGAATACAGATGCCTTCCAAACTTTTCTTTACTGTATTAAATATATATGACAAATGCAACTTTTATTGGCTTTTCCTACTTCACTATTTTCCCTTAGATTGCCAACAATGGTGCTTTCCAAGAAGGCTAGCAGCCCCTGAAGTTGATGGGGTATTCATTCTTGGCTTTTCATTATTTTTACAGAGGCTGAGGCTTAGAGAGAAGTTAAATAACTTGGTCAACCAAACCATTACAGCAGTAATATTACCTGGATTAAAACCCAGGCCAGGGACTTCCCTGGCAGTCCAGTGGCTAAGACTCCGTGTTCCCAATGCAGAGGAGCCAGGCTCAATCCTTGGTTGGGGAACTGGACCCCAAGTGCTGCAACTAAGAATTCACACGCTTCATTAATCTGCATGCCACAACTAAAGGTCCTGCACGCCACAATGAAGACCTGGTACAGCCAAATAAATATTTAAAAAACAAACAAACAAAAAACCTAGGCCTGTGTTGATCTAAAACCTATATCCCTTCCCCTAGACTCCTCTGCTTCCAGGTGAAAGTAAAATATTCCATTAGCCAAGCAAAGAAAGATTTGAGAAATGAAGGGTTTGAGGGCTGGACAAATGAATCTCTATCCAAGAAAGTCTATGACAGACTCACTTATTTCACCATCTTCGTGTTTTGTGTTGTATTTTGATAAAGTGATCAAATCGTAGTATTACTTCCTAACTAGGATTATGGGAGAGAGAAAATAAAGAATGAGTCTGTTTCTGAAATCATGTTCCTAGGAAATGCCTAAGTGGAAGCTAACAGAAGTGGCAATGAAGTAGGGAATAAACCCTTGTGACATAATCAGAGGAAAAGATGTTTGAAAGAAAGGAAAGAGACTATAAATAAAATATATTACAGAGAATATATCTTCCTTTCAAATAAGTTCAAAAGTAATTACATAAGCACTTCCTAAAAACCATAGTCATTTCCAAATTAAAAATGCAAACATTGTAAAGGTTATAGTATCTGAACACAATGTAATAAAGGTGAAAAAACAAACCAACCTACTTAAGAGTTTGAAAAATAAGTCCTTTTGGAAAACCACCAAGTCAAAAAAGTAAGCAAACACATGATATTAAACTGTTTCAAAAACAATGAAATCAAGAAAGCATCTTTCAAAGTTTATGTGATATATGGACAGAAATACTAAGACACAGTGTGTCAGTGTTTAGACACTATTGTGTCTATATTAAGACACAATACTGTCTT
The DNA here is from genome assembly GCF_027580195.1 of Bos mutus. NCBI lineage: Eukaryota > Metazoa > Chordata > Mammalia > Artiodactyla > Bovidae > Bos > Bos mutus. Next base: position 11,258,394 of record NC_091628.1, on the reverse strand, counting down.
AATCAATTTCAGTAAGAACTAAGAACAGACCCCTTCCTCACCCCGTCAACAGTCTTAAGTGTTCACCTGAATAAAGAACAAACACAAAGAAACTTAAGAGGAGTCAGAGGAAGAAAATTACAGAGGTAGAAATGAAGCAGCAGAAAAATCCATTAATAAATGGATATGTAATTCAATAGACAATTAAAAATAAGAGCTGTTTCAATAAGTAAAAACATTTAAAAAACCTTTAGTGGAGACCCCAGTCTCCATCCCCACAAAATGATCAACTATTAGACAGCTATCCTTGAAGAAAAACTGCTTGAGTCCATTTAGGAAACTTAAGCAACATAATGGGATGAAACACCATGAGAATAATTGCAAAAGAAGAGAAGAAACACGACTTCCCTTTGTTTGCATCCTCCCATTCCCCAGGCCGACAACGCTCAGAGACAAGAGGAAACCTCCCAGCTGGAAAGAGTTCCCCTCACCAAGAAAAGACGACAGGGATAAGCCCAGCTGATGCAATCTTTTGGGCCACGTCCTGCTTAGGTTTCATCCCACCCACGGCAGTGAAGCTGGGACCTACAGAGATGGATAGGAAAAGGGAAAAAAAGCCCGGGACTACAGAGAGCAGCCAAGGAGTGGCAGTGACTGCGGCCCACAGTGGCCTGTGCTACGGACAAACAAGCCGCTTCTGCCGCTGCAGAAAGCGCCAAGAGGCCTCACAGCTGCTGCGGGCGCCCCAGATTTCAGCAGGTACCTTGGTGCACAGCTATTCGTGCTCGCGGATGCCAGCTGCCTCCGTCCCTCTGCCCTCCTTGCTGCAGTCAGCTCAGGGTGCTGTGCAAGATGGCAGCCTGGACTGCCCTCCCATGGCTGACGCCACGGCTGCTGGCATGCTTGAGGTGAGCTCCTCCAGTGATGTGCTTGCACGCTGCTGTCCTGCCACCCATCACCAGCCTCCACTGCCCAGAGGGGAGCAATGAACACAGGAGATGATGCCAACAGTCCGGGTCTCTGCAGTTGCTGGCTTGTGGGCCTGAATCAGGTCCTGTCTTCTCTGTCGCTGGCCTGCACAACCCTGCTCCTCAGGAACCATCCCTGTGGCAGCACACTGGCATTCCCCCAGCCTGACCCGACACCATCCTCCACCACAGTGTCTATACTCACGGGGAGATTGTGCAGCCATGAGGAAGCACCCCAACAGCCAGGGTCCCTGAAGCTGCCGGTGAACCTGTAGCTGACCCTGGCCCTTGCTGCCTGCCTGCCCACTACACACACAGGCATCTCAGCTGGCCCTGCAGCCGAGATGTACCCTGCCAGAGCCAGCCACCACCACTGCCTGTCCCGGCCGCTGGCTGCTGAACCTGGAAGTGCTCCTGAAGACCCCAACAGCCCCTGGGGAAGCCCTGCAGTGTCTGCTGAGGACCACATAGCCGTGGGATCCTAGTGACTGGAGTTAAAGTGGTGACACACCCCCTGGATCCAGGGCTGCCACACGCCCCTGTGTTTGGTGCCCTGAACCACTAGACAAATCCCATGGACAGATGAGCCTGGCAGGTTATAGTCCACAGGGTCCCAGAGAGTCAGACATGACTGAGTGACTGAGCTCACAAACACCTATTATGTGCCCGTCACTGTTTTTAGTCCTGGGGTTGCAAGCATGAGACTTACAGACAAAAGCTGGATAGAAAAGCCTACAAAATGCCATGAGTAAAAAGAGTAAAAGTGAACAATATTTTTTTGATGAAAATATGAAATACTGAAAACAATATTGTTGCCATAATTTATTTGTAATATTTATATAAATTCTATACTTGTTGAATACTTGCAAATGACTAACTGGGAAAAAATAGGAAGAGACTACTTAAAAAATTTGGAAAAAAAATATAGGGATAAACCATGAGATATCAATATGCATCATATAAAAGGATATATTAAATCACAGTAATTAAATCTTTATGGTATTGTCACAAAGACAGATGGATTAATGGAACAATAGGTAGTCAGAAGCAAATTGGTAAATTTAAGAGTTAAACACAGATTAAAAAAAGGCCACTTAAGAATGGGGAAGAACGAAAAAAAAAAGGCGGGGGGAAGAATGGTACTGGCAGAATTGGTTTGCCAGGGAAGGTAAACAATTATTTTAGAATCTTATCTCATACAATGTTTCAAAATTATTAAAGATGGATTAAATAATTACACAAAAAAGAAGTAAGGCCATACAAATCAGGAGGAAATATAAGTATAAACTTGACTTTTAAATGAAAATGGGTAATAGCAATAAAACTGATCACAAAGGAAAAGAAAAGAAATCAACTAGTTAAACATTACAAAATCCGACACATCTAAAACCATTCTAAGCACAATTAAAAGTCAAACTACAAATTCTTCTACTAATAAATGGTTAGCTTCTGCACTACATAGAAATCTTATGCAAGTAAGGAAAGACTAATACCTTAACAGAAAAATTTGCAAAGCATATGAACAGACAATTCACAGAAGAGTAAATACAAAACACTAATAAATACAGGCATATGGAAAAAAGTTTCAACCTCACCAGTAAATCTACTTAGGAAGTCAGACACAATCTATCACCTGTTAAACTGGTTGATGTTAAGAAAAATGGCTTTTCAGTAAACTTATCACAGGGAAAACAAGATACTCAAATTTTAAGAAATCTCAACTTTAAAGTATAGGTGATGTTGGTACAGGAAGACCATTCTCCTATTGTAAATCACTTAAGAGCCCAAGTAATTAATGCAGTCTATTATTTCTGCAACTTCAATATACATAGTCGATATACTTTGGTCCCTGGCACTATGCAGCATTAAATACATATTTCCTAATATTTCATTAAATAACATAAATAAAACCTGAATATTTACTAAAGACACTTTAATAGTTCAGGTATATTCTGTATGCTATCACTAAGGAATCACTTCTCATCAGCACCGTATATAAAGTTGCCCAAAACTTGCACTCCTCCACCTTGTGAAAAAATATGACTTTTCCATCAAAGTACAGTTTAACAGTGAATGATTTCACTATAAAAGTATCCACAGCACTAGTGTTTTGGAGAAAAACCGTTTGATTCATACAGATACTTTTTTCCCACTCAAAGATATTTTTTAAGCATTTAAGAAACACCAGTGTGAGAAAGCGTGGGTGACGTTTTCCTTTCACTGTGTAAATGATCCAAAGACAATAAGTGATATGAACACATAAGCTAATCATGTAAACCAGGTAACATTTCTACCATGACCTTGTTTAGCTGATAAAACCATTCTGCTTTATGAATAAAAACCTAAAACCTTGGGTGAAGTGTCATAAGCCATTTTCAATACATTAACAAAACAAGGGCTGTTTTCTTGCCTTTAGATAGATTCCATGAAGCATGTGCTACATATGCAGACATTTGCTTCTCTGATAGAATAACCATGGTGAGTGTGAAAATACTCATATGTATATGGCATGTTAGTATGGTCAAGAGAAACGTCATGTCTTTGTAAGAATGAAAACAATGCTTAGTTTTACTTTAAAAAATAAACATTAGTTTACATTTTAAAATATTTAGAGAAAATAAAACCACTCTAGAAATGAAATGAGCTACACTTTTTAATGAGCACCGTATTCCTGAAATTAAGTACTACAATTACAGAAGTACTGGGACATAAAATACTTATAATAATATGGGACAGGATTAAGTTATAATTGTTGGATTAAGTTTCAGGTACTTACTGGGACTCAACTTCTGGTCTAATTTCCTGCCATTCTCCATATGGGTTTGGCTTTTTATGAGCTTTGGGTTTTTCTTCATTTGAACCTGATGAACTCTTCCCTTGGGTATTTTTTTCTTTGGGTTTTTCTTCACTTGGACCTGATGAATTCTTCCCTTGGGTATTTTTTTCTTTCTGTGTTTCTGGTTCAGTTCTTTTATTACTATTTTTATTTTTTTCCTGGAATGTCAAAGTCAAGAAATATTAGTAACAAACCTCAAAGAAAACTGCCAGGACCCAAAATTTCTTTAATATAGTCTTGCTACTGATCTATAAATAATAATGCATTAAAACAATAGTTCAAATTTGCACGTAACACAACAAATGAACATGAAAGGACTTCTTTAATGCTTGATTAGGTTTTTCATTATGTCTAAAATGCTAACATACCATGGCCAAGGCTGTTGAAATATACCATGACCCCTCTACCTGTTCGACACTTAAGAGACATACACAGGCCTTATTTATCCTCTCTCCTCCACTTCACTGCTTTCTCTCCTTCCTCACATGTCCCACAGTGACCTTCCTTTATACTGCGCCCCTTCTGAATTTAATGCCATGTCACTGGACCCTTCTATACCCATTACCTACGTAAAGAACTTCTGGTGGCTCAGATGGTAAAGAATCTGCTGGCAATGCAGGAGACTCGGGTTTGATCCCTGGGTTGGGAAGATCCCCTGGAGAAGGGAATGGCTACTCACTCCAGTATTCTTGCCTGGAGAATTCCACGATCAGAAGAGGCTGGTTGGCTACAGTCCATGGGGTTGCAAAGAGTTGGGCATGACTGAATGACTAACACTCAGCCAATTAGAGTTAACTGAAATCCATCTGCACGTTGAGGACACTGCCAGAAATTTACTGGCCTATACAACTGGTAATGACATGAAATTAGGAAAAGACAAATCCCTGAAGGAGAAGCAGCTTCTGCAGAGCCTCTGGGGAGAGCTGGTGCTTTTACGGCACCCCTTCAACTGGGATAATAAAGCCCTGTGGCTCGGTTTAGCCTCTCTGCAAACTGTACTACCACGGGTGGCAGTCCTGGGACTCTGTTTTGTTTGCAATCCTTTGAATGGATGTTAACACATTATCTTATGCTGCTGCTATCACAGAACCAGGACACAGCATCAGCTTTCTCTAGCAATCATGACTGCTTCCAGACCATGTCATTTTTAAAATAAACATTTTTACTAAGGACGTGAAACTTTTTACTTTGCAATAAACGCCTCCTCTGAGACCTGTACCACCTTCTATACAGTTGTCCTCCAAACTTGGTGATCTAATGACCTCTGGCCACTACTCCATGGAAGTGGTGACACTGGTTAACTCAGGCAACACGTTCTCTCTATTCAAACTCTTATGGTCATCCTAGAGCTGAAAAATTCCTGACCCTCAGTTTTGTGATGCACAAAACCATTGACTTTGGCCTTCACTATATTTCAGTGACCTAGTAAGGTATTTTCCTCACATGTAGCACCTGGTGCATAGGTAGTAGTCAAATATTAAATCCTCACATTTCTGTTCCTGTTAATTTGAATTAGGGCATCACTCAGAAATTCCCCACTTGTGGAATCTTTTTTTTCTTTTTGCTGAATAACATTTCCTTCAAAAATATGCTTTATTCATGATTTTTCTACACTTGATTTTAAAATTCAACAAAAATTTGTGAAATCTTACAAATCCAACTCAATGTTACTCCGCTGGCTTCCTGGCTCCCTTACTTCTATACTTCCTGTTCAACCTTGCTGCTATCTCTGCCACCTTAATTTCCTGTGCTCTGAGTCTGCTGGTCTCATCTAGACTTCATATTCTTCATTATCAGGCCCCAGCCCACAGAGAATCACTTCACAGACATTCCTTTGCTATCTCCCTTAAATATCTTTGTCCCTATGCCTGTCTATTGTAAAAGATCTAAAAATCTCCAACCTAAAAATCTATCCATCGGTCTGTCAAGTGTTATCACAAAAAGAATCACACAACATACAAACTGATTAGCCTTCAGAATTTATGATATCCAATTTCAGCAGAGACTGTAACACACTGCTAAGTAATGTGCCTCCAGTTATTTCTTCTCCTGGTCCCTCTAGTGATTATTCAAAATAAATATACAGCTCCACAGGGCTGAATTAATCACTGTATATTCATAACATGGAATACTATTCACCCATTATTCCAGTGGATGAAGACTTAATGATGTTTTCTGTGACAGATTAAATTGCAAAGTGATAATAAAACCTTATTACAGTATGACTCCATATTTTGCTTAAAGCAATGTTCAAATCTGAATATAGAAATATTATAGACCAGTAACACCAAGGTGTTTACTGATTTCTCTGGCAAGTGGCCGGATACTTTGAAATATTTTGTTTGCTTGGAGTTAATAATTCTGTCCCAAATTGGATGCTGGGTTACCTATAAACACTGAGATATGTGTTACACAAAAAGCGTTGCTGCTGCTCTTTTACAAACTGGATACGTTCTTCACCCTAAGTTCCACCAAGATTTATGGCGTGGGTAGAGAAGTTGCAGGCAAAGACAAGACCCTAGGGAAGGCTGCAAGCGCCCTCTCTCCAGCATCCTGGATATTCATTCACCTCTCAGGCCAGTACTCAACCATGGATCAATGTTACGTATCTTGTCCACTTTGCATCCAGGCTCCTGACTGTTCCTAGAAAGGTCACAAAAGCAGGAGGACTAGCAATACTACTGTGTATGAGTGTGCTCAGTGGTGTCTGAGACCCCATGGACTGCAGCCCGCCAGGCTCCTCTGTCCATGGGATTTCCCAGGCAAGAGTACTAGAGTGAGTAGCCATGCCCTGCTCCAGGGGATCTTCCCAACCCAGGGATCAAACCCAAGTCTCTTGCATCTCCTGCAAGAGACTGCATTGGCAGGCGGATTCTTTACGTGCTGTGCCACTGGGGAAGTCCAGCAATACTATCAACACTATTAAAATGTTGGTTTTACTTTCCCACCACGGCTGGGCACTCAGCACCACCACCTGTCAATCCTCTTTCTTGGTTCATTTCCTCTCCCAACCTGGCTCAGGGATTATTTGAGTCTGTTAATGTTGTCAAGCTCCCCAAAGTTCCTCTCAGCAAACAATCTTGATTTCTTTACACATGAGTAAGCTGAGGCTAAAAGGCATGACTTCTTCCCTGACAGCAACTCATCTACAGTCAAGCCTTATAGAAAATGAAAGCCTGACCTTTCCACAGAGAATGAGTAACCTATTCACTTACCCCTGTTGGTATTCTTTTGGAGTTCCTCTTAAGGAAAACATCACCACTACAGACCTCTCACAATTAAAAGTCAGTATGTAGCCACCATCCTATCATTTAATTTCTACTTTTCATTTCATACCCCCCTCCCCCACACACTGTGCACCACTTTCCATCCTCTTGTAACCTGAGTTTTACCTCCTGAAACTCTGGTCTAACCACTAAAAGGATATCAAGGACTTCCTGTCTGCAAAATTCAAAGGACATTTTTTCTTTTCTAGACCAAGTTAGTCCTTGATGCTCTCTACTCCAGGGCTCCCCCAGTGGCTCAGTGGTAAAGAATCCGCCTGCAACGCAGGAGCCGCAGGTCCAGTCCCTGGGTCACCTAAACCGAACTACTGAACCGCTCTAGTTTTCTTCCCTGGAGAACCCCATGGACAGAGGAGCCTGGCAGGCTACAGTCCACAGGGTCACAAAGAGTCGGAAACGACTGAAGCGACTTGGCATGCACGCTCTCTACTCCATTGGCTTCTGGGATACTGGATTCTTCTGCTTCTCTGCATACCTTTCTAATCATTCTTTCCTCATTCTGCTTTGTGGGCTTCTCTCTCACTTAAAGTTAAATGTTTCCCAAAGTAATTTTTCTAGGTTACTTCATCTGTTCTAAGACTTAAATTACTACTAGTATTTTGATGATACTCAAGTTGACATTTCTAGCCTTAGACATTCATCCATGCATGTTCAGACAGCTCTCTGGATGTTACAGAGGCAGCTCAAACTTAGGAGGTCTAAAAATCAATTTACTATCTTGCTGGTATCATTTATCCAGGTGCCAAAAGTCATGCATATCTTGGTTTTATTTCCACCTTCTACCAGAAAGCTGAAGAGTCTATAGATCTTTTTATAAACTAACAAACTGTTGTAAAGAACCAAGAACCTACCTTAAACTTTATTATTAGCTTCTGTGTTTCTGTTGGGATCTCTTCTTTTTTCTTCTCCTTTCCTGCCTCCTGTTCGCCATCAGACTCACCATGTGAATCTGATGATTTGGACTCTTCTAAGGTGCCAAGTGACTTTTCATTGACTTTACTAGAAGGCAGATCACCGGAGTGTGGAATGAAATCATCAGGTTTTTCCCATCTGGATTCTATTCAACACATTTTAACAGTCATCTTATTTAGTTACCAATTCTATTTAAAAGTAATTTCCAATATAATGTTTCCTACCACTTGCAAGATATTAAGTGACAACACTGCATCTGTTTCACACCATCACTTGATCAAGAAGATAATAAGCATTCTCAAAGATTTTGCTATTAGCTTTCAGAAATTAAATTCAAGCAATCTGGGTTCACTACATGTTCACTAGATCAACTACAGCCCCAATGGAAAGAGACCTAAAAACTGGGTAATACATTCTGAGGACTCAAAATTTAACCACCACCAATTTCAGGAAACGTGGTAATGGACACACAGGAGATTTTCTGAAATTTACTTATTATGAAATTTCCCTGGGATCTTCACAAAGTGAAATAATATGGCAAGGATCTGAATAAATAAGTCATTTTATCGTAAGAAAAGAAAAAACCCTCAGTTGAACTATACTGCCACCCAGTGGTTTCTTGGGCTTTTAGTAAAATGACAGCAGCTCTTATTATCTTGCAGTTATTCTCTATTTTCAGTTTAATAAAAGTGACTCTAAAATTTATTGTTCAACTGGGAAAGTTTTTTTTTTTTTTTGAATCAAAAGTAGGTAGTTTATTTTAGTGAGAGTAACTGGCAGCAAAAACCAAGCCAAGAGAGGGTGGTATGATCATGCACGTGTGGTTAAACAACAGATGGCTAATATAAAAAATAACAACTAAAAACCCGAAAATATTCCACTTGGTTGAGTTTTCAGTAAAATCATGTGGTTGAGAGAATACCCTAGTTGGTGTTGCACTAACTGTAGGGCTGCCACATAAGGAGTTTGAGTTCCAGTGCTGTCTGGAGGAAGCCAAGGTGGGGATGTGGTGTTCTCAGCCTGCTGGTGAAGCCATCTGCAAAATTTTCTGAGACTTGGGTTGTAACCTTTCAGATGTAAAGACCTGATCTAGACTTGACCTGTAGCCCCTCTCTTTTAACTACTGTCATACCTTCCTGACTGACCCTTTGAACTTCTCTGTTTAGCCTCTTACAGGATTCTGCGTAGAAACTGGCAACTCAGTAAATGTCTGAGAATTGAGGTGGTTTTTATTCAGTCATTGCTATTGCTATTGCTAAGTCACTTCAGTCGTGTCCGAGTCTGTGTGACCCCATAGACGGCAGCCCACCAGGCTTCCCTGTCCCTGGGATTCTCCAGGCAAGAACACTGGAGTGGGTTACCATTTCCTTCTCCAATGCATGAAAGTGAAAAGTGAAAGTGAAGTCGCTCAGTCGTGTCCAACCCTCAGCGACCCCATGGACTGCAGCCTACCAGGCTCCTCCATCCATGGGATTTTCCAGGCAAGAGTACTGGAGTGGGGTGCCATTGCCTTCTCCTTCAAGTGGGAAAGTTTTAAGAGTAAAAGGGGCTCTATTAATAATCACATTGGTAGTTTTAAGAGTAAAAGGGGCTCTATTAATAATCACATTGGTCCAGTCCCTTATTAACTGCAGGGAACTTTCTAGCACTAATGAAAAACATTACTTTTCCTTGCCTCTATTTCACACAAGTAACAAAAGAGCTTTCATGAAAAATTTGTTAAACATCTAATATGTACTAGGCACCGTTTGGGGAACCTTACAGACACGTGACCATCATGACCTCACAGAGTACACGATCGACTCTACTTAAGAGCAACTGTAGGTTCAGTGACTTGCCCACAATCACAGAGCTAGTAAGGGAGGATGCCCAAAATCACAGAGCTAGGAAGGGAAGAAGTTGTGTGCTGAGCTCACTCAGATCTAGCCCCTGAGTTATAAGTTATTTTATGTCTATACAGATTTAGTGTATCAGGTTTACTGAGATAGAACCACGGTCATCATTGGGCAGACTGGGTATCTACTTGGAGATGAAAAGGGCCTGTTCCTCCTAAAAGACTTAATGTTATGTAGCAATCTTTGGATAGCAGGAATCAAAAAACAACAACAAAAACCATCTCAGAGTTACACCAATACTATAGCTATTTTGGTAAATTTAACTGTAGAAGAAATCAACTATAATTACTGCAGACTAGTTTTATGAAATTAGATAAAAACTTAATTTGAAAAACTTAAATAATTAGGGAATAATAATTACATGTTTTCTAAATATTTATGTAACTGAAAATTATTAAAGTAAAAGTGAAAATTAGACAGTCTTCACCGCTGCTAAAGTAGCTTCAGTTCTGTTTTTTGAAAAAGGAGAGGGCAAGTTGAATGAGGTGATCTTCCAAAGTAATGACTATATTTCTAAAATAATCATGATAAAACCAATCACAGTGGAGAAAGTAAAAATGAGTTTCGAAGTAGAATTTGTGAATGCAGTGTCACTTGAGAATAATAATGTACAGCTCAGTATATTATAGAAACCTCTTTGCTTTTCCATTGTATTAATGCTTTTAAATTATAAAAAATAATACATTGGAGAAGGAAATGGCAACCCACGCCAGTGTTCTTGCCTAGAAAATCCTGTGGGGAGAGGAGCCTGGTGGGCTGCTGTCCATGGGGTCGCAAAGAGTCAGACACAACTGAAGCGACTTAGCAGCAGCAGCAGCAGCAGCATACTAAAATTCTCAAGTTCAGACAGTTCACCAGCAGACTAATGAACAGTGTCAGGTACAATTTTAGACAGTTTAAAAGATCATCAAAAGTACTACTTACCCCCTGTTTCTGTATTATAATAATAGGTATAGCCATCTTCACTTAACCCTTCTATCCACACAGTCTTCCCTGTTGCCTAATGGGAGGGAAAAAACCCAACATAAACTGAAGATGTGGTTATATATTAGATAACTAAGACAGTCAGCCAACCTTTCCTTTCCTATGGAAACCTGGGAATTGGTACTGATCATGGCCAGAAAGCTGATTTGTGTTAGTCATGAGCCACCTTTCATGAATGGAGTATCTCACTTCTGAACATCTGGACAGTTCTTTGCAGACTGACTGGGATATGTAAATGGAAACTGACTGCAAATCAACTAATAACATTCGCCCTGCATAGACTTTTAGGGTAGACAACACTTTTCCACTTCCATCCACCCTTTTAACAAAAGGATTATAGAAAGAAAGGAGCAAAGTGCCTGGGGGGATTGGGAGGCTTATCTGCAACCAAATCCGATTAACTAAACCCAACAAAAATCCCAAACGCCAATCACTTTAAAGAATAAAGAAAATACTATTAATGTGCTTCAGTTACCTTTTTTAAGTTTCCTTGAAATCCTTCAGGTTTCTCCCACTGAGATGCTTAAAGCAAAATATACTGTATTTGTAAAATCTTTCCAAAATAATTTGGCAAATATTTACAATATATTCAACATGAATATTATGTGTCTGTGGTTTAAAACATAATTCAAAGATAAAAGAAACAACATACACCCTAGTAGTATTGTGCAGCATACATGTGAATGCTATGTAACCAAGAAGGGAGGACAGAATGAAGGATAAGAAGTTACTGGTGCTTCCACAAGAAGTATTAGAGCCAGGTAGGGCTCCCCTTAAAGACTTCTTAGAATTCAGGTTTGATAAATTTTGAAGGCATGAGAAGGCCTTCTGACATCTTAGGGCAGGGGAGAGTGAAAGATGGAATGAATGACTCAAGACAGAACTGAAATACACAGGAATGAAAAACAAGCATTGATAAGAGAAACAGTATATAAAGTAGGATGGTGAACAAAGGCAGCAAGGAATAGGCTGCAGAAGGGGGAAAATGTAATTAATAAGTAATTACTATGTAAATTTAAGACAATATTTAGCATATAATTACGGTTCACTGCTGAACTACAACATGCACTTCACTAACAGCTCAGTGCAAACTCTCAAGAGATTATTACTGTTTCTGCGTAGTCAAAAATTGACTGTGACTAGAGATCTTAATAATTTCCACAATATTGGTAGCCCAAGGTTCTTCTCCTCATTAACTCTCTAGTCTCATTTCCTACCTTCCCAACCATTCTTAACTTTTCTTCTACCCATTCCTTGAATATATGTACCATCCACCCTTTCTATTTCTTGTTCTCTACTTTCTCCATGTGAACACCCCTAAAAGTTAAAATATTTACAAAGTTTTAGTGGGAAAATACAAAGCTACATAGTTTATCTATATTTATAGTATACAAGGAACCCACTATTAAGTCTTTAGTGATGACCTTGAATCACTATGAAAAGGGTACATTTTTAAAGGGCACATAGATGTTTTTTTTTTCTTTAACCATTGTGGCAAAAATGTAAAGTTAGTCTCTCACTGTTGAAGTGTTCTGATAATAACTGAAGTTCTAACACAAAATAAACTGTCAGTTATCATTTTCTACTGTCTTTATGTCTAAATGACGCACCTCCTGTGATAAGATCATAATAGTAATGGTGACCCTCCGAGGTTATGCCTTCTACCCATCTGCCCTTTGAAGGGTCTTTTTTCTTTTTCTTCTTTTCTTTCTGCTGATTTGATGCAGAGGTGGGTGGGACCGTGCTGGTTACTGGTGACACGCTTGGCTCTGAGATCTCTAGAGAAAGGTGAAGGAAGGGTGAAGTAGCTGATGTAAAGTTTTCCTTTCTGGTTTAATAATTTTATTCCAATCAAAAGCTTGACAAGATTCCTTTGGGAACCTGATACATTACTACAAAGCCTATTTGGAAAACGAAACATGCAAGAATATAAGACTATCCAGGAGAACATCCCAAAATATATATATAAGTCAGACAAACGATAAATCTTTATAACAAATAAGACAGAGAGTTAATGTTCCTAACAAAGGTCCCTTACAAATCTAACTTTCTAACTCAAAAATGGGCAAAAAGTCAAAGGTAACTCAGAGAATTAACATTATCTTCACTAATAATCAAGGAAATGCAAATACATACAATTGTTTTTGCATTAGATCAACACTGAAATGAATGGCCAAACCCACTGTTAGTCTTATCCATCAGGTATTTACATGGGTGTAAAAAATAGGTAGTTTTTACGGCTTTGCTTTTTTCCAAAGGAATAGTTATTTCCAACATCAGTTAATAAAATAATTTCTAGAAAAAGTGTAAATCAGCCCAACACTTGTGAAGACAGCTTGATTTCATCAATCAATTTATAAAACATTTGCACTGCAAATCTGCAGTCTCACTTCTTGAAATTGAGCCTACAGATATAAATTGTGACAACGTGCCTGCATAAGGGCGCTCACTGAAATAGTCTTTCTAACTGCGAAAAACTCTAAGAATCCTAAATGTTAATCAGGAAGAGACTAATTACATAAACTATGGCATTTTAATACACACATATATACACATACACATATATACAATTCAGCCACCAGAAAGGACTGTGCCATTTGCAACAACATGGACGAACCCTAAACACATTATGCTAAGTGAAATAAGCCAGATACAGAAAGACAAATACCGTTATCACTTATATGCGGAATCTAGAAAAGTCAAACTTGTAAAAAACAGAGCAAACAGGGGTAGTTAACAGGGGATGGGGGGGAGAGGGATAAGACTGACGCTGTTTAAGGGTACAAACTTGCAGTAAGTAATAAATAACCCAGAAATCTACCTCACAGTTTGAATATAGACAATGATTATCATACAACTATGTAATATAAATACTACTAGAATGCAATCACATTACAATAAACCTATCACGCTAACGTACTGTAAACCTTAAATTTACATGTGTCTAACAGTAAATAAAAAAATTAAAAAGTAAAAAAAATAAATAAAAATCTACTTTCTAGTAGTAAAGTCAATTATCTGTCCACAAAAGGTTAATTCATTATAATTCAACTACATAAATAAACATGATTCATAGTTTTGATGGTATGGATAAAGTGAACTGGGGTTATAAGGCAAGGCCTATTTTTTAAATGAATAGATCCATTTAGCCAAAAAATTAGGATCCATAAAAAACTCAAGTGTCTCTGAAATGAACTACTGGCCTAAGAGCAAGGGCTAGGTAACCCCTAGCGTAATACAGTTGTTGTGAACGGAGGTACTGCAAGATGAAGCTTCAAAAGCAAAATGAAAAGTGCATAAGCAAAAGTCCCACAGTCTAAATAGGGCTGTGATACACAGCCTTATTGATACACAGCCCTAGTGATATACAAAGCACTAGGAGTACACCGAGCGTATAACTTCTCTATGGAAACGGTAAGAGCTCACTTAGTACGACCTGTGATGTTACTTTTAAAACATGCTGGCTGCTTTTTTACCTGACTCTAAGCCAAGCCTTTTCAAATCCTCCTGGTATGCTTTCAGGGCAGCTGCCTCCATTGCAGCAAACTCCTTTGATGCCTTTTCTTCTTCCTTTGCCTTTTCCAGGCTTTTCTGTTTAATCTATGTAAGACACATATAAAAGTGAATGCTAGATAAAGGGCTGATATTTACAGAGAAAAACTGGCAAAGAAACAAACAAACTAGATTACCTCACTGATCCTCTTCGCCACATTTTCTTTGTGATTCTTTCCTCTTTCATGAAATTCAATGCTCTTGAAGGTTAGAAAAAAAAGACAAAATACAAAGGAAAACTACACCTCATAATGTTCACAGCAAAGTAACAGTAAATAGGGAAATGGAACATAACAAAATTGAAGTACAACTGGCAGAAAAGATAAAATTAATGTTCATGCAAACTGGCCCTTTTAATCAAATGATGCTAAGGAACTAAACCACATTATTTATTATTATGCCCTCTGACAAGGTTTCCTTTGGTGCTTAAAATAAACTATGATGACCATATTAACAGAGAAGAATACAAGGTACCCTGGATGACTAATCTAGTGAACATGACTGTAATGAGGGCTCAAGCAAGACACAAAGCCAAAAGAGGAGTGGAAAAAAAAAACAAACACCTCACACTTCAAGAAACACCTCTTGGGGCTTCCCTGGTGGCTCAGTGGTGAAAAGCCTGCTTGCCAATGCAGAAGATGTGGGTTTGGGAAGATCCCACACGCTGAGGAGCAACTAAGTCAGCGCACCACAACTACTGAGCCTGTGCTCCGAAACAAGAGAAGACACTGCAATGAGAAGTCCACGTGAGGCAACGAGAGAAAGTCAGAGTGTAGCAACAAAGACCCGGCAAAGCCAAAAATAAATAAATAAACTAAATTAAAAAAACAATGAAAAACACCCGTCAACATAAAATGTCACAACCGATGAGTCTAGAATTTGTACTGCTCTATTTGCCACATTATGCTAAAAAAAAAGGAATAAACAATGACTCTCAACTTCTCCAAATTGAGAGAAAAGTAGGCATTAAAAAATGCCTTCTAAATTGTAAACAAATACTATTATACAATGTGGTAATAGTACAAAATGTAAAACTCCTATGCAGGGCAATCTAAAATTAGGATGCTGTAATAGAGAACAAAGGAGCTCCTTATACACTGACGAAAAAAGAGCATCCAGATATGCTGTCCAATTAAAAAAAATAAAACTGTGGTGAACGACAGTGTAAACAGTATGTTACCTTCTATGCACGTTGGAATCTACAGAAACATTTAGATACAGATATGGAAACACAGACAAGAAAATGAAAAGAGGGGTAACCTGTGAGGAATGATGGTAACTGGATGGATGGGGACTGAGCTGATGAGTGAATATTATTACCTATTTAACAGCCAGGATGCTCTCTAAATTACAAATGTGTTGTATGAAATAACAAATTTCTGGTTAACTTTGCAAAGTTCTGTCAATCAATTCTTACCTAATGCACGTGCTGAGTTACTCTAAAGTACTGCTGTGAATTCCTCTTTAAAGTGTGACTTCGTAAAGTAAATATTCATCCTCTATTTTTCATATCTTGGTTTCCTAAAGTTGGTTTTACTATACAGAGAATATTAAAGGCCCAATCAAAAATAAAATTGTTTCTAGTTAAAGGTTAAATCAATGTGTATTAGCCATTCAAGGAAATGAAGAAAGACAACCCTAGAAAGAATGATTTTCTCTAGGTAACTCAAAAGCTTCACTGAATTGCTTGCATACTTCAAGGAAGAGAGGCTATCGGTGATTTGTGTAGCTTTGAAAACTTGTGACTTTTTTTTTTTGGTAAGGATGGGCAAAATCAAACAAGACAGTCAAGAACTTTAGCAACTATTCAAAAAGAAATAAAAAAAGACAAAACTGAAAAATTCCTCAAACTCTTTGTAGATAATAATAAATGTCTACCAAAGAAACATAACACTGTTATAGATGATGTTATTATTCTTTTACTCATCCACCTCTACCAAGTAATAAGGATACAAATATACATCTAAAAATACCCTATCATTTATCTACTATGTACTGCATGAGATGGGGTAAAAAAAAAATCAATGGTGCCTTTCGTTTTATGTCTTAAAAGGTGAATTTGGACTAAAAGATATACTAATAATGTGCTTAAAGTTTGCTATGTTCATATTCCATGACAAAGATAATGATGTCTTTCAAATTTAAGCATTTAGAAATATAAAGCTCTACATTAAATATATTTAACTACCTATAGAGCAGAAATATACAAGAAAAACTACAATAACGTTTCTTTTTACACGTTAAGGACTTTCTGCTTTTACTTTTCTTTGTATATAACAATACTACAAACAGCACTGTCATAACCTAGGTGTTTCATAAACATGAATGTGATTACCCACTCAATGTCCAGTTCCTGAATGTGACTGAAGGGCCAGAGAGAAATAATTTGGCTTAGTACATAATCAAATTTGGGCTGATGATAAAGAAGGCTCACAACTTTCCTACAAGGAATGAAAACACAACAGAAATTTTTCGATGTTTTGAAAAATCAAGAGCAACGCATATGAAAGTACTTTGTAAGCTCTCAGTTGAGATCAACAAAGAACATCTCACATGAACACAGTATTAGGAGACTCTCTAATAGAGGAATCATCATACAGGCCTATTGTCCGCGATCCAACACTTGCAGTAATCACAGAATTTCTTTGGTTGTGACTTCCAGTAGTCTGCCCTGGAAAAGAAAAAACAAGTTTATTTAGAATCTAAAAAGGTAATGTTTGCATGATTTACATCTTCTTAGAGTCCGAAATGCAAGCTTCAGAATCTTGTTACACACAGCACTGTTACACACAGCATCCTGTTTTATTATTTAGCTGATTGAAAGCAGTCAACTGAAATTCTGTTGCCACTAGAGTAAAAAAGTCTGCAACGGATTTAAAACTCCTTAAACAAAATAGCTTTTAAAAATGTATCATTTGTTATTGTCATCAGTGTTAAGAAATAAGGAACATGTTGGAGAAGATCATCCATTCCTTTCTGGCATTTTTGGAGGTGAGGTTACAGTAACGGATACTTGAAGAAACTCATAAAGTTCACGTTAAATCAAGTTATTTCCACTCAAATTACTAAACATAAGACGTCTCTGGTGGGAGACTGTGGGTCCTCCGAGACTATTAGTTAATACAGTTTGTTCTTGAGCCTCAAGGCAAGAGACAGTTGGAAAAGCCAACAGATCTCTCAGCTGGCAAGACCAAAAATTAAAGTCATAAGCTAACCAGGGCTGGCCGCTTCTAGCAGGCGGAGGCGGCAGCGGTGGCCGCAGTTCAACCCTAAGGTTTCACAACACCCCACGGTTCAAGCGCCACCAGAAAGAGGATGCTCGCGGCCCCCGACGGTGGAGGCGGCGGTAGCCCTCCGTCGCTCCACGGCGGCCGTCCTACCTGCAGGGGCCGCCAGGCTCCTTGCCGGAGCCTGCGCGTCCCCACCCCGGAACGGGAGAACCGGCTCCGCCGGTCCGCAGCCGGCCCTGAGCGAGTTAAGGGCGTCACGCCCCTGGCCGAGGGCGGGTGGGGGGGAGAGGGGCGGTGGCAGAGGGAGAGACCGGCGGGCGAAGGGCCGCCCGGGGAAACAAGACCTCGTTGTTTGAGAGCCTGAGACCCGACTCACATGACTGGACCAGGCGCTGCGCGGGCCGCCCCCGGCCCCGGCCGAGGCTCGCGCTCTCCGCGCGGGGAGAACCGGGCCCTAGCTCACCACGAGGCCCACCGCAGCCTCGGAGCGCGGGCGCCACCCGCCGTCCCCGGGGCCCGCGTTCCGCCGCTCCCAACTACGGGTGCCCCAGCGACCCAATCCGCGTTCGCGCTCTCCTCCCCTGCGCTCCTCCTCGAGGGGCGGGCCTCCGGCTCCCGAAGAGGTGGGGTCGTTATAAGCGGGCTGAGGTCGCCGACGAGGGGCGAGAGCGCGACGGGACTTGAGGGGAAGCTCAAGTCTCGCGTCCCCGCGTCAGCTCGCCTTCTCTCTCTCTCTCTTTCCCCTTCCTGAGATCCAGAACCTCCACTCTCCTTCTAGGCTCGCTGGCTCGGGGCCCGAGGAGCTCGCGCGCCGCCTCCGCCCCGAACGCAAACAGCTGTTCCCAGAGACGTCGCCGCCCTCAACTTTGCCAACTGGTCCGCACGCACTTTGACCGGCGGAGCAGCCCGGACCCGTAGGCTGGGGAGGGGGCCGTCGGCGGAGTTTAAAAAAAAAAAAAAAAAAAGGAAAAAAGAAAGGTGAAACAGCTGTTTTCAGGGCCAAGAGTCGCTGGGCTTGGCCGCAGAACTTTTCCTCAGGCGGCGGAGCGACCCCGCCCCACCACTGGGAAGCCCGCGCGCTCCTGCCGGGCGCGCTCCCGGGCTCGCGAGCGCGTGGGGAGCGGGGGAGCAGGCGGCGGCGGCGGCGGCTGGGGCGGCCCCGAGGCAGCGGCGGGTGGTGGAGCTGGGGCGGCGGCGGCGGCGTTCGCGCTTGTCAGGTGAGTCACCGCGAAGCTCCTCGCAGCGCTTCCCATATGGTCTAGCGGTTAGGATTCCTGGTTTTCACCCAGGCGGCCCGGGTTCGACTCCCGGTATGGGAACGTGGTAACACTTTTTAGAAACTGACAGGCGAAACCGACTTGTTTTATTTCCAGTGGCTCTGGCTCTTTTTTTCTTTTTTTTTTTTTCCTGAACCACCCCCCACCCCCAGGTGATTTTTATAGAGAACCGCCCTTAGAGCCGTGTGGTTAGATCTGGGCTGCCTCGAGTGCGGAGCCGGGCGGGCGGGAGGAGCGGGTGCGCTTAGGCTGCCGCTGCTGGCGCTGGAGGCCGGGGGGCTGAGGCGCGGGGCACGGAGTTTCACTTCTCCCGGGGCCGTCCTCCCGCCGCTGCGGGCCCGGGCCGTCCCCTCCCCAAAGCTCGGGAGGCGATGATTAACCCCGGCCTCGCCTTATCGGCCCCCAGCGCCCCCCTCAGGCCCACACCCTCGCCTCGGACGGTCCCGGGCGACGCGGGGCGTGTTCGTCCTCCCCTGGCTCGGAGCCCCGAGTCATCGCGCCCGGGTTCTTCACTAGAAACACCCCGGCCGCCCCCCGGACCCCCGACACAAAGCAGCCCCCGGGCGGGGTGCGGGCTGGGGACCCCTGACGCCCTCCCGACCGCGCCGCTGCCTCCCGCCCGGCCGCGGGTCTCCCGGGGCGCCCGAGCCCCGCGCCTAGGGCACCCCTGCTTGACATGTGGGGCGCCGGCCGCCGTTCACAGAAAGCACCCCAGACTCGGGAGCCGCAGACCTGAGTGCTTTGGCTCGGGAAGGGCGAGGGCATCCGTCCGGTTCTCCGCGCCCTTCTCGCCGCCCAACACACACGCACACGCGCACGCTCTGCAGAAGAAAAATAACCACTGGGATGAGATGTCTTTCAAGAAGAAATGTAACTTCTCCAAAGGGTCTATAACGTTTTGAGCGCGGCGGCTAGCAAATCCTGGGGTGGTGGGGGGGCTCGAAAGAGAGAAAATTGGCCAGAGCCTGGGGAGGGGATGTTATAACAAAGTTTCACTGTATTTTTAAATATAGAAGCCCTGTGTTTATTACAAAGAAGGGGCAGCTGTGTCAGCAGCATGTGAGTTGTAAATGAAACAAAAGCGTTATCTTAAATGCAAGCTGAAATTAGAAAATGGGGTGAGCTATATAATGTTTAGCCTATTGGGCCTCTGGGAACAAATGAAGCAGGAAGAAGTGGCTCTTGTGGATGGGTTTCTGGGCAGTGCCGTGAGGAGCAGCAGAAACTTCAGTTGTATGTGCCTTCCCAAACTCTTGTTTTGATAGTTTTAGCTGTACTGTGAGTTTTGAAATAATCTGTTAGTGTGATCTGCATGATTAAGAATTAGTTACTTTCACATTGTAAATAAACTTCCACAGCTAAATATGTTTTAGATCGTCTCTATTAATTTAAATATTTGGACGCTTACACCAAGCACCCTCAGATATTTTGCAAGTTGACTGATGTTCAGGTTTTTTTATGTGAGGAGATTGTGGAGAGAATAAAAGTATATTTTGGCTCCTTTGATCAGTATGACTTTGTGTAGCTCTTTCACTTCTTTACGCTCTGGGTTTGGAGCCATAAATTCTTGATAATGCGTATCACTCACAAACTTTAGAGCTTCAGGAATTGTTGAGCAATTCTTGTGTCGGTAATAAGAGTGGAAAAGTTTTGTTTAAATAGAGAATTGTGTCATTGTTCAGAAACCATTTACTGAAGAATTAGGCTCGAATTTGGAAGAAAGAAAAGAACTCTCTGCCTTAATTGTCTGCATAGTGCTTCATTCCTGATCTTGCATTTCCTAATGACTTGGTGTTATACTCTACCAAATTGTGCTAAAATGGATGTGATTTTCAACTGAGTACCAGCTATAATTGCAAATGGCTTTATATGTACTCGAGGGTATGCTGAGAGGAGTAGTCTGATGACCGTTTCTCTGTGTCCAAGACATAGACTTATAGGGCGTCCTTGGTGGCACAGTGGATAAGAATCTACCTGCGAATGCAGGAGACATGGATTTGATCCCTGGTCTTGGAAGATTCCACATGCCTTGGAGCAATTAAGACTGTGTGAACAGTTAGAACTGGACATGGAACAACAGATTGGTTCCATATAGGAAAAGGAGTACGTCAAGGCTGTATATTGTCACCCTGCTTATTTAACTTATATGCACAGTACATCACGAGAAACGCTGGGCTGGAGGAAGCACAAGCTGGAATCAGGATTGCCGGGAGAAACATCAATAACCGCAGATACGCAGATGACACCACCCTTATGGCAGAAAGTGAAGAGGAACTAAAAAGCCTCTTGATGAAAGTGAAAGAGGTGAGTGAAAAAGTTGACTTAAAGCTCAACATTCAGAAAACAAAGATCATGGCATCTGGTCCCATTACTTCATGGGAAATAGATGGGGAAACAGTGTCAGACTTTATATTGGGGGGCTTCAAAATCACTGTAGATGGTGACTGCAGCCATGAAATTGAAAGACACTTACTCCTTAGAAGGAAAGTTATGACCAACCTAGACAGCATATTAAAAAGCAGAGACATTCCTTTGCCGACAAAGGTCCGTCTAGTCAAGGCTATGGTTTTTCCAGTGGTCATGTATGGATGTGAGAGTTGGACTGTAAAGAAAGCTGAGCACCGAAGAACTGATGCTTTTGAACTGTGGTGTTGGAGAAGACTCTTGAGAGTCCCTTGGACTGCAAGGAGATCAGCCCTGGGATTTCTTTGGAAGGAATGATGTTGAAGCTGAAACTCCAGTACTTTGGCCACCTCATGTGAAGAGTTGATTCACTGGAAAAGACTCTGATGCTGGGAGGGATTAGGGGCAGGAGGAGAAGGGAAGACAGAGGATGAGATGGCTGGATGGCATCACTGACTCGATGGACATGAGTTTGAGTAAACTCCAGGAGTTGGTGATGGACAGGGAGGCCTGGCGTGCTGCGATTCATGGGGTCGCAAAGAGTCGGACACTACTGAGCAACTGAACTGAACTGTGTGATGCAAATACAGAAGCCCGATCGCCCTAGAGCCTGTGCTCCACAACAGGAGAAGACACTGTGGTGAGAAGTCCTCTCACTGCAACGTAGAGTAGACCGTGCTCCCCGCAACTGGAGAAAGCTCTTGCAAAGCAATGAAGACCTAAGGCAGCCAAAAAAAAAAAAAAAAAAAAAAAAAAAACATAGATTTATATATTGTTGTGTACCAGGCAGAGTTGGATAGGCCAGTGTCTGAGTTACAGATTTGCTTCAGGAGCATATGGGTGAGAAATCAGTAGAGTCCAGACAAGGAGAGAAGAGTGTTTGTCCTGGACCTTGAAGAATGGGTTGAATTTCTCCTGGTGGGGATTGTGTATCAAAGCTGAGCATGGGGCAGGGGGGACGGCGGGGGAGTATGAGGCAGGCAAGTAGCCTGGTTGGGCGAGAGTACACAGTACCCAGAGGGAGAGTCATTGGGATCAGGCTGGGACATTAAAAGAGAATTTTAACTTGATAACTTTTGACTGAGTAACAAGTTGTTTTGAGTTTGAGCAAACTCCAGGAGATAGTGAAGGACAGGGAAACCCGGTGTGTAGTCCATGGGGTTGCAAAGAGTTGGACA
Organism: Bos mutus; assembly: GCF_027580195.1. Taxonomy (NCBI): domain Eukaryota; kingdom Metazoa; phylum Chordata; class Mammalia; order Artiodactyla; family Bovidae; genus Bos; species Bos mutus. Next base: position 11,235,896 of record NC_091628.1, on the reverse strand, counting down.
CGACTGAGCAACCAAACAGCAACACAAGTTGTTTTAAGGGAGTGGTATTTATGTCAGTAGAGTTTTTAAAACATTTTTTGTCTCTTTGAAAAAACTAAATATAGCATAATATGTGAGAAACTTTTGTTGTTTTATGAGTCAAACTATATAGAAACATGTAGAATGTTTTGTGCTCATGTTTTATGTTTAGACGTTAAGATATTAAGTTTTAACTAATGGAATGGAGAAAAATCAGTCAACTAGAATTACATTTAAAAGAAGGGGTTCTAGGTTTAAATTATGAGAATGATCTGCACTATATTCTTACTGAGTTGCTTTGTTGAAAATGACCTTAATATTCTAAAACAGAGCTGCTAGTTACTGTCTGGGAAGTGTACACCTTAAATTGGTCAAGACTAGGTAATACATTGGTCAGTACTAGGTAATACTAGGTAATACATTTGTAAGGATTCACTCATATGTTTGTGTCTTGTTTCCAGAACACAATTGGTAGTCTTGTTTCACATGTTTTCTCTTGAGCCACAGAGTCATACTAAGTGATGTGAATTATCCAAATAGTCTCTTTACTATTTGCAACTGTTTGGTGCAATTAGAAGAGAAGATGTATGGCAGATCAGTAAGTGTTTGCATAGATGAGCACTTAAAGCAATATAAGGGATTAAAAAAGTATGATGGCATTTTAAAACCCAAAGACCTTTACCATGATCTCTGAGCCCAACATTGTCTGACCTCTGCTTGCCTCCCCAGTGCCACCTCCTACCTTGACCTTATCATCATACTTTAGCCACACTGGCTTCTTCCTTTTTGTCTCTTGAATGTGCCAAACTGGTCCTTTTCTCAGTTTTGTATCTTGCTGTTTGCACTGCCTGCAGTATTCCCTCTCTAGCTCTGCACATCTTACTCTTGTCCATGTTACCTTATCAGAGAGACCCTAGGTACTAGAGATTCTCCCTTTTCTGGTTACTGTCTAGTTACCTTATGCTGTTTTATTTTCTTCTTATCTAAAATAAACATTTTTGCTCCTGTTTATTTCTTGTCTTGTTCTATTTAGAATATAAGTTCCAAACATATATGCTTAGTCACTAAGTCATGTCTGACTGTTTGCAAACCATGGACTGTAGCCCGCCAGGCTTTTCTTTTCCATGGGGTTCTCCAGGCAAGAATACTGGAGTGGGTTGCCATTTCCTTCTCTGGGGGATCTTCCTGACCCAGGGATTGAACCAGAGTCTCCTGAATTGCAGATGGATTCTGTACCAATGAGCCGCCATGGAAGCCCTAAGTTCCATGAGGGTGAGGATATTGTATAGTAAGATCACTTCTGTTTTGTAAGAGTCAAATGGTAATGAAGAAGTTGGTACCCTCATACATTGCTGGTGGAAATATAAAATAGTGCAGTGACTTTGGGAAACTGTTTGGCTGTTCCCTCAAAATATCAAACATAAAGTTACCATGTGCTGTGCTAGCCGCTCAGTCATGTCCGACTCTTTATAACCTATGAACTGTGGCCCGCCAGGCTCCTCTGTCCATGGGATTCTCCAGGAAAGATTACTGGAGTGTTTGGCCATTCCCTCCTCCTGGGGATCGTCCTGACCCAGGGATCGAACCTGAATCTCCTACATCTTCTGCATTGGCGAGTGAGTTCTCTACCACTAGCACCACCTTACAATATGACCCAGAAATCCCACACCTAGGTATATACCCCAGAGAAATTAAAACATGTCTACACATAAACTTGTACACAGATGTTTATAGCAGCATTATTTATAAGCAAAAAGTGGAAGCAACCCAAATGTCCATCACCTGATGAATACATGTATCCATACAATCACATATTATTTGGCAATAAAAAAGGATGAAGTACTGATATATACCACATCGTGGATCAATCTCAAGAACATTGTGCTAAACGAAAGAAGCCAGGTTCAAGAGACCACACTTGATATAATTCCACTTATATGAAATACCTAGAATAGACAAATCTGTAGAGAAAGGGGATTGATTATCGTTGTCTAGGACTGGAAGGAAGGAGGGAGGGGAACACAGAGGGATGGAAACTGATTGCTCATGTAGGTACAAGGTTTCTTCTTAGGATGATACAAATATCTTGGAATTACATTACGATGATGGTTGCACAACTCTGTAAATATACTAAAAAGATTGAATTCTACTGTGTCGATGAACCTCATGGTTATGTAAATTATATCTGAGGAAAACTGTTAAAAAGGATTGAGGCAAATAAAAAATATGGAATATTTTGTCTACATTTTACACTTATTTGAATATTGAATATCTAAAAATGGAATGATTTAACACTGCAACTCTAGATAGTCCAGGAATGTAGCAAAGAGCTCAGTAAATAAAAGATGAAGGAGGTTAAAGTATACGGATAATTATGATACAGCACATAGTGTGTGAAATGCCCAGAGGAGACCAAGCCAAGGGTTACAGAGGTTTGAAGGTCTCTAAAACATCAGGTCTGGGTTTGTGTAAAGGAAGTGGGGAAAGGCCTCTAGGAGGCAGCATTTGAGATTGGCTTGGAAGGCTGGTTAGGCTTTGCTAGCAGAGGTAATTTGGTGGGAGGCAGGGCAATAAGAGGAGCTTCCCTGGTGGCTCAAACGGTAAAGAATCTGCCTGTAATGCAGGAGGCCCAGGACATGGGAATGGCTTCCCACTCCAGTATTCTTGCCTGGAGAATCCCCATGGACAGAGGAGCCTGGCGGGCAACAGTCCATGGGATCACAAAGAGTCGGACAGGACTGAGTAAGTAACACTTCCACCTTTTTCAAGGCAATAAGGGGGAAGCAAACAGGAGCAGAGGTCCTTTAATAATTGCTAGCACGGTTTGGCTGAACTGAATACAAGTTGTGTTAAGAATGGACTAGCAGTGGCAGTCGGAGAAGGCAGTGGCACCCACTCCAGTACTCCTGCCTGGAAAATCCCAGGGATGGAGGAGCCTGGTGGGCTGCAGTCCATGGGGTTGCTGAGTCGGACACGACTGAGCGACTTCACTTTCACTTTTCACTTTCATGCATTGGAGAAGGAAATGGCAACCCACTGCAGTGTTCTTGCCTGGAGAATCCCAGGGACGGGGGATCCTGGTGGACTGCCGTCTGTGGGGTCGCACAGAGTCGGACACAACTGCAGTGACTTAGCAGCAGCAGCAGTGGTAGTAGTATAGTAGCATAGTGTAATACTGCAAAAATAGGCTCAGGTCTGTAGCAGACAGTGTCACTGGTGGCAGATCTCCTCTGATGTCTTTATATCACCCCCCCGCCCCCCAAACATTAGTGTGCTTCTGATGGCTCACTCTTGGAAAGAGTTGTATCCCTTACCAGCAGAGAGCTGGAAGTGCTGGGGGCTTCTCCCTCTTCCACTAGCAGCTCTCAGTATCATCGGAGCAGGGACTTTGGTGCTTTTCCCGTCTCTGTATTATCAACACTTGAAACAGTATCTGGCAGTCAGTGAGCGTTCAGAAAATATTTGAATGAATAAATGAACGAAAAGCAGGAAATGGCAAGGTATATTCCAAGTGAAGTTTATTTCATAAATCCTCTTGACTTTTTAATATTTATTTTTGTTTATTCATTTATTATATTAGCTGCTCTGGGGTCTTAGTTGCAGCATACGGAATCTAGTTCCCTGACCGGGGATCTAACCTGAGCTCCCTGAATTGTGAGTGCAGAGTCTTAGTTGCTGGGCCACTAGGGAAGTCCCTCCACCTTGACTTGCAGAGCATTTTTTAGACAGGAGATTTTGAAAGATTCTGATTGTGAAGGCCCTTGGATTTTGGAGTAAGGAGTTTACTTAGCTGAAAGAAGAAATTTCTGATAATATGATGAGTGTTTTGATGAAATTAATTTGGCAGTAGTGAGCAAGATGAACTGGAGCATGGAAGGATTGTGTCTGTGGTGTCCACATTGACCAGGACTGGGGAGGTCTTCTGCAGTATAGTAATAATCCAACAGCTTGCCTTGACTCTAGTATCTCCCTCAATAGGGTGTAGCAGCAGAATAGAAAAGATGAGATAGAAGAGGTACACTGAAAGAAAAATTTAAGATGTCAGAAAGTAAATACTCCTTAAACAATAGGGAAATTATGAAGGGTAGATTTTTTTTTTTTTTGAAGGGACAATTTTTGCAATTGCTGATCAGACAGTAAAGTGTTATTGCTTACCTGTGTATGTGTCTTTTTGAACACTGAAATTGTACATTAAATTTGGAGATAAAATTATGACTGTGAGACTGCCACCCTGTGGATAATATAACTTAGAACTAAAATCCTCAAAAATTATAATAAAACTTCATTCATTTGAAGTTTACTATTATAGAACTGATTATGATTCTTCCACATTGGTATATGTAGTTATGCTTGTTAAATAGAAAGTTGAAATTAGTTTGACTTTTTCTGGAGCTTTTAAATGAATGGAAATGAAATCAACAGCTTTAAAATGTTGCAAAGAAAGTAAAAAATGCCTTTTAGATGACATACTTCTTTCTCTAGAAATTTAATGTTAAAAGAGTATGCTTTTATAAAATGTTGTGGCATGTATGCCTATTATAAAATGGTATTTTTTCTTATTGTATTTTTTGTTCTATTTTATATGTATCTCTTTGAGAGTGATATTTCTTGAAAAATAGGTGAACCCATACCCCATCATTTTTTTCCCCCTAAGTGAAAGTGGCTTTCCCTTCTCATTTTTGTAGAATTGGATTTTATTGTTAGAAATTAGCCATGCTTTGATGAATTGCCTTCATTGTATTTATGTAAATAACTTGGATTTTATTATAGGTTGTTTATCTAGAAGGACAGTCTGTTCACAAATTAAAATGGTAAGCTAGCTTGAATCAAAATAAAATGGTGGTTGTGAAAAAATTGTTTGCTCTTTGCAATTCAGAAAATGGTTCTGTCTACATTTCTGCAAAATAAAACTTTCCCGGCAGATGAGTTCTTTACAGCCTAATATTGTAAAGGGCTTACACACTTGTTTTCCCTAAGGGGTCTGGAGGCATGGGGTAGCCATTTAGTGTTGGAAATTTGTGTTAGCAATAAAGCAGAAGTGGGCTGACGCCTCATTCTGAAGTCACAGTCACACATCTTTTCTGCATGTGATGTCCAGACTGAGGGAGAGAATGAATGGCGCACCTGCTGAACCCCCTCACTTCAGGGACCTTAAGTGTTGGTCATGATTAGATTTTCAAATATAATGTTAATGATGTTAAATATTCAGATATTTCTCAGTTATTTTTCTCAAAAGTGTAGTATGATAACATACTTTCTGTTTTTAGATAAATTTCTTTTTTTTTTTTTTGAAATATTCCATTTGGTTTTGGCTGAGCCAGGTCTTGGTTGCTGCGTGCAGCTTTCTCTCGTTGCAGAGAGTGGGGCTGCTCTTTGTGGCCGTGTACAGGCTACTCATCGCCGTGGTGGCTTCTCTTGTCGTGGAGCACAGGCTCTAAGTGAGCGGGCTTCAGTGGTTGTGGTGCAGGGGCTTAGTTGCTCCACGGCATATGGAATCTTCTGGACTAAGGATCTAACCTGTGTTCCCTGCATTGGCAGGCAGATTCCTCCTGTGCCACCAGTGAAGTCCGATAATGTACTTTCAATGTTTGGTTTCATTTAATCTTTTCGAAGTAAATCAATGAGTTGTGGATGACTTTTCTGAACTATTTTTTGCTGCGTTTATATCTTATATGCCCCAGTTGAGGTATAACTGTGTAATTTTAAGTGAAATAGACTATTAATGATGAAAATACAAATGTTTAATCTAGGTCCCTAAGGTATGTTACCATATAAAAAACAGTATTATTTAGATTTTGTTTAAGGAAAGTAACTTTCAAAATACTTCATGGTTTGTTTTTTTTTTTTTTTTGGTCTCCTTTTCTGAGTATTGAAACAAAGAGTCAATAAAATTAGAGACCTGTTTCTGTTTTGTAACTTTCTTTATTGGTGTCATTATCATACCGTTTTAAAAACCATGACCCTGAACTTATATAAAGAAATTTTTAGTTTACTATTTAGCCTCCGCTTAAACTTTATCATGTGATATCTGTTGTGTGATATGGTAGAATGGTGATTGTTTTAGGATTAATGGTTGTTAATATTCCCTTTTAGTTTTTACTCAGAGTTGGACATGAGTGAGTGACTAGCCCACTTAGTTTTTACACATGGGTTCATTTTCATAACTGTAAGTATAAAACATTTTGTTCTTTGAAAAATAATTCCAGCATCGATGACTTAAATTTTGATGAAGCAATAACAACTATTTCATAAGTTTTGACTGTTTGCTGGGTGTGTCTTTACAAATCTTAATAGATCTTTTATTTTTGAATGCAAACCATTCAGTATTAAATGCATACCTTTGTTTTGAAACTTTTTTTTTTTTGGCTCTATTTTAGATCTCTGGGGAGGTACTTAGCTAGTGACTTCTAGGTCCAGAGAATCTTCTAGATTGTCTGAAATCTTTGTTATTGTTTAGTCTCTCAGTTGTGTCCAGCTCTTCTGTGACCCCACGGACTGTAGCCGTTCAGGCTCCTCTGTCCATGGATTTTTCCAGGCCAGAATACTGGAGTGGGTTGCCATTTCCTTCTCCAGGGGATCTTTTCAACCAAGGGATTGAACCTGCATTGGCAGGCAAGTTCTTTACTACTTAATTAAGGTTCCCTTTGGATTCCTTAGACCCAAGGAATCCCAAGACCAGGATATATTTCCCATTTAGGATGTGTTGATGTATTGCTTTGTGTGAAGCTTTTTATGTTTCCAAATTTAATTAGGCATTTAATTCAAGTTTTCAGGGTTGTAATGGGATTTGTTTTGCCCCAGCTCTCCTACCGTCTGTGCTTATCACTGATACCCTCCAATGCCAAGGAACACAGTGACCTTGCCGCCTGGGAACGACAGAGCCCTGCCACTCAGTCATCCCATATGTAAGGCAGGCACTGACCCAGTAGCTGGGTGGAGCTGAGACAGAAAGGAAGACTATCACAGGAAGGGACTGGTCCAGAACACAGGTAGCAGGTAGGAGGGGAAAGGAAGCATTCTAGTAGAAGGCTGAACATCAGCTTATGGAATTCAGAAGGTCATGCAGGCAGGTGGCATTTGGAAATTTCACATTTGAATGGGAATACCTTCCCATTATTTTTTCTCCTTTTTTTTTTTTGCCATTTCACATGCATTACAATTTTATTGTCCCTTAAATCTTGCTTTAAAAGACTATTTCTTCTTTTCTACTTTCAATAAAGAAAGCGCCAAAGAGTTGATGCTTTTTGAACTGTGGTGCTGGAGAAGATTCTTGAGAGTCCCTTGAACTGCAAGGAGATCCAACCAGTCCATTCTAAAGAAAATCAGTTCTGAATATTCCTTGGAAGGACTGATGGTAAAGCTGAAACTCTAATACTTTGGCCACCTGATGCGAAAATCTGACTCATTGGAAAAGACCCTGATGCTGGGAAAGATTGAATGCGGGAGGAGAAGGGGATGACAGAGGATGAGATGGTTGTATGGCATCACTGACTCGATGGACATGAGTTTGAGCCAGCTCCGGGAGGTGGTGAAAGACAGGGAAGGCTGTGTGTGTGTTGCAGTCCATGGGGTCACAAAGAGTCAGACATGACTGAGCGACTGAACTGAATTACTTTCAATACCTTTTGGAATTGTCTTTTGCTAGTTCATGGAGCATATTTTAGAGGGCTTTTAGCACATGTTTGTAGGAGAAAGAAAGCACATAAAATTTATGTAAAAGCAAATCTAGGGCTTCCCTGGTGGCTCAGTGGTAAAGAATCTACCTGACAGCGCAGGAGACACTGGTTCGATCCCTGATCTGGGAAGATTTCACATGCCTCGGAGCAACTAAGCCTGCGTGCCACGACTGTTGAGCCTGTGTTTTAGAGCCTGGAACCACAGCTCCTGAGCCCAAGAGCTGCAACTAGGGAAGCCCCTGCACCCTAGAGCCTGTACTCCGTAAGAAAAGAGGCCACTGCAGTGAGAGGCCCCTGCTCACCGAGACTAGAGATAAGTCCCCATGCAGCAATGAAGACCCAGCACAGCCAAAAGACAAGCAAATCTTCCACCTGCACTCATTAGGGTGGCTACTATCAAGAACCCCAAAACACAAAACCCTAAATAACAAGAGTTAGTGAGGGCGTGGAGACAGTGGAGCCCTGTGTGCTGTTTGTGGAAATGTAAAATGCTACAGCCACTGTGGACAACAGGTTGGCGGTTTTTCAAAAAATTAGAAATAGAATTACCAAATGATCCAGCAATTCTGTTTCTAGGTTATCCCCAAAGAATTAAAAGCAATCTCAAAGAGATCCTGTGCACCCATGTTCTTAGCGCGTTATTGACAATAGTGAAAAGGTAGAAGGAGCCCAAGTGTCCGTGAATGGACAAGTGGACAAACTAAACGAGGCATACACTTACAGTGGAATGGTTTTCAGCCTGAGGAGGAGGGAAGTGCTGACCCAGGTTATGACATGCGTGAATCTGGAGGGCATTATTCTACGTGAAATGAACCAGTCCCCAAAAGACAAATACTGCGTGATTCTACTTACCTGTGGTGCCTCAAGTAGTCAGAATCATAGTGAAAGCAGTAGAGAGCAGGGACGGGGGGGGCGGGAGGATGGGGAGTGGTTCAGTGGGTATGGACTTCTAGTTTTGCTAGATAAAATGAATTCTGGAGATTGGTTGAGAAACACTCTGAAAGTACTTGCTATTCCTTAACGGTACACTTTAGTGGTTAATTTTGCCATGTATTTTTTTGAAAAGGTAAATCTGAATTTCTATTTTTATATGCAACTTGTAGGAGCTCCCAGGTGGCCCTAGTGGTAAAGAATCCACCTGCCAATGCAGGACACCCAAGACATAGGGTGTTCGATCACTGGGTCGGGAAGATCCCCTGGAGTAGGAAGTGGCAACCCACCCTAGTATTCTTGCCTGGAGAATCCCATGGACAGAGGAGCCTGGCGGGCTACAGCCCACGGGGTTGCCAAGAGTCAGACACCACTGGGCACAAGCACACACACGTGCAACTGGTAAGAGAGTGAAAAGCAAATGTAATGAGACTGAAGTTACTGATTGAGTCAGTGTTCAGGTGCCTGGGATAGAACAATGAAAAAAGCGGGTACGATCCTCATGAAGCTCCTGCATCTTAGGGGGAGAGACAGACTTTGATCAAATAAGTGAAAAGCGTTTGAGTGTTCGGTACATAACTGGGAGACAGCTAACAGTGGGTGGAAAGTGGCTGTATTGAAAAGGCTTCCCTCAGGAAATGACATTGAAGTGGGATTTGAAGGATGGTAACCTTTGGCTGGGAGAAAGGGGGGGATGGGAAGTGATGGGAGGCTGAGGGAGTAGCATTATGCAAGTACTACAAAGCAGGAAAGAAAGGATGTGCTTTGGGAAATGGAAGAAGGCCCTGAGGGCTTTAATGTAGTGGAATGTGATGGGAGACAAAGAGGGCAAGTATCAGATTATAGAAGACAGGGGTCCCCAGGCTCCGGGCCGCTGACCAGAACCTCTTGTCAGATCAGCGGCAGCGTTAGATTAGAAGCACGATGGGCTTACTCCGTGGCTCAGTAGTAAAGAAACTGCCTGCATTGTGAGAGGTGCAGGAGACACGGGTTCGATCTCCGAGGCAGAAAGATCCCCTGGAGGACGGCACGGCATCCCTCTCTAGCATTCTTGCCAGGAGATTTCCATGGACACAGGAGCCTGGTGGGCTAAGGCCTGTGGCATCCCTCTCTAGCATTCTTGCCAGGAGAATTCCATGGACACAGGAGCCTGGTGGGCTAAGGCCTGTGTGGTCACAGAGTCAGCCGTGGCAAAGGGACTGAGCACACATGCCTGCACAAAGTGCATGGTAAATGTACTGCTCTTGAATCATCCCTAAACCATCCCCCTACCCCTGGTCTGTGGAAAAATTGTCTTCCACGAAATTGGGCAGTGGTGCCAAAAGGGTTGTGGACCACTGATACAAGGCATGTTAAGGATTTTGAGTTTTATCTTAGAGGGCAGACATTGCTGTGTTTCAAGCCATGGCTTACGGAGGTAAAATGGAGTGAAGTAATGGGGAAAATTGTGTCTTTTCATACAGTGTGCCCTTTAACTATAAATTACATTGTTAATCTGGTGTTTGAATGTGAGGAGAAAAAGTGTTTCAGTTATGTTTACTGAGATGATGTATTGGTTGCCATTGTGGCCTGTTAGGTGGTGCTAGGAGAAGGAAATGGCAACCCACTCCAGTGTTCTTGCCCGGAGAATCCCAGGGATGGGGGAGCCTGGTGGGCTGCTGTCTATGGAGTTGCACAGAGTCGGACATGACTGAAGCGACTTAGCAGCAGCAGTGGTAAAGAACCCGCCTGCCAATGCCCATAAGAGGCATGCATGAGTTTGACCCCTGGGTCAGGAAGATCCCTTGGAGGAGGACATGGCAACCTACTCCAGTATTCTTGCTGGAGAATCCCATGGACAGAGGAGCCTGGCGGGCTGCAGTCCGTGGGTCTCAGTGAGTCTGACGCGACTGGGTAGGCACGCACGTGGCCTTTTAATGTGGTAAAATGTACCTAAAGGGTGGATTAAAGGGGATTGTGAAGGGTAACTGAGCAGAGGTGAATTTCAACTTTATGCTCTGGCTTTGTAGTTGAAATCCTAGAAGTGGATGTCTTCGCCCAGGGAGACTCTGGAGTGAGAAGAGGCTTTTCCGCCGAGCCTTTAGGGTGTTCAGTCGTGAGGTGGAGGAGGTGGGCGGAGAAGACAGGAGAAGGAGCGCGGCCCTGGGGGTAGCCGGGAAGGAGAGTGTGTTGGTCTAGCGCAGCAGGTTCTGAAAGTGTTCGTTGGATTTAGCCCAGTGTGGTCGTTGACTTTATTTAGGGCAGGTTTAGTGGCTCAGTAAGGGCAGGATTAGGCTAGACAGACTGGGATGAGTGGGAAATGAAGTGGAGTTAGGCAAATCTTTGAGGAAGGCTCTCAGTGAAGGGACTGAGAAACGATGTTAGAAGGGATTGAGGTGTATGTGGCACTTGGAGTGTCAAATAATGGAGTTTTTTTTTTTTTTTTTTAAGAAAGCTTGAATTAAAAATTTTCTTTACATCTGTGAAATACTTGAAAAGTATATCACACACCTTGCTGATTCTCTGAATAGAATCTACTGAGAACAAATGTGACCCCCTGGCTTAATCTAGGTACAGAGTTGTGGGACTGTGTATACACAGGTGCAGTCAGGTTTGCCTGCTGAGGTTCAAAGGTCTGTTTGTCACTATACTAATTTCTGATCATCTGGGCAATAAAAAATAGAGAATCTTGGGTTCACTTGTGAGCTACTAGTTTGAATCTTAGGCGTAGGACTCAGAAGTGTGTGTGTGTATATGTTATGTTTGTGTCTTTGGATAATTCTCATACATCTGTTCTGTGGACTGGCTTTGGAGAACTGTGGTCCCAGGAATGTTCTATTGATACTTTGATGTGTTCTGAATGCTTTTTAAAAAAAAAATTATTTTACTTTCAATTAGATGATAATTACCTTACAATATTGTGATCGATAATCACTTTATAGCGTTGTGCTGGTTTCTCCCAGACATCAACATGAATCAGCCATAGGGATACACATGTCCCCTCCCCCTGGAGCCTCCCTCCCACCTCCCTGCCCATCGCACCCCGCTAGGTTGTTGCCGAGCGTCGATTTGGGGTTCCTTGCATCATACAGGAATTCCCACTGTCTATTTTTACATATGGTAATTATATGTTTCATTGCTGCTCTCTCAGATTATCCCACCCTCTCCTCCCCTCACTGCGTCCAAAAGTCCGTCTTTTATCTTTGCGTCTCCTTTGCTGCCCTGCAAATAGGATCACCAGTACCTTCTTCCTAGATTCCGTATATATGTGTTAATATATGATATTTGGCTTTCTCTTTCTGACTTACTTCACTTTGTGTAATAGGCTCTGGGTTCATCCTCCTCATTGAAACTGACTCAGATGTGTTTCTTTTTACAGCTGAGTAAGATTCCATAGTGTTTATGTACCGTGTCTTCTTCATCCATTCATCTGTTGATGGACATCCAGGTTGCTTCCAGGTCCTGGCTGTTGTCAGTAGTGCTGCTGTGAATATTGGGGTACGTGTGTCTTTTTCAATTATGATGTCCTCAGGGTGTAAGCGCAATAGTGGGATTGCTAGGTCATATGGTAGTTTTATTCTTAGTTTTTAAAGGAATCTCCATACTGTTTTCCAGAGAGGTTGTATCCGTTTCTATTCCCACCAACAGTGCAAGAGGGTTCCCTTTGCTCCACACCCTCTCCAGCATTTATTGTCTATAGACTTTTTGATGATGGCTGTTATGACAGGTGTGAGATGATATTGTGGTTTTGATTTGTATTTCTCTAATAATGAGCAGTGTCGAGCATCTTCTCTTGTGTTTATTAGCCATCTGTATGTCTTCTTTTGGGAAATGTCTGTTTAGGTCTTCTGCCCACTTTTTGATTAGGTTGTTTGAGCTGCTTGTATATTTTGGAGATTAATCCTTTGTCATTTGTCTCATTTGCTATTATTTTCTCCCACCGAATGCTTTTGAATGGCTCTATCATGAGGATTAAATGAGACATTTATGTTAGGCTTCCCAGGTGGCGCTAGTGATGAAGAACCCATGTGCCAGTGTAGAAGCCTTAAGAGGTACGGGTTCAGTCCCTGGGTTGGAAAGATGCCCCTCTCTGGGTTGGAAAGATGCCCCTGGAGGAGGGCATAGCAACCCACTCCAGTATTCTTGACTGGAGAATCCCATGGACAGAGGAGCCTGGTGGCCTACAGTCCGTGAGGCTGCAAAGAGATGGGCATGACTGAAGCGACTTAGCACAGCACATGTCAAGCCCTCAGCAAGGGAAGATTTTTGTAATTTTGTCCACCTGTATGATTGGGGTAGTGGTAAAGGTTTTTTGTTTGTTTTTTAGGATGAAACTAGCTTGATCTTTTTTCCTGATTGTAAGGGTGATACTTGTTTAGTGTATGTACTTCTCCGGCCACTTTGCATACTTCTTCTCTCCTCCCTGCTCTCTGAGAGCCGTGGCGCTTCCTCTTGTTGCTTTGCTCCTACAACTTCCTCTGCTGATAATATTCTGCCCCAGCCTCCTGCTTTTACATGCCTGCCACCTTATCATTAGTCTCAGAGCAGTTGTCACATTTTCTGAGAGGCCTTCCCTTATCTAAGGTTTTCTTGGTCACCCTTTATGTTGCTTTGTTGCTTTCCTTCATATGTGGGCAGGGACTGTGTCCGAATTGTTTACTTGATTCCGCAGGTAAACTATGTCTTGAGTCTACACAAGAGTGCTCAGCACATGGAAGCTACTTAAATACCAAATAGCACAGACAAATATGCAAATCATAAGAATTTTACTAACTAGCATATGTACTGTAAGCTTTCAGTTGATCATTACTTTGGATACTGAAATGTGGACCATCTATGTATAAATATCGATTGTGCAGTGATACACACTCTTTTCTAACTTATGTATTTCACGTACATATACAGTGGAGATTTTTTCAGTCAGTTCAGTTCAGTCGTGTCCAACTCTTTGCAGTCCCATGGACTGCAGCACGCCAGGTTTCCCTGTCTATTACCAACTCCCACAGCTTACTCAAACTTATGTCCATCGAGTCAATGATGCCATCCAACCATCTCATCCTCTGTCAACCCCTTCTCCTCTTGCCTTCAATCTTTCCCAGCATTAGGGTCTTTTCCAATGAGTCAGCTCTTCGCATCAGGTGGCCAAAGTATTAGAGTTTCAGCTTCAGCATCAGTCCTTCCAGTGAACACTCAGGACTGTTCTCCTTTAGAATGGACTGGTTGGATCTTCTTGCTGTCCAAGGGACTATCAAGAGTCTTCTTCAACACCACAGTTCAAAAGCATCAATTCTTCAGCGCTCAGCTTTCTTAATAGTCCAACTGTCATGTCCATACGTGACTATTGGAAGAACTGTAGCCTTGACTAGACAGACCTTTGTTGGCAAAGTAATGTCTCTGCTTTATAATATACTGTCTAGGTTGGTCAAAGCTTTTCTTCCAAGGAGCAAGGGAGATTTTTTATTGGTATATTATTTTATATTGATAATCATTCTTTAACAGTTCAGTAATACAGTATGCTCCATATAGTGAAATATGATTTCTGTAACACCTAATTTCTGTAACAGTTTATTTCCAGTTTTTTACTGTTTTGAACAATGATACTGAATTTCTCTAATCTTTGCATACCTTATTTGTTAGAATAAATTACTGCGACTGAAAAAATACATGAAGTCCTTTTGGTTATGAAATTGCCTTCTGGAGTTATATTCTTGTACACTAATGAATGTATGAGACCATTTATTTCTCCTATACCTTCTCTATTCATTTTAGTCTTTGCTAATAGGTGAAAAATGCTATTGTTTCTCTGCTCTGAGGTTGTGAGAGTGAACATCTTTGAACATCTTCTCTTGTGTTTGGCCATATTCTGTGAAGTGCCTCTTCATTCCCAATGTCCCTTTTTCTATTAGAGTGTTTGAGTCAATCAATAATAGTTGTTTCTTTCCTCATTTTATTATAAAAGTTTTTAAACATGTAGCAAAGCTGAAGTTTTTTAATAATCACTCATATACTCACCTTCTAGATTTTAGCATTAACTTTTTATATTTGTTTTCCCACACTTTTATCCTTCTATCTAAAGTGAATTGCAGACATTAGTGCATTTCCACTTAAATACTTTAGCATCCTTATCACTGACTATAGTTTCAATATTTGTTTACTTTTTTCCTTGTGAGGTACAATTTGCATAAAGTTAAATGCATGAATCTTTTTTAGTTTAAACATTTTATTTTAATTTAAAACAGGATTGGATGCTCACTGGTCAGCCTTTGAAGAGACAAGGCTGTTTTCTTTGAGAATAAGCCCACTGCTGCAGTTCCATGTTGTACTGTTTTTCTCGCACACCCACATTGTATTGACTAAGATTTCTAGTTGGCTTTTTGAATGGAGCAGCGGCTTTATTTTTTGTAAAGCATTTGTTGAGTTTCAACACATTAATTTGCCAGGGTAAGCCGAACCTTAGACTAAGTTTTATTTACCTACTTTTTGTTTTTAAAATGTTGTCATATTTTCCCCCTCGTTTATCCTTTGCCTTACCTTTGGTTATGGTGTTTTCAGATTGTTAGGTGGTCAAATGCCATTCTTTTCCTTATCTTTTTTTTTCCCTGCCCTTCGTGTGGCACTAGTGGTAAAGAACTCGCCTCCTAAAACAGGAAACACAGAGGACGTGGGTTTGATCCCTGGGTCAAGAAGATCCCCTGGAGGAGGGTGTGGCAACCCACTCCAGTATTCTTGCTGGAGAGGAGGATCCTGGCGGGCTTTGGCTCATAGGGTCACAGAGTCAGACGTGACTAAAGTGACTCAGCATGCTTGCACTGGGTAGTATATAAATGCTTATATTTTCTTCTGCTCGTTTTTTAATTGGAATAATGTGGTATAGGCTCTTTTTAGAAAAATGATTATCAGTGGTTTGAAATTATTAGCTAATACTGTCTAATGAACACTCTTCCCCTCTGTGGGTTTTTCCCTCCAGACAAAGCTGAATTTAATGTTTCTGTTAATGCTATTTTTATTATAACCTAAATTTGTATATAAGTATCATATCTTTTTTAAAAATTTATTTTATTAAAGTATAGTTTATTTACAATGTTGTGTTAATTTCTGCCGTTCAGTAAAGTGACTCAGTGATACTCATACGTACATTCTTTATCATATTCTTTTCCATCATGGTTTATCCCAGGATATTGAATATAGCTTCCTGTGCTATACAGTAGGAACTTGTGTATCTCTTCTGTATAGAACAGTTTGCATCAGATATCTTTTTCAAAATATTGTATTCTATTTAATCTATTTATTACTACACTTAGCTACTTGAGATAATATATTATCTGTATTAAGTACATGTCTTCTTGCTGTACCAGGGATTGAACCCGAAACCCCTGCATTGCAGGCAGATTCTTTACCACTGAGCCACCAGGGAAGCCCTGTAAACAGTTTGTGAAGACTTCAATGATGACTTACTTTTTTGTGAAAACAGGAGCTATAGAAAGGTTTTGAAACAGGAGAGTAATATGATCTGGATGTATCTTTTTAAATGGATTACTTCTGATTGCTGCTTTGAGAGTAGATTGTAGGGAAAATCAGAAATAATCCATTTAAAAAGATACATCAGGCCACTTGGACTACAGTGGTGCAGGTAAGAGGTAACAATGCAGTTCAGTGGTGACAGGGTTCTAGGCTGAAAACTGAACTGATAGTATTTCCTTTCAGATTGGATGTAGGTCTGTGACAGTCAAGAAGGAGCCAAGATTTTTGGTCTGAGCAGCTAGAAGTGTTAAGAAGCCACCCAGAGGACTGGAGAAAACTGGGTACAGTACATTTCGGAGGGGTGGTCAGGAATTCAGGTTTGGATATGTTAAATTTGTCAATCAGACATTGGAAGGCGTTGTCAGCTTGGGTAGAACCGTCTGTGTGGTACAGGAAGGAGACCTGAAAATAGAAATTTGAGAACATTAAAATACTAGCATCATATATCCAAGAAATATTTTATAAAATGATAAATCTGAACTACTCTTAAAATTTTCATGTTCCATTTATACCAGTGATGTGGGTTCAGGTGTGAAAGGGGAGTAGCAGGACAGTTTGCTGTAGCTAAAGTGTGTCCGTTATGCTGATATTAAATTCTCAGTGCAAAAGGCATCAGCTGTTCATCCGAATGGTCTTGTGAAACACGAATAAAGCCTGCAGTCTAAATATTTTATTTGAATATTCCTTTTACTGAAACGTTTACTAACTTATTTATAATTTGAGAAGTTTGTTGACAGGAGGCTGTGTAAGTAAAAGCCTGAAAGAAACAGAAGACCCAGAAGTCGAAAGAAAGGGCCACATTTGGCTAATTGGTCCAAATCTGTTGGGCGTCTCCTCCTTTGTTCTCTGTCTCTAATTTTATTTGTAAACTGTTAACATAATGAGGTATTCAGGTATAAGCACGGGGACTCATCTAGAAGTTGTTGTCTGTCAATAAACACAGAGCTTTGCTGCTATGGGCTTGTTGTCCATTAAATGGGGCTGCCAGAGCCAGCTTAACCAACTTATTCACAGGAATTGGACTGTTCAGGAAAGGGAGAAAGGGGCCTTGCTTTTTGTGTCATTTCGACTTGCAGAAATGACCTGAAAATGGCGTGGATTGTGTGGAAGAGAAAAAGCAGATTTATCATTGAACCAGTGTTTACTTGAACCTTCAAATGTTTTCTTTCAACAAATATTTATTAAACACTGTTGTGAGTCAGGAATGCTATTTAGCTGAAATAAGTAACCGGTGAGACATGTAAATAAATGGTTAAAAACAAAAACAGTGTCTTCACCAGAAATTCCAGTAGAGTAGATGGAATTATAAAGGAAATCAATTCACCTTGAGGTCCCCCAAACCTAGAGTGTTTTGTGTATTGTAACCTTGCATAAATTTCTGTATGAATGGGTAAGCAATGTGATTTGTTGATCTATTAGATCACTTACAAAATACTGTGGGAGCACAAGGAGGAAGTGAGCAGTTCTTCCTTCTAGTGGTGGAGGAGAGAAGGGTTTTGCAAGAGATTTCCTGGGTGGAGAAGGCCAGCAAATGTGAGGTGAGAAGACATGACATGATCTGAATTAATAGTTCAGCAAAGCTGAATTATAGGGTGAACATTGGGAGGTGGCCTAGTCTCACATGAGGCTGTAATATGGTAGACCAAAGTCAAAATGCAGAAATGTCTTGTATTGGAATTTATTCTGTGGGTGTTGGTAGACCACTGACTTTTTAAATTTTTTTAAATAAGAATATTAAGAGGTAGAATTTATGAGAAATTTCTTAAGAAGGACTTCCTTTTTTTTTTTCCCCCACTGTGCCTTGCAGTCTGTGGGATCTTAGTTCCCTAACTAGGTATTGAACCTGGGTCCCAGTAAAAGCACCATGTCCTGACTGCTGGATCATTGGAGAATTTCTGGAAAGAACTCCATTCTTCAATTAGGAAATCAAATGTTGATAGAATTTTTAGTTATAAATGTATACCCTGAAGATGGGCACAACTAGTAAGTCATATAATTTATGGTAGAATCTATTTTCTCTCATTCAGAGAACATGTATGCTCTTGGTGTGGGTATGACCTACACTAGGTAATCAAACTTACACTGAAGTAATCAAAATATGCAGGATGGCATTGATTTGTTTTTGAAAGAGAAATGTATTTTTGCTTTATGAAATTATTGCAAGCATTTTTCTTAAAGATTCGGCATTTAACTTATTTTGAAATGATTTTAGGCTTGTGGAAGAATAGCAGTAAAAGTACAGAGAGTTCCTGTGTATTTTTTATCCATCCCACACTACTGTTAACAACTTATAGAGTGACAATACAATGATCAAAATTAAAAATTAGCATTGGTACAATGCCATTAATTAAATGTAGACCTCAGTAGGATTTTTAGTTTTTCCACTAATGTCATTTTTCTGTCCTAAGATCCACCCAGGATACACACATTGCATTTAGTTGTCATTGTCTCCTTGAAAATCTATGATGGTTCCTTGTCCTTTTTGACCGTGACACCTTGAAGAGTACTGGTCAGATATTTTGTAGACTGGCCCTCAATTTGATTTTAATATTTTCTAATGACTATGGACTGGAGTAATGAGTTTTTGGAGTACTGGAATTAACAGTAATTTTTGTTTCATTTTTTAACTTAGGAAGTAAAATTGATATTTTTTGCTATACAATTCTGTGAACTTTAATGCAAGTGTAAATTTGTGTAGCCACCGCCATAATTAGGTTACAGAACAGGTCCATCACCCTCAGAACTCTCTCATGCTCCGTTTCTATGGCCAGTCACCCTCCCCCAGTCCATCCCCTTCAGCCACTGATCTGTTCTCCAGCATTATAGTTTTGTTTCTTCAAAAATGTCATTATGAATGGAGTCTTATAGTATGTAACCTTCTGACACTGGCTGCTTCTTTCACTCCACATAATGCTTGTAAATGTCATCCAGGTTGTGTTTATCCACAGTTAATTTCATTTTATTGCTCAGTATGGATGTACTATTAGTATCTGTGTGTTCTCCTTTTTTTGATAGGTATTTGAGAACACATTATGTGTCCTGGCACCATAATAAGCAGTTTAAGTCATTTTTTTTGTGGGTTTACATGGTTAGTTGCTAATGTTAGTTTCTTCCATATCTCTATTTTGACCAGCAGTGTGATTAAGAGAAATTGAAGTTCTTGTTTCTTTAACATATCCTAAAATGCCCCTCGGAGAAGGCAATGGCACCCCACTCCAGTACTCTTGCTTGGAAAATCCCATGGACGGAGGAGCCTGTTAGGCTGCAGTCCATGGGGTCGCTAAGAGTCGGACAGGACTGAGCGACTTCACTTTCACTTTTCACTTTCATGCATTGGAGAAGGAAATGGCAACCCACTCCAGTGTTCTTGCCTGGAGAATCCCAGGGACGGGGGAGCCTGGTGGGCTGCCATCTATGGGGTCGCACAGAGTCAGACACGACTGAAGTGACTTAGCATAGCATAGCAAAATGCCCCTACTTTTCTGTTTATATTTGGGTTTTCTTTTTATTAAAGAGCAAAAATAATAGCAAGGTAATCTTTTTCATGTTGCTGGGTTTTAATCTTCAGGGCTAAATGTGTGATTCAGGCCTATAGCAAAAAGTCAAACCAAATAAGTCGTTGGTCCACAAACAGTGATGAATTTATAGAGTCCATTTATTTGTAAGAAAGCCATAATACTTTTTACTAATCTCTTTGTAAGTAGAACCTTTGTTTTATAGACAAATAATAAATATCAAATGAAAATAGACATAGTCTAAATCAGGCTAGTTAAAATAAGAGGCTTGACCTCTGTCATACTGTCTTAAATTTACTAATGGCAAAAGATAGTTGTCAGGGACTTCCCAGGTGGTCCAGTGGTTAAGAATTTGCCTTCCAATGATGGGACATGGGTTTGGTCCCTGGTGGGGAAACTAAGATCCTACGTGCTGCAGAGCAACTAAGCCTGTGAGCTGCAACAAAGATCCCACACCTGAGACCCAAATTTAATTAATTCGTTAATTTTTTGAAAAGATAGTTGTCTTTTTTTAAGAGCATGGAGTTTTGGCATATTTTAAGATGAACTGTTTTGGACTTGTGTTAGAAGACTATTTACTTAAATATCCTACTACCATAAGATACAAAATATTTCTAGAATGTTAGTATAGATTTGGCTTCCCTTGTGGCTCAGTTGGTAAAGAATCCGCCTGCAGTGTGGGAGATCTGGGTTCGATCCCTGGGTTGGGAAGATCCCCTGGAGAAGGGAAAGACTCTCCACTCCAGTATTCTGACCAAAGAATTCCAGGGACTGTATAGTCCATGGGGTCTCAAAGAATCGGACACGACTGAGAGACTTTCACTTTTCTTTTTTTTTTTTTTTAAAAAAAAAAACCTTTTATTAATAAAGTGTAATAAGTGAAATTGAATTTTTGGAGGACTTTATAAAGTTTCCAGGTTGTTCTGAATATCTGATAGTTTTGTGTATTACTTTCAGTCAGCTATGTAAAAATTTGATGAGGAAACTTCTCTTTTAAATGTAGCCTTAATGTGATTTTTGTTTTCAGTTCCTCAAACACTATTTAGAGGACTTGGAGAGGCTGTGGAACAATAAAATGTCAGAACTAAAATAGATTTTCAAAATTATCAGATCTCTAGATTCTCCCAGTATTTTACAAAAAAGGGAAACTGAAATCCCATGGCGGTGTGAAGTAACTTGCTGTTCACAGCCACAGTTGGTTGTAGAAGCTGTATGATACAGTTCCTGCCCTCAAGTGGATAACTGGTTTATAAATGGAGACACAGAGTTGTGCAAACTTAACTGCAGTACAAAATGGAATGTTCTAGGCAATGGGAGAAGCACCGTTTTTCTTAAACAGCGGTCTCCTATCACCCTTAAAATCTTTTCTTGGCCTGTTCACAACAAAATTATTTTTTGTCTTGAGTTTCTCACCCCTCATTCTCTGCTAAACTGTCTCTCATCTGATATTGTGCTTGGTTTTTTTTTTTAATCTCTATCACACAATGAAAATTCTTTCAAAATCAATAGTCGTGTCTGTGTTGCTAAATCACCTGTCATTTTCCTTTCAGATCTCATCGGGTTTGATCTGTTGTAAGCCTCTGGCACAGTTTCTTCCTCCTGGAAATACCGCCCCTCCAATGTCAGGGTAACACCACATTTGCCTTATTTTCCTGCTGTGTTGCTGTGTGCTCCTTTTCAGAAAGCCTTCTTTGCTAGTTCCACCTCATCTCCCCTACTTCTAAATAGTACAGTGTCCCAGAGTCTGTCACTGTTACCTTTTATATCTGTACCTTTCATATCATATATGTAATGACTCCCAAATCTATATACCTAACCCAGACCTCTACCCCAGGCTCCAGGACTGTATCATACAGCTCCATGACAGTATACTTGTTTTGACATTTTTATTTGGATAGCTGATAAGCTTTTCAAACTCTGTGTGTTTCATAACTCCTGATCTCCTCCTACCCCACATTGTCGCCGTCTGTGTTCACCTTTCTGTGTTCAGTAACTCCTGATACTCTCTTACTCCAAACCTATCAGTTTTGGCAGCTGCAGTCTTCCAGTTGCCAAAAATTGAGTTTTGAAGCCTTCCCCCTCCTCCATCCCCAACAACCCACTTTTGTCCATTAAAAAATCTTATTGGATATTCCTTAGAAACATACCCATAACTTAATCATATCTTCCTTGTCTGCCTCCTCTGTCTAAGTCATTGTCATCTTTTCTGCTATTGCATAAGCTTCTCTTTCTTCCATCCCTGGTTGTTTGCAGTCTTTTTTCAACACAGCAGTCAAGTCTTATGACTCAGCTACTTAAAACTCTCTAGCTAAAGTCTAAACAGTGAGGCTCTCCCTTAGTTTCCAGTACTCTTCCTCCTCCTATTATCTCTCTTCCTTATTTTCTCTTCGTGAACCACACTGGCCTTCTTGGTTTCCTAAAACGTATCGGGCTAGCTCCCTGTTTGTCTTTGCATGGGCTTTTTTTCTGCCTGGAATGTTCTTCCTTAGGTAAGGTTGGAGGTCTCTACTTAGAAGTGATCTGGCAAATGGAAACTTTTCCTCGCTAGCTGTGTAAACTGTCATATTCTCTCATTGCTGTTTTATTTTTTTCTAATTTGTCCTTATCACTAACATACTATACACTTTATTTGTATCATTTCTTTATAATCGCCACACTGTATATTTAGTTCATAACATTTCTCTCTTCCTAGCTAGAATATAAGTACCGCGTGAGTGGGAATAATTTATCCCCTAGGTGTCTTTCTGCACTGCTGTATAAAAAGGGCCTGGAGCAGTGCCAGGCTCGTAGCGGGAGCTCAGTGAATATTTGCTAATGAATGAGTGCCTGAGAGTACCTCGCCTCTGTTACTAACTTGACGTTGGTCAAGTCACTTCTTTCTGTAGCCCTGCTGTGTGAATGTGTGTGCTCAGTCATGTCCGACTCATTTGTGACCCCACAGACCTGCTTTCCTTATTTTTAAATGAGACTGGATTGTATCGGTATTACGGGTTTTCTTAACACACTGAAGACAAATGCAGTAGTAAGGTTCCTTGAAGACTTTTATAAGAATTCAGCTACTTAACAGGAAAGTTTAAAAACCACTGGACTGAAAAGAGGATCTCTCAAGTTCTCTTTCAGCCTCGTGGTCAGTTCTTGTAATAATTGTAAGTGGAGCAACACGGGGGAACCGTCATGCAGAGAAGGCATTTGAACTGAGACTGTGAAGGGTGGACGAGTAGGCAGAGATAAGGGAAAGGGTAGGAAGTAAGGCAGGTGCTTTCCAGGCTCAGAGAAGGCAAACGAACAGGAATGGAGCCATCCAAAATGTTTCAGTAAGCCTGGAGTGTGTGTGTGTGTGTGTGTGTGTGTGTGTGTGTGTGTGTGTGAAGGGGGATGGGGAGGCCAGAGGGAGGGAAGGACAGAGAGAAAAAGAGCCCCATGAGAGACAGTGGGGACGTGCAGAGAGGGGAAGACAGGGCCGGAAACAGGTGATTGAGGTCACGGTATGAGAACTGTGAACACCGGGATAGGTGGTCCAGCTGTCTGCCCGCAGGGAATCAAAGTTGGTTTTTCAGCCATGAGTGATCATCACATCACTTGCAGAGTTGTTCTTTAGGAAGATTTCTCTGACGGTAGTGAAAGGTGAATTGAAAGTAGACAGTTGGTGGTGGAGAAAGGGACAGTTAGGATGTTGCTGAGATGGTATTTTCCCGTGATGTTACTTTTACCTGAAGAGTAGCACAGGAGGAACTGGAGTCGCACTCTAATCTCTGATTAA
The DNA here is from genome assembly GCF_027580195.1 of Bos mutus. NCBI lineage: Eukaryota > Metazoa > Chordata > Mammalia > Artiodactyla > Bovidae > Bos > Bos mutus. The sequence continues at coordinate 11,212,497 of NC_091628.1, read as the reverse complement.
AAAATAGAAGATTTCCCCTCCACAACATTTGGAGATTGTTGAGCAGTAAGGTGGCCGTCCTTCAGAGTGGCTGCCGGGTGAAGAGCACTGACTGCGTTGGGTCTAGGGCTGCAGAGCAGCAGAGCTGTGGCTCTCAGAAGCCTGGGCTCCACCCATACCGCTGATTCTGCTTCTGGGAGTAGGCATGCGTCTTCACAGACTAGGTAATATGGAGGTGCATCCCTGGTTACAGTCCACTGAGGTAGAAGACATATTGTCTGTAATACTGAATTTTAGATTGTAAGAGATACAATTTCATATGATACGAAACTTGAGATTGCAGTTAGCCTGTTACTTGGAAGCATCATAAAGAATATAATTGTACAGTTAAATCTTG